>NC_056735.1:1723414587-1723629587 GCF_019279795.1 Protopterus annectens
TTCTGTAGGAAGTCAACATCACTTGGGGAGTTAATAATGGCTCCCAACTGGAAATTGTCTGCGAAATTTGTCAGCCAGAGTCCCTTCGTGTTGGCTTGGACTTCTGAGAAGTAGATGCCAAACAGGAGAGGACCAAGGACCGATCCCCGTGGGATTCCACTCGTGAGTGGTCGGCAGTCTGACTTGGAGTCAGCTACTTTCACACTGTGGGTTCTGTCTGCTAGCCAGTTTGCAACCCACCTAGTAATATAGGGGATTGATGCCTAGCTTAGTGAGTTTTTCTATGATTCCTAAGTGGGGAATGGTATCAAAGGCCTTGGCCAGATCAAGGTAGGCTGTATGAACCACCTTGCCTTCATCCACAACTCTGATGACTGACTCAAAGAAGTTGACCAGGTTGAGCAGGCATGATCTACCCTTCACAAAACCAAACTGTGTGGGATCCAGAGTTTGCAGATTCCCTATATCCTTGTTTATTAGGTCCATGATAATGTGTTCCATTGCTTTGCATATCAGACTTATCAGGCTAATGGGGCGATAATTCCCAGGGTGTATAGTCACTCCTCCGTTGTGGAGAGGGATGACTACAGCAGTGCGCCATTCGGTAGGGACAAAGCCTGAGGTGTGGCTGTGATTGAACAGGGCACACAGGTGAGGTGCCAGTTCACTCTGTAGTTCATGTAGAACACAGCCAGGAATATTGTCAGGTCTCATAGAAGCTGTATTCTTGGCCATGGACAATGATGTTTAACCTGTGCAGCAGTAATACTGGGTGACTGGCAGTCTATTGGTATTGTGATTGGTCTTTGGGGGGGGAGGGTAAAGTTGGAACTGAATCTGTTGGCCAGTATATTGGCAATATCTGTTGGTTCAGTAAAAGATGTACCATTGTGCAGTAGCTCAGAGCAAATCTGGGTATTGCCATGGAGATTTTTTACATAACTATAGAAGGCCTTGTGGTTGTCTTTACTATCTGCTGCAATTATGTTTTTATAGCTAGCTTTAGAGGATTTGATGAGGGATCTCAACTTTTTGTTGAGGCTGATAAGGGAGTTTTTCCAGTCTTGTGACTTCACCTTATTCTAAATCAGTTTCCTCCTTCTGTTCATAGGTTCATAGGTAGGTGCTAGGCTGTCTGCCCGAGGACATTTATAAGCCTAGCCAGAGTGTGTCAGCTATCGCCGCCTCATTGATTAATTAATTGAGCCTCTGTCAAGAAGAGCCAATGAAGTGATCTCAGGGGTATATTTTCTGTTACCCATCCACTTGTCAAGGTTTCTCTTGAAGAGTGTTAGTGAGGGGCTCTGCCTAATGTAGTTAGGAATTTTGTTCCAAAGCATGGGGAGTCTCTGTGACAGGAATCTATCCCTCCAGCATGTTCTATTTATTGTTGTGGAGAGGTTTAGCTCACTAGAATGAGTGTCTTGCAGTGACTTGGATTTCTTTAGGTGGAGCATGTCCATCAGTTCTGAGTTGGACATGGCTTTGCAGGCAGAGATCACCTCTGAGTAAGCGATATGCCACTGAGTACAGCTGGAGTTTTTCCAGTCGGGCTGCATAGGACATATGTTTGATGCCAGTAATCCTCTTGGTGAGGTACTTTTGTGGTATTTCCAGCTGTTGGAAGTGTCTTGTGAGGTACATCCTAAATGGGGCATTGTACTCTATGATGGGTCTGATGAGTGACGAGTAGAGGGGCACTATAACCTCTTTATTTCTAGTTGCGAACCCTTTAGTAATTTGATAGGCTACATAGAAGGATTTTCTAACTACTTTGGCAATATGATTGTCAAAGGAGAGATTACTATCTACCTGGGTCTCCAGGTCTCTTATTACCTCTTCTGTATTAAGGGGGCTGCCACCTATGTGGTAATTCATGGGTGTTTTGTTTTTCCCAAATGGGATGACTATGCATTTTTTGGTATTCAGCTTGAGACCATGACTTTGACACCAGATGTCCGTCTCAGTAAGGCCCTTTTGTAGAATGTCCATGTCAGCTGGAGAGTCAATTATGGCTCCCAGTTTGCAGTCATCGGCAAACTTGGTTAGCCATAGTCCTCCTTTGTTTGCCTGCACTTCTGAGAAGTATATGCCGAACACTAGGGGTCCCAGGACTGAGCCTTGTGGGACACCACTTGTGACTGGTTTAGAGTTGGACCTGGAGCCCGCTATTCTTACCGTGTGAGTTCTGTCTGTAAGCCAGTTGACAACCCATCTCATGATGTAGGGGTTTATGTTCAGGCTGGTGAGTTTTTCTATAATTCCCTAGCAGGGAATGGGGTCAAAAGCCTTGGTGAGGTCAAGGTAGGCTGTGTGAACCATCTTCCTCTCATCTATGGCCTTGGTGACTGTCTCAAAGAAGTCAACCAGGTTTAGTAGGCATGATCTGTCCTTAACAAAGCCAAACTGGGTTGGGTCAAGTGTTTGGAGTTTCCCAATGTCTTTGTTAATGAGTTCCATGATGATGCGCTCCATAGCCTTGCAGACCAGGCTAGTCAGGCTTATGGGGCAATAGTTACCAGGGTCAGTTGTGGCCCCTCCTTTGTGGAGTGGAATAACTGTTGTGTACGCCATTCGTTGGGCACATAGCCTGTGGAGAGGATGAGGTTGAACAGTGTATTTAGGTGGGGGGTTAGTTCATTCTGTAATTCATGCAAGACGCAGCCTGGGACACCATCAGGCCCCATTGACGCTGTGCTTTTGGCTTTTGAAAGGGCTGTTTTCACCTGCGTGTCTATGATTTCTGAGACACTACACTTTACCAGTATTGTTGTGCACCCTTTTGGGGGTGAGAGGGGGATGAAGTTTGCACTGAATCTGTCTGCCAGGATGTTTGGCAATATCAGTAGGTTCAGTATATGTTGTGATATTTTGCACTAGCTCAGACCATATCTGCGAGTTGCCACTTAGATTCTTGACATAGCTAAAGAAGGGTTTGTGGTTATCTTTCAAATCCTTAGCTATTTTTCTTTTGAAGTTAGCCTTGGATGATTTTATGAGGGACCTTAGCTTCTTACTGATACTGATCAAGGATGTCTTTACTTCTTGGGATTTGCTTTTTTCCTGAACTATTTTCCTGCTTCTATTGTATAGCTTATTTATGGTAGGGGTCCACCAGACTGATTTCCTTCTCTTAGGGGAGTGAGTCTTGGTTTTGCTAAGTATGGCACGATCCATGCATCCTTGTTGGTGCTCATAGAGTGCATTTGTAAAGGTTCCTGCTTCTTGGACACTGTTATCCTTTAGCATGTGGGCTGTGAAACTTACCACCTCTGCCTTAAGTAAGGTGAAGTTTGCTATAGAAAAGTTTTTCACTGTGGTTTCCTTGGTTGGGGTGGTTATGTGGTGTGGTGTGGACATCCAGAGTGATTAGTTTATGGTCTGATCTAATCAGTGACGGGTTGACCTCCAGTGTGGAACAGCTGTCACCCATGTTGGTGATGACCAGGTCCAATATGTTTTCACCTCTGGTAGGGGAGTTTATCAGCTGATCCAGGGCATTTGAGTTGATAAATTCCAGGAAGCGCTGGACATGGGAGTTTGTACTTGAGTAGTTTTCCCACTTTACAGTAGGGTAATTGAAATCGCCCAATATCAGGGTGTTCGGTAGGACCTTCATGTTTTCTAGTGTCTCCGGAAAGGTGGAGTGGTGGTCCTGGGTCATGGATGGTGATCTGTAGCAGGCCACAATTTGCATTGCAGATTTGCCCGATGTTAGTTGCACATGGATGATCTCAGAGGTATCATGCTGTGCCACTAACCTGGAGGTGTAGGTATCCTTGATGAATATGGATACACCCCCTCCTTTTGTGTTTCGGTCCATTTTCTGTGGCTGAAATGTGTGGTGTGAGTTGTAGCCCAGTAGTGCTGGGGTGCTCTGTGGAGGCTTGAACCAGGTTTCAGTTACTGCACAGATGTCAACGTTCTCCATACTGAGGAGTATTTCGAGCGTGTGCAGTTTGAGATTTAAACTCCTGGCGTTGAGTAGCATAACCCTTATTTTTTTTATTTGTGCTGTTTACAGAGGTGGATTTGACTTTTGAGCCTTGCCTAAAAAAGGCACTATAGGGTCAGCATGAGCCTTGGCCAGTATTCGAAAGCCTAGGGGTGACAGGTGCAAGCCGTCTCTTGTGAAGCAATGAGGCTTGTCGAGCATGTCATCCCAGGCTGACAGACACTGGATCCCCTTTGAATGACACCAGAAGCTTAGCCAATTGTTAAAATTGCAAATTTTTTTTTTTTATACTGCGATATCATTCTTGGTGAGGGCAGGATGCTACTCAAGGTAGGGTCATTCCCTCCTGGGCTACATAATAAGAGAGCTCTTGCATGTCTCTTTTCATGTAGTCCAGGGAGGTATGTCTCAGGTCATTCACACAAACATGAACAATGACAGTCATATTTGTACTTGTTCTGGAGTGATCTGAGTGCTTGTGTTATGTGGTGGATTCTGGCTCCCGACAGGCAGCTAACAGTATCCTTCTCCTTGTACAGCCTGGTGAGTTGGACATCAGTGTGCCTGACTATAGAGTCGCCTATTACTAGTGTGTTAGGTATGTTATTTTGCCTTAAGGGCTGTGATTGTGCGGCACACTGATTTTGCGTTTTATGTGTTGTCTGGTTTGTACGGGAGGTACAGGTTTTTTGGGTGTCTGCTTTGGAGGTCTCTGATGCTTCTGCAGGTTTTTATTTAGAGCCTCCGAGTATGATTTTGTGTATTTATGTGTATTTTTTGCCAGTGCTGGTTTAGTATGTCTATGTGAGGCTGGAGGTGTGGTGCAAATGTTAACCTTCTCCTCATGACTGCCTGTTTCAGTCTTGGGTGGAGAGAGCTTAGCCTCAAATTTAGCTATATAATTGCATCTCTCACATATGTTAATGTTTTGTGGTAGGAGGAGAGGGTTGTCTGTGTACATGAGGCAGTTGTAACATTGCCTTAGGATACCCAGGTTTATCAGCTGGACTGGAGAGTATATCTGAAATTGCCCTTTGGTCATGCGTGAATAGTAGGGTGAGCTGCTTAGTCGCTTGGTTGGTGAGGGGTGAATAATAAGTCTTGCCCTGCTGGGCAATCAAGTGTCAGGGTATATTAGTGCTTGCTATTAGGTCTGAGCAAGTGCTGGACTGTAGGATGCTTTTTAAGTGCTTAGGTTGAGAGTTAGACTACTTTCAAGGTAAAAACTGAAGAGGAGACGTGGTGGAGCCGGGAATAATTTAGCACTAGCTAACTGGCACTGTCTGGACCTGCAAAACTGTGCAAACATGTTTTTTTCAGCAGGGAAATGAAAGAGATAGAAATTAGCCCAAAATGGCCTATAAACTACTAACTTCTGGGCTGGAACCACTCCTCCAGGGACAGATGGCTGCTCAAAGCTCCCTCTCTCACAGGTGAACAGAGAAACCTCCTTCTATCCAAGTAAGGTATGGGCAACTCAGAAACTTGTAACACAGCCCTGAATTCAGCACTAGCCTGAAAACTGGACTATATTAGCTTAGAAAGGTGGGAAACAAGGAAACATTTTTTTTATGAAAAGATAAGGCAAAAACAGTAAAAAATACACTTAAAACAGCTTTAAACTACTACAAACAGTAAAAAATACACTTAAAACAGATTTAAATGACTATGAACAATAAAAAATACACTTAGAACAGCTTTAGATGACTACAAGCAAACAGAAAAGGCTTTTAAACAAATTACCCAATGAACCAGTAAAAAAATCTCAAAACTGAGCCCTGTTCCTGTAGTCTTTAATCAGACAAGTTCTAACTGCACACTCCTGCCACTGGGGTGCAGGGGAACCTTCTCCAAAAAAGAAGGCCTGGATTAGTGCTCAAGTTATACATACAAAGCTAGATTCAGCAGGCCTGAATCTAGTTTATACGACAGCAAACAAGGCACACCAATTTCAGTAAGAAACAGTTCAAATATGCAGGCACTATAAGCCTCTAACCAGAAATTCCCAGCTCAGAAGGGTAGAGTCCAGCCTCTCCTCCCATAAGAGTGCAGACCACAAACCTTCTTAATGTAAAATGACTGGCCTGAAGCCCAAGTAATTAAACCAGAACTAATACACTTTCAGAATAAAAGCCACTGAGCCTTCAATCAGCAGTTCCCAACTTAGAAGGATGCAAGCTACCTGTCCTGCCACAACAGTGCAGACCACAAACCTTCTTAATGTAAAACAATTGGTTTGAAGCCCAAGTGCTTAAACCAAAAGGCTTAGAATGATAGTTACACCAAGCAGTAATAAATACAATTGAGTACTTTTAAGATGACGCAAAAGCAAAATAAAGTAATAAAGTAGGAAGAAACACAAATACAGTGAAAGCATATGAATAAAGTGCAATTTTTTTTTTTTGTTTTTTTATTTTTTGAGTGAGCAAAGGAGATGGGCCCAGGAAGTGTATACAAATGCAAATTTACAAGAGGGGCAGGCAGTTTCAAAGCCACTAAGATTAACACTAAAACAAAAACAAGGAGGGTGGGTGGGGAACTAACTGAAAAAACAGAGCCACAACTTACAGCTAGATAGTATGCAATGCAACACAAATAAATCAATTTAAATGCTGTATTATTTGAAAAAAGTGCAGATAAATATTTACTTAAATTTACTTATATGTCCAGTTGATTGCAGGTAGGTCTTAGCCAGCCAAAGTTCACAGTTTAAGCAGAAAATAATCCAAAATGTACCTTCTTATATAAGGCAGAAACCGAATATCAATGAAGTGAAACTTCTCCCACTTATCACTGGCTATGCAGGAATTCTAACTAGCACTAAATTCTAACAAGGATTAACTGAAAAAACAGAGCCACAACATCCAGCTAGATAGTATAGATAGTATAGATAGTTGTAGAGTTTGTTTATGGCAGGGGGACCACCAGATTGGCTTCCTTTTTTTGGAAGAGAGCATCTTGGTTCTATTGGGTATGTCGAGATCCATGCATTTGTGTATGTGTCCGTACAGTACATTGGTGTATGATTTGCCAGTCATGCAACTATTCTCCATTTGCATGGGTGCCGTGAAGTTAGCCACCTCTGTTTTTAGGAGCCTAAAGTTAGCGTTGGAGAAGTTTTTTATGGTGGTTACCTTTGTGTGTGTGTGTGGGGGGGGGGGTGAGGGATTTGGATTTCCAAGGTGATTAGTTTGTGGTTGGATCTAACCAGGATGGAGTTGACTATTGGTATAGAGCAATGGTCGCCCATGTTAGTAATGACCAGGTCAAGGATGTTGCTACCTCTGGTGGGAGTAAGAACGAGCTGGTCCAGGGCATTGGAATTAATGAATTCCAGGAAATGTTGGGTAAGTGTATTGGTACACGAGTAGTTTTCCCAGTTAATGGAGGGCTAGTTGAAGTCGCCCAGTATGAGAGTGTTAGGTTGGACCCTAATATTCTCCAGGGTGCTTAGGAACATGGAGTGTGAGTCTTGGGACATGGTTGGGGGCCTATAACAGGCTAAGACCTGAATCGCTGTCTTACCCAATGTTAGCTGCACCTGAAGTATCTCTGATGCGTTGTGTTGGGCTACCAGTCTGGAGGTGTGTGTATCCTTTATGAATATGGAAACACCACCACCTTTGGAGCTTTGGTTCACGTTCTGGGGCCAAAAGGTGTGGAATAAGTTATAACCTGGTAGTGCAGGGGTGCTTTCTGCACTGACACCATTCTATGTGTAACACATTCTGTAATTTTCCTTATTTATTGCCATTTACTTTTTATCAGTATGTAGAATATCTACAGTATAGCTGTTTTACTAAAGTGATCTCTTTTCCTCCGATTTTATTGGATTTGTTACTGTGCACTACTGGTGTGTTATTCTCTGAGATTAGTTTTACTTATGACAAGAACTATCATACTGCCTATTGTCAATTTATTTTCACCCAGGCATCATCATCTGAATCCTCAATGGTTAGCAAGGCAAGGGCCAAAATATGGTCTTTTAGATGAATACTTTCAGTGGAATGGTATAACCCCAGTGAAGATGGCTATTTCTTGCTCTGGAGTGAAACTCCCAATGACAGGGTTCTACCTGGTCAATAACAATACTCAGGGAGAAACGTAGGACACTTGTGATTCAATGGCCTAGCAGGACAGGCCTAGGACACAACTGACAAAAGCCAACTTAATATGCAACAAATAAGGCTTAGCATTCTACTTGACATCAACCTGGCAATTATTTCAGGGAACTGTCTTGATGAGAATTCTGGCCGTCGTCCACCAGCTTTTCTACTTCCTCCTCCACTCCTTTCTAATATCCATTGCTCTTTGCAAGGCTCTATAAGTAGAGTAGTTTTCAACTGCTTTAGAACTGATCAAGAAAGAGTTCAGATTTGCAGGTGACTTCCAACCACTTCTTATATGTTCTAGGGGGTGTACTTTTGAAGAACGAAAGTTCACTACTTCGAACTTCAAAAGTACACCCACACTAACATGAAAGTGCACTTTCACGAGCCCGCTAGACCGAATGGGCTAGCAGTCACAGACCTTAGGGTTAGAGCATGGGTCATGGTAAGGGGATAGCCCTACTAGCTATTCCCTTACCCTAACCCTTGCCCTAACACTAAGGTTTGTGACTACCGCACGACAGTGTAAGACATTCCAAATTGTGCTATGTCCTCCACTGTGGTGTGATAGTCACGGATCTTGGGGTTAGGGCATAGGTTAGAGTAAGGGGATAGTTAGTAGGGCTATCCCCTTACCTTGACCAATGCCCTAACCCTAAGGTCCGTGACTATCACAGCACAGTGGAGGACATAGCCCATTTTTCAATGTACTCTATTGTGGTGTGATAGGTTCGTTCTAGTGAGCTTAAGCGAAAGTGCACTTTTATTAAAGTGCACTTTTGTTTAAGTGGGGATGTACTTTCCCATTTCGAAAAAGTGAATTTTCATTGTAGGAAAGTGCACCCATTCTAGGAGTAGCAGGGCTATCCTTAGGTTAACTGGCACCCAAGGTGAAAGGGCTCCATAGCCCCCCCTGCACACATCACTCAGTGCCCCCATCCTGGCCTACCCATGCCACCAAGATTATTTTTTAATTCCTGTTTTTCTCACAGTTTGTCTTATTTGTCATTTTTTTTACTGCATTAACTCATTCATTCAATCCATTTTAAGCAGGCAAAACTGCTCTCTGATAACTGTGTAAAAGGCCCCCAGAAGTCATTGGGTTTTCTAGATGATTTTTCTGAGATGCATTTTATAGTGTTTTGTTTTTTTACATCCAGTGGTAGCCTAAACAAAAATCATGATTAAAGGAAGAAATTTATTCTTGCTCTTCAACTTTCTTTTTCCTTGAATCCTTTACAAAAACACTAACTGAGAAAGACTTACACAGTAATAATTGCAATAGAAATAACTGCATTAAGCTGACGTAGTTCTGGGGGCTGGAAAGCCCCCAGAAGCCATATGTGTTCTAAATGCACTGATATATATTTTACAGTTTTTTTAAAACAATTTTTTCATCTAATGATGGCCTGAACTAAAATCATGATTAAGGGGGAAAAAATTCAGTATTGCTGTTCAACTTCAGTTTTCCCTGAATCCTTTCAACACACACTGACTGACCATGACTTACACTGTAATAAATGGAGTAGAAATTACTGCATTAAGCTGGGGATCTGAGGACTGACCATCCCATGGCCACAGACTGTTAAGCCAAATCAGATGGCATTTGCATTATGGTGACCCCTATGGAGGACATGTTTTCCATCAGGGACCTCAGTAGTACTATGTGTTCCTTGTCCTTCTTCCCTCTTTCACTGGGCAATTGATGCATGTCATCTCAAAACTCATAAAGCACACTCACCATCTGTACAATGCTATCTCTACCTGGATCACTGACCTGTACAATGCTATGGGCAGTAGCTATCTCTACCTGGATCACTGACCTGAACATCCAGTGACTATTTTTGACTGCCACAAGCATATCAAGGATAGACATGAAGTCATGGTAAAACTGCATCCCTTCACATCTCTCTACTGCTAGTGGGTATGTGCACCTCAGAGGCAGTACACATACCAGAAGCTGGGCAGGTTGGGGAAACAAACAGAGATTGTAACAGATTGTCAAGTACTGGATGTTTGTCATACAAAGGTGTGGCTGCATGCTCATCTCGTACCTCTACAGGGACATCTGCAGTAGTGGATGTTCGTGATCCCTCCACATGTTGTGTCACAGACAGTGCTACTGTGTCATCAGATTGTGCATTCTGCATATAACCATCATCACTGTCACCCACTGGTGCCATGTTGACATCTTCCCTATATTTTCATGCTCTTTAGGACCACCCACTAAGGAAACTTTTGAAAGCAGAAAAACAAATGACAACTGTGCCAGCTCACACACAAGCACATGCACAATCCCTTGTGGCAGGCTTACTAATACCCAAGAAAAGTACAGCTATAGCATGTATACTCAGACCTTCCTTGTGATGTAGATTACTGCAATTGTTGTTAAAGACTGGAGATGCTTGGAAAGACATATATGTAGGTGAGCCTTGGTGAATTTTTCCATTAAAAATGCAGTACACAGTACTGTAAAGGACATTCTTAACCTGATGTGCCCACTGATGACAGGCATAAGGTTGGTTCCAACCTAGTTTTCACATCCATATCACCCTTATGTATGAGGGGCTGATTCCCCCCCATCCTATGAATGGCACCAAAAACTCCTTGACCACCTCATCACCCATTGTGGACCTGTTTTTCACAGTTTCACATCCTATTTCTATGTATGGAGTATGTATCAGTAACCTTTCATCATTTTTGATCTACGTACCTATTATGGCCACTCAAAGCATTCTCATTTACAGCAGTCTCTGCTAAATCAAATCCCAATAATGCTTGTTTGTGGCACTTTTGCTCATGATGCACTTGGCATATGTACAGAGGTCCAGCAGTACCACTGCATTCTCTTGACAAGTAAACTGCCCAAGGTGTCACCTCTCTTGATTGGACATACCAGTACCTGTACAACATGTCTGCCAGTGGGACTATATGGCATGCTGTAGTATGCACAAACCTTTGCCCCTATGCTCTCTCTGCATGATGCACCTAGCTATCAGCTACAATTAGTACTATATATAACTTCCTCATCAATTTATGTACTGTAGCCATATGGCCCTGGAATGCTTCACATCTTGCTCAAGTCCTATAAGTGGTCTCCTGTCTTCACATTTTTCTCCTCCTAGCCACAGGCAGATGTTATAGTACCATACCAGTGTCTGGGGTTCCACTTGAATATACACTAGTTCATCTGTTTCTTCCAGTGACATCCAACATGGAGTTTGTTGTTCTTGGTGAGGTACTAGGCAGGACTCCTTCTTTAACTCTAAGAAGCTCCATCCACAGAGACTTTACTGAAATTCCTCTATTTTGTAGTTGCATGGTTGCAGGCAGTATTGCACAAGCTTGTGCCGATGTTTTATATTACACAAACAGGAGCCCATTATCATGGCAGTTATGCTAATAAAGCCATTTAATGCTACTGTCTGTAACTCACTCCCAATGTGCATTGTACTAACCAAACATGTAGATACTAGCCATGCATACGACCTGTACATTTCCGCATATTGCTCATGTATACCCATAGTGCCTGAGCCTAGTGCTACGACCATGTACTGGACACAGGATATGTTGCACAACATGTGATTCACAAAGCAACATCCATGCATATGAGGCTATAGTTTTCCTCCTCAAGTGGACTGGATTAAGCTATTACTTTAGGCAGTGAGGAATGCAGAATTCCAGCTTGGTGTGTTAGGGAGAACAGGATTTCCTTTTCTTCCTCCACAGGAGTTTCACAGAACACCTGTCAACCACTTATGATTGCTCATTATATGACGTGGATACACAGCATGATCTAGCTTTAATGATGAGTGATGCCAATGGCGTCACCCTTTCTGGTGAGCAGTGCTGATATAGATAAAATGACCTGAAGTGGAATCACTCTGACCTGCTGCAGCAAAGTCACAGGTTCCAGAGATGGAGCCTGAATGTATTGTAAAGATGACTTCTTCAGTATATAGCCTTTCCATACCATGCTGTCTTTTCTTTGGCTTCTGCCTTTTTTTTTTCTTTCTTTTTTTTTTAAACATCTTTATTGAATTATTACTTGTGACACAGACAAATTTACATTTATATAAAAGTAATCAAACCGTATTAACAAGTTCATGTTTACTAACATTATACTTCACATATATTGCTATATATCCTACAACCTAAGCAACATTACATAAATTATTCCATTCCTGCCCTTTTTAAAAAAAAACATCTTTATTAAATCATCACTTACGACATAAGCAATCATACATTTATATAAATGAAAACAGACCACACCGACACTATCCTAATTGCAAGCATTTAATATTACAAACTATACTGATTCTGTATCATAGTTTAGAAAAATCATCTCCCTCGTCGCACCAATCTGCCTATCCAGCATCTCCAGCAGTGCATCCTTAAAGTCCACCAACTCACCACACTCCCATAAAATATGTTCCCAGTTATGTCTTTTTTCCCTGTCACACCTCCAGCATTTGTTGTCTACTAGAGCAAAAATTCTCTGGAGTCTGCTTGTGGTATAAAAATATCTATGTAAACCTTGGTTCCTTTGCCAGTTTTCTCCAGTATAGTCCAGCTCCCTCTTGCCTGTTTGTCTATATCCCTAATTGCAGTCATCCCTATTGCCAGAATCTCATTTCTCCATTCCCGTGTTGACTTATTCTAAGGATACTTTCTGCTGCCTTACGGATATAATATTCTGTATGATTATTGTTATTCCCTTTTTAAAGGCCTGTCCAATATCCCAGTTTCCCCTTAGTTTTTGAGCTTCCCTCCTGTTTCATCATCATTCATTTCCACTTTGAATGATAGTTTTCTGCTTGTGCTATATACTTGAGCCTTAACTGTGTAGCTTGGAAATACCCCTTCAAATCCAGTAATCTGAATCCACCCTGCTCTACTGGAATAATCAGCATATCCCACTTGACTCTAGTTATCTTCCCCTCCCAAATAAAGTCCATCAGTTCTTTATTAATTGCTATCCGCAACTTCTCCTCTGGTTGATAAAAATATGCCTGACCTGTGTATAACATTTTAACTAGTTGTATCTTAACAATTCCATATCCATATAACAAAGCTTCCATTTTCTCAGTTTTTGTGTTATCTTTTGTTTAGTCTCTTCCCACATATCCTTTACTGCCACATCAGAATCACTTTTAATCCATATTATTAAATACGTCATTCTATCGTGCACCCATAAATATGAATGCTGCTGAAACAATTCATAAGTGCGTACATAACTTACCGCTATTGCCTTTGCTTTCGCTTCATTCATTTTTGTATCCTGAAAAGATTTGAGACTGTCTTAAAATGTTCCACAACAATGTAATGTCTCTTTCTGTTTTTTTAGGTATAAAATTATATCATCCGCAAAATAGAGCCAGCTTTTCTTCATTACCATACCAATTATATCCTTGAATTTCTGAGTCCCTTATTTTCTTTGCCAAATGGTTATAAATATATTGCAAATAACAAAGGGGAAAGAGGACACCCCTGCCTGTTTGTGCTGCTCTTTTAATTTTTACCTCTGACTTCTCTCATATATCCTCCTAATCAACCTTACATTTTTTTCAGGAAAAGCAAATGCCTCCATTGCCCTGCTCATAAAGTCCCAGTTTACTCTGTCTAATGCTTTCTGTGCATTAAGACCCACCAACAGTGGTATTTTGTTCATTCTGCTTCCCTCTGGATCGTCAATGTTCTGATAATGTTGTGAAATGTTTGCCTCCCCTCTGCAATACCACATTGATACATATCTATCAATTTTGGCATTACTTTAACCATTCTTTAGTCATGATAGACATAAACATTTTATGATCATGGTTTAGTATTGAACTGGGCCTTTATGAAGTTGGATCTGATAGATCTTTACCCTCTTTATGTATTACAGCTACCACTGCTTTCTTCCAAGATGTTAGTACTTCTCCTCTTAAAATACTGTTAAATAAAACCTTCCCGATCTTTATCGGTAAAAAACTTTCTTACACTGTGAAGGACACCAATGAGGAAGAGAAAAGGCAAACACTACTAAAAAGTCCTGATGTCCACCATGGCAGTAAAACTTAATAGTAAAATCAAAACTTTAATAAAAAGAATATAACATAAAGTAAGCAGTCCTCAGTCTTCCGATAAGCGCTTTCAGCAAATAAGCCTTCCTCAGATCGTATAAAAAGGACTGTTCAGCTTTTGTATTTATAAGGCATCACAGCCATTCCTCATTTATTTCTCTGACATGTATCAGAGAACTAAATGAGGAATGGCTGTGATGTTATATTCTTTTTATTAAAGTTTTGATTTTACTATTAAGTTTTACTGCCGTGGTGGACATCAGGAGTTTTTAGTAGTGTTTCCCGATCTTTATCAGTTTTTTCCTCCTAGCTTCCAAACTTCCACAGGAATACCATCCATTCCTGAGGATTTTCCTGTAGTTTGGTTATACATCACAGTTTTTATATCATGTCCTCCTAACTATTAGTAACTGAGTATCATCTACCTCTAACCTTGGCATATTTAATACTTCCATAAACATTTCCATTTGTACCTTTTCTTGATTTCCATATTTCTCTGCTTTATACAGACTTTCATAGAATTTCCAAAATATTTCTAATATGTCTACAGGATCTCTTGTTACCTTCCTTGTTATAGATTCGCTAACCTTGGTGACAGCCCTATCTACTTTATGTTATGAGGCATTGTGCTAAAAGTTTTTGTGCTCTAGTTTGATTATCAAAAACAGTTGATTAACATCTTTCTAAACTTGTCTGTATTATTAAAGAAATCCCTTATTTTCTGATTAGCATTCTGCAGTTGATCCTCTTCTTGTTTTGTGAGATCCCCGTATTCTGAAATACTCAGTCAGTCCCTCTAAATGATTCTTGTTACTTCTTAACCATAGCTGCCTTTATTTTATTTCCACTCTATTTTTAAACTCCACCTTAATTTTATCCCACTCCCTTACTATATTTTCAGAAGTAATTTCTATCTTCTTGAATATTTCCTGAATAATCTCCACTAGCCATTTATTAAGCTCCTCTCTTTTCAACAGGTAGGTGGGAAAGCACCAGTCTCTCGTTTTTTATTTCATTACCCGGTGTTTTTATTTTAGTTATTATTGGCACATGATCTGAAATAGTTATTGGGTATGTATCAAGACCTTCAATTAAATGCACATGTTGCTGTGAAATTTAAATTCTGTCTAGCCTAGCCCAGTTTTTATATCTTGGGGAATAATATGTAAATTCACTCCAAGCTCCTATTACTGAATTCACATCTTCAGTGCAAATATTTTCATACATTTCTTCAAAAATCTACCCTTCTTTGTTATATTTTCCCTTTCAGGTCCCCCAGACACATCTTCACTGCTGCAAATTATATCCCAGTCCCCATCTATAAGTAATATTCCTTGCTGAAAACTGATTATTTCACACAGAACTTTCTTAGGCTCCATTATATCAGTTTAAGAGAAATATAAATGCATGTCAGTGTAATCCTCTTCCTATGCCAGTAGCTCCTTAGCACTACGAATTTGCCATTAGTATCTTTTTATCCTCTTCTATCACTACTGGAGCTCCTCTTGCAATTAATATAAATAATCTTCTTTTCCTTTGTCCCAGATACTCCACCAGTAGCGGCTGGTGACTTCAAATCAAAGGGGGGCTGCAGGAGACAGCTGAATGGGTGGGGCCAACGGGGAGGGCGTGGCCAACAAGAAAGGGGCAGGGCTATGATCAAAACCACAGTAACTGGAACTTTAATTAAATATGCTGCCCTGGGTGCCAAACCATCATTATGAGAGTCCAATCAAGACAAAATGAAATGTAGAAGACAAAAAGCATTTCAGTGCATTGACTACATGACAGCTTACTTAATATCTAGATGGAAACAAAAAGGTTGTGAGGCATGAACAAATAAATTACTTTTTAAATACAATACTGGAATGCCAATCAAAATTAAGTATAAAAAAAACAAGCAGCACTCAACTCAAACTACTTCTCCTTCCACTGCAGTTCTAATTATAATTTGTATTCAGCTTTATAAAAGTACCAAGTAACATGCTGAAAGTAGCAATCTCTGTGATACCCCCACCTGTAAAAATGTTTCTTATCCAAAAGAGACCTGCTGCCTGACAACAACTATTTACTTGTTCCATAGGAAAACATGATCAAAGTAAAAAATGAACAGCAAACAAGAAACAAGTTCAAGATAAATTGCTTAAAGGATTACTACACAGGTCATGGACCACACATGATAGATTGCAGGCTTTACCCATAAACTAAACAGAATGCCAAAGATTATTGCAAGTCTCCAACAAATGTAATGAACTTCTGAAAATACTGTAATACTGTATTTTATTACAAATACTTGTCATACGCATTTTAGTACCCAAGACTTATACGTTATCTAGTTATGTAAATATTCTCTGCATGGCAACAACAAAAAGGCTTTCAATGTTGGTAATTCTTTTAACAGTATGCTTATTAAAGCTTACTTGCATCTTACAATCTCAGACAAGCTTACCTGATGGTCATTAAAGCATTGCACAACAGGTCCTGCAACAACATGCATTTTCTGAATAAGAAGAAACATAAATCAGTAGTATAAAAATTACAGAAAACCAGAACATTCTGCAAAATCAAGGACAGATGAAAAGCCACTGTCGTACTTGTGTCTACCTTGGATGGGGGGATACTCTGCACACTTACACTGCATAACTGCTCCTTGCTTTGCTTGGACACATCCAGAGTCACTACATGGGGGAGTGGGGTGCAACAAGTATGTCAAAATTTGAAATGTCTCTGGCTCACTGATGGCTCTGACACATTTGTCATACCTCTTAACCTCAGAGCAAGAAATCTGGACAAAGCCATACATAGAAGTGGGACAAAGGCCCAAAAATAAGGACAAATTTTAAATAGTGCTCTTATAAACGTAGAAGGATAATAAAATAGTAGTAAGTCTTGCATTAGTATGACTTTTCTGAAGGGTATGAAATCTGAAACTCAATGTCTGTCATTATTTTCTAACTTCAATCTTTAAATATTTGCCAGTAATTTGCCAGAAAACCACAATTCTACAAAAAACAGACCAAAAATGTGATGCAAAAATATAAAATTGCCACACAATACAGTTGGGAACCTGTCCAAGAAGGGATGCTTTTTTAATATTAGTACTGTTAACTTGAGCAGCTGACAAAATAAGAGCATCTGCATGCATTTCTGAAATAAAAGTAATCTATAACTCTGATCATTACAGTTATTTATAATTGTAAACTTCCATGTTTTCTTCCAAAATTGCCATTTTGCGGAGGGATTATTAGGGGGAGAGCAACATTTTGAGCCAAAATCGGGGACAGTTGAGAGGTTTGGATATTCCTAATTCTATAAAGCAATTTATCTGCATGCACCTCTCAACCTCTTAATGCAGGAAATCTGGACAAGGCCAAATATATTGGAGGAACATACAAACGGTACTAAAATTTTCTCTTGTATAAACTTAGTTGATAGAATAACAGGTCTTGCTTTAGCATGCATTTTTCTGAAGGTTATGAAGTCAGAAACTCAATGTCTGTCATTATTTAGTGACTTCATTCCTGAATGATTTGCCAGAAAACCACACATTTTATGACAGACAAACAAAAATAAGAAGCAAAAATCTATTAATTCTTCAAAAATTTGGACAGCTGAGAGGTATAGTTCAGCCGGGGCTGTCTTTGAGTTTGCTGCCCTTCCCCCCTCACAAAATCATGGTTGAATGGGGCCTCCCCCCTGCATCCATTCCAATGTCCCATTACTTGGATATTTCACCCCATTTACCATAAACACTATAATGTGCATACTTCTGTGATGATTTGGATTTCATTGAAAGTTTTATTTTGCATTTACAGCACAAAACACTAACAGACATCTGCTAAACAAAGCAATGCAGTTTCACAATGAAAATATACTTAGTATTAAAAACTTCTCAGCCCTTGAAACTCATATTCATTGAAACAGCAATGAAACCCACATTCAAAGAAAATACATTTTGCCAGTGGCAGATAAAGATTAAAGTTGGGCTGTTTTCAAATCATAGGCTCCTTGCACACGAAACATACAGGTGTTCTTTGATACACCTTCCTGATTGTATTAAATAATATTCCTTGTATAATACAGTACAGTTGTTAGAGGGCATTTTAAATTTAAATTGTTAAAGGGCATTTTAAATTTATTGTTTTGAACATTTTTACAGTAAACAATGAAACAAAATGCATGCACCAATAATGAAAAAACTGCCTAATTCAGAACATTTCCATCATAAAAGTCTACTCAAACTTCGACAATCCACCAGTATCAGTAAATATGCACAATCTCTGAAGAAGTAAGTCATCTAAATAATTCCACATTAAAGAGATCTGTAACTAATGAAGAGGTTGCTGCTAGCAAACACCTTTATATTTCATTGTTTGATCTACAAATAAAGTGCACGAGGAATAAATTGCCTATGTTACATAAAAAAAAGATAAGCTAGTAATCTAGTAATATTGCAATAGGAAATGGATGGCAAACTGATAACAGGTTCATAGTTAGTAGGTATCTTCACCAAAAAAGGACAGCAGCATCCACCCCTTTACAATACAGTACAGTATCAGCAATGCATCTATATACTGTGGGAGTAGAACTCACAGCCTACTCCATCAAAAGCAAGTACACTACCTGTTGTACTATTAACTATGCAAGCAAACTCAGCATAAGCAACACTAAACGTCTCTTCACCTGCAGCTCTCAGCTCCTTTTAAAATCTACTAGACACTCAGCTCAGCTGTATCTTTGAACTCTGCAGCACAAGAAAAAGCCAAAATTTATTGGGGGGGGGGCAAAAACCCAAAAAACAGGGACACATTTTGAACACTGCTTGTATAATCTGGGAAAGTTGCTAGAATAACATGCTGTGTTACCACCATACATTTCACTGCAAAGTCTTGAACCCAGACCCTGTGCAAAGAAAACATAAACAATTGTGTTTTTTTGTGTCTGAGAAATAGAATGTTTTCACAAAGTTTGGTAAAAGAGACATTCAATTGTCCAGCAGGTGCTTGTAAAAATCAGCAATTCTTTTTTGAGAACAGACTATATATCACAAACCAACGCAATGACGATTCCAAAGATCACAAAGTAAGTGGTTTTGAAGAGATCTAAACCAGTATTACAGACAGAATCCCCTAATTTTGCACCACTGATTTAATTACAGCATCAACAAATGATCTCTGACAACCAAGGCCTACAGCTTGAAACACATCAACTCCACGTACATCAAAAGTAAACACAAAAACATACCGCATATGACAGCTATCTATTCTTGTTACTAGCTGTTATTTAATGATCTATAAAAGGCTAAATCTAGAACACTTACAAAAATGAAACACATAGCTGCAAAATAAATCAAAGGCTTCTAACTTAACAATATGTATTGATCACATTACCAATGAAACAAAACAGAAAAATAAAATTAAATATGTACAAAACATTTCTTAGTGTAGTAGAGAAGTCATAGTTCAGAAGAGAACAGATGAGAACTGCAAGTGCAAGTTGTGTAACTGACTCTGCTATTTATAAATGTCTTTGTGCTTCTTTATAAGCAAGCCATACACCTGGAATAAAAAATGCTTTGGTATAAGATCATTTTGATCTACGCAGTGCAGATTTTTACTACTGCATTCGAGGCGAGTACGGTAAAAAAAAAAAATTACATTGCATCTGTAACACAGAGCCGAGTCCAGCACCTACCTCAATTTATTGCTTTTACTTGTAAAAAGTGACTGTCCGAGCCGAGTGTCCATCTTCTTTCTTCCTGTTCTTCTCTGTGACTCTCTGATTCAAGCCAGCAGCAAGGCAAAGGGCAGAACAAGCAAGCTGAAAAAAAAAAAACAAAGATAAGGAAGAAACTTCAAGTTAGAGTTAGTCAACCACTCTAACTACTTTCACCAATTATAGTCCGTGTCCATAGCACTAGCAGCAACTGTAGCACAAGAAAGTAAATCCAAGTAGTACTGTTGCAGACTACTACTGATTGTTTCTCACTCTGTTTTTTGAGAAGAGAGCGAGAACCAATCAGTAGCAATCCAGCCGTCCATGTTACATACGTGACTGTGGAAGTGGCAGTCCGAACCCCCTTTTTCTTACTGTGCGGTTAGAAATCGCACAGACATCTGGGCATCACACTGATTCCTTCTGTCATATCTGGACTGCCTCTAAAGCAGTCTAGAGTTGCAGAATTGGACTCATTCACTAATTTAAATAAAAATAAATAAATAAAAACCCGGAACTCGATGAGCATGTGCAGTTCGAGTTCTGGGACTTTGTGAGTCGGGTCAACAAACAAAATATTTGATGATTATAATTTTTTTTAATACATGTTTTATTTTTTTATTGAAGAATCTTTTCTTGCTGGGAGGGCTGCAGTCCTGCAGTCTGATGGCACGAGCCACTGTATTCCACTGAATAAACATCCTAAAATCCTTTCTTTATCAAATTTACATGTTCAGTTCTTTCCGAGTGTGTCTCCTATAAAACAACTATTTGCACTCAATTTTTTTAATATATTCTTTCTTTATTGTATTTATCTGTGAGACCATTGACATTTAAAGACATTACCGAAAACATCATTGTATTAAAAAGTTATTATTCCCACCTTTTATGTATAACACATTTTTGTTAAATGTCTCATTCCAGCTTTTGTGATATATACATACACTGTTTGGATGGTTGAACCTTTATATAGTTGTTTTTGTCATATCCATTTGATCATACTTCACATCCTACAAAACTTTCTTTGTTTTATTGAAAGCCCTCAAAAAAAAAACAACCCCCCAATACCCACCTAAAACGTATTAATTTAATAATAACTCACAAAACTATGCACATCTTCAAATATTGAAGTTTTACCCTCCTAATAGTAACAAATGTCCCAAACTGACAGCCACTATCAGAGACTTGAGTTAGCCTAAATGAAAGGCTATCCATGCTAAGATGCATGGTGCAGCCTGTGCTTCTACAAAGTGCTAACTGATTTTATCTTATCTTTATAGCTCTCCTAACTGAGAAAACCCCTGATTGCTTTCAGAAAACATTATTTCTTTTCCAGTTTTTCTTTTTTGTCCCCCCAGCCAATTACTCTCCACCAGACTGTTACCAATTTCTCTTTATCAAATTGTCTCCATGGAGACATGAGAACCAAACAACCAATTCCTCATTATCAGATTGTTTCTATAGAGACACGAGAACCAGACAGTCAATGTCTTTTTATTAAATTGTTTCCATGGAGACATGAGGGCCAGATACAGAATTACTACTATTATATTCATTTGCCAGAAAAAAGCTTGATAATATATAATATTATTTTTCATTTACTTGCTGTCTTTTAAAACTTGTTAATAAATCAATATGAGGTTCTTAATCCAGTCACCTCCCATGCAATAATTAGAAAATGTATATATATTGTTTTCATTTGTCATGTTCTTTTAACCTGTTTTTTCTTTTTGCATCGCAGGGCCTGCATTTGTTAAAACTGAAAAAGAAAAAAGACAGAAGAGAGAAAGAAAGGAAAAAAGAACAGCAACACCTATTTACAATCGCTATTACACTTAAACAGCTACAAATCTTTATTTTATAGCATGCAAAGAAAACTATACACCACAAAAATAGTACTATTAAGAAAAAAGTTTTCTATACTTGCAGTTAACTTTCTCCCCTCTCTTCCCCTCCCCAATGCATTTTCCCATCATTAATAAGACATGAAGTAGGGCATATACTTTAGAGCCTCACAAAAGTCCAACAGATTCTGAAAAAGTCCAATATTTCTAGATTTTCATGTTCTATCATATTTCATAAATATAATTATTGCATTGTAATCCCAATTCATGTCAAGAAAAGCACCTATGTGACACTGCTCAAAAGGAACTTGGATGAGTGGATGGGGCACTGTAAATTCTTACTAGGGATAGTGCCCACAGCCCTCCTGGACATGGGCAGTCATTAATAAATACAATCCTGGATACTGACTAGAGTATCTGTGGTGTTACATTGGGATTAAAATGCCCTCTGGGTCAGTAGCCTAGTAACCTCCTATGATGCTATGATTAAGTTACTGGTTTTACTACTATTTATCTTCATTGCCCAAATCCTTTCTCTGCTTCATTTCCAATGTACTCTCAGTTGTTCTAGTCAACACTTGTGCTCCCTTCATTCTCCAAAATGTTCCATTGAAACAATGGATAGGTTTCACAAGTGCAGTCTCTCTGTGGTCTTTATTACCAGAAGAACAAGTAGCAGAATCTCTTTCTGTTTCACAGCTCACTTTTTGTTGGACTAACTTCTGTATTTCCTCATTAGCATGTACTTCATCAAAAAATTATTTTCTCCCTCCAGGGAAGAATAACTTGAAGACAGCTGGGTACAGCAGTTTGACTCTCACACTTGCATCGTAATATTCCCTAAATAGTGGAATGAATTTATTCCTCTTCTGCCTGGTGTACAATGGGTGAATCATTCTCTACAAATACTCTACTTTCTCCCACTTTTAGTATTTTGTCCTTCTGCCACAGTTTTGTCAGAATCAGCTCCTTCTGCTGGTACATTATTACTATTCAAGGTCTAGGTTGCTTTCTCATAGCTAGGTTGCGAGCATGCACATGAAATACCCTTTCAAATAACACCTCCTACTGTGGAATACCAGCCCAGTTGTTTATTTGTGCTTTCATAAAATTAACACAGTCTATTTCTTCCATCTTCTCCGGTATAGCTGAAAATCTCAAGTTTTCCCTACATGTTCTGTCCTCTAATTCTATTATTTTTTGAAACATCTCTTCTTGAGCAGTTTCATATTCAGCCAGCCTTTTCTTCATTTCAATCTCTGATTTTTGCCATTTTCCCACCTCATCTGAATATCTTATTAAAGTTTCTTCCATTTTTTTCTAGCCTTCTGCTGTTTGTGTCCATATACTCCATCAGAGTTTTGTTTATTTTAACCACTTCTCTTTGCAGTTGTTTTATATCTTCCTGTAGGTTACTGGAAGTCATGTCTGGAGATTGTATTGTTTTTTTTTGCTGAGCAACTGCAGAACTTTCCCCAGTCAGAGTTTCTTCCTCACTTTTTTATAGCAGAATTTTTTTCCAGTAGTTCTGTATTTATTTTTTCCTGGCATCTAAGCAGTACACTTACTAGCCAGTTACTGAAATTTGCCCATAAACACAAAAGCCTACTGGCCTTCTCTGTTGAGTTTCTGTTTTCACACTGGGAGAGGCGAGAGCTAGAGTTAAGTTGTTACTCAATGTGCAGCTTTTTTGGAAGTGCATTTTTCTTTCTTTGATCTGAGACTCAGATTTCAACTGGCTTAGAACTACAGTGGAATGTTGTTTGCCCTGAAAGTTTTCTCTGCTGAGCAGTCCTAGAGCTTGAAGGACAAATCCTGTAGGCCTTCTTGTTACAAATCTTTAGGCCTTCTTGTTACAAATATTTTGCTATGACAAGCACCCATAACTTTCATTTCTTCACTCTTCAGATAAGACTAACACAATGCTATGCCATATTCATAACATCCTCCATTCAGAATTGCTCCCATAAAAGGTTAAATAAATTTATTTAAAATTTCAAACAATATAACCAGGGAAATCAAAGTATACTATGCAACCATTTGAAAATATGAAGCAATCACCAGCAATACTTTTTGTATATATTTCATAACTCATCATACTTTAAAAGCATTATTACAAAACAGTTTCCCAGACAGATTTTACACTTAGAATTTGACAACAAAAGCAGCCATTTTAGTCTAGCAAATAGAAAGTGTCATAAAATCCATTTTTTCCACATTCAAATGAGTTATTTCACTTACCACTAATTTCTTCCCTTGTCTCCATAAAATTTCAGTAGTCCGCCACAAGACAAAAGGATGTGGTCTTTGATTTCATCAGTCTGTCATCCTGCCTTAACTTCTGCCTAATATCTGCCTTGACAGAGAGACTTTTTATGGAGAAGTCTTTAGAAAGATCTCATATACCAAACCCTTTAGTGATTACTTGTCTTATCCTATTAGTAAATGATTGATATTCTTTCCAAACATTCTCATCCTGGGGTCAGATAAAACTGACATAATATGTTTGTATACCATTTCTTTTGCAGTAAGGATAAACTAATTACATTTTTGCAAAGGTAATTTTCTTGGTAGAAGATTTCATGTAACCCTCCAAATCTATGTTATGAGACTTCTTATTTTCACTCCAGGTTTTCCAGACAGTTTTATGCTTAATTTGTAGATGTTTACCTGTCTAAGAATAAAAAGTATATTATCTGCCCCATAGTATATTATCTGGTGTGCATATGTATTGTTATCTTCCTTGATTCACACTTCTGTACAGCACACATATCTTTATTGTGATCAGTCTCTTTCACTAAATAGATGGAAAAAATACAAATGCATCAAGTCTTTCGTGTGTCATACAGTTACCCACTAATTAAAACTAAAAGCCTAGTATTACAGACCAAAAAATATAAACTTTTTTTCTGTCTGATAAATATTATTTTCCAGAATGTTACCATTCTATCATGTTCTCAGGAATATTTTCCATTGCTTCTTAACCACCCTTTGAGTAGTGAAAAGGGATAATGGCACATCTGAGAAATGTATCCCCTTTCCAACAGTCACTCTTTCAAAACCTTTATCATATCCTTTTCCCCGCACCTCTCATCAGACCCAGTAAGTTTTTCCCAAAAATAAAATCCATAGATGTCCTAAGTGGGCTCCTTCTATAGATCTAATGTAGCTCAACTAAACTATGTAGACCCGTCTCTCATATTATTTCCCATTGTAGTTTGATAATGCTGTGAAAAAATCAGTGTTACTCCTCCATCAAATGTGAAGTACTAGGGGTACTGCTGCCACCAACAGCAAAGGACGAGGAGGTACCTCTGTCTCCCCAACGGCTGAAGTGATAATAACAAGGTGCTCTTAAGTCTGTTTCAGTGTGTAATCCACAAAATACAAACTGGCACCAAGAGCATAGTGGGAATATGCACTGCTGTCCTGGATATGGGTCTCCAACAACCATACCCAAATTAGACTGCTCACTGTTCACTTACAGAGCCACACCACTCTGTATATGAGTCATTGCCACCCAGTGCTCCTCTATGCATGTAACTGACTTTCATGCAAAGTTTTATTTTTATACAAATACACACACACACACACACACACACACACACACACACACACACACACACACACACACACACACATGCACACATACAATTTCCAGGGAATGCTAGCAGAATTAATCAAGAATGGGCAGTCAAATCAACATTTTCACACTGAGTGAGACTAGCTTCTGGCTACTTGGGTTTGACAGTTCATTTAGTCCAATGGATGGAGGCAGGAAATTGTAGCTAAATGCACTTGTTCTTATGATGGAAGCTGATATCTTTTAATACTGTAAAACAGGACAGCAAGACTTCAGTAACTTGTGGTACTCACAGCTTTACAGATGAAGGACCAGATCAAGGTCTTGTTATAATCACGCACATGTTTGGAATAACTCTTTTATTGCTGGAACCATTCTGTGTGAAGTTATTAGACTATTAGCTGACTGTTGATCAGCTTTGTTCTATATGTCAATGTTTATGATTGTTAGCTTGTGTATTAATTGGGTCTATATTAGAACATAGAATTTTCAGAACTTTGAATGTTCTAATATCGACCCCTAATAAGCGAAAGCTGAAAATAGCGAAGTTTCAGAAAACCAAATTCTTTCCTAGGTTAAGAATTCGGTTGTCCGTTCCTGTCGTTTCACTATTTTCAGCACTATGATGAAAGTTACGGGTCGGGTTCAGGTAAGTGTGCGATTGTGTGGACGTGAGAGTTAGGATGGGTTAGGTGAGTTAGGGTTAGGGCGTGGGTCAGGTAAGTGTGCGAATGTGTTTATATGAGGGTTAGGGCAGGGTAGATGAGTTTGGGTTAGGGCGCTGGTGAGGTATGTGAGCGATAGTGACGGACCTTAGAGTTAGGGTTTGGGTTAAGGTAAGTGGGTAGATAGTGGTGTACTTACAGTTTAGTGTAGGGTTAGATGTAAGATTTTAGGTGTATGTGTGTGGATTGCTGTTTGTTTGGTGTGTTTGTATTGTGTGTATGTGTTTTGGAACAGCAATTTTTTTCCCCAGGAAAAAATTCGCTGTTCTGAATTTTTGATATTATCAGTTTTCAGTTACTAGGAGTCAATATTAGAACATTCAAAGTTCTGAAACTTCGATGTTCTAACATAGACCCTATTAATTGATTGCGTATATGTTGCAATAAAATTCAGTGGTTTTAAAAAAATTATACCTGACTTGAATTGAAGCAACTGTACCTGAGTATCTGAATAAGGATGTTATCCACTAGGCACTACCAGATTTCCCTCTTCTAGAACCTCAACCACATCTATGAGACTCATTTTATATCTATATCATCTACTGCCTCATTGGTGGTTCTTCGACACGGTCCACTGCAGCAATCATTCAATATCATTTGCATCATAGAACTGTGTCTTAAGTACCAACATCCAAATGTTTTTTTCAAGTACTACTTCTGTATGGATTTCAACATTGGCATTTTCATTAAATAAGAGCATCATTTGTCTAATCCAACTGACTGAGAACCCAGCCTGATTAATACAATATTTGGTAAACCTTTAGAAGTTTTAGAAATTAGAAGCCAGCTCTGTAATTTCAATGTTCTGCCCTACCATCATACAGCATTGTTCCGCTAACATCTCTCTAGTCACAGAAAGCAAAGGCTCAACAGGAAACAGTGCACTTCTGTGTACTAGCCAAATTCAATTTCAACTTAAGTTTTATTTATACTCTTTTTACTAGGCAGAGCAGAAAAGCAAATATACTGTAGAATAAATACAACATACATAGGTGAAATAAACAGCATTATTTAAGCAGGAGTTAGAAAAAATATTTAAACAGACAGAAATAAATCCCAAGGCAAGATGTGATATGTGGTAAAAATTAACAGGTGGCCTGCAAAGGCTGACAAAAAAGACAGAACTCCTAATTAAATAAGTTAAAGTCATATGACAGTAGCATCACAAAACTGAAGAATCAAAATAATACATCCTCCCATTTCTCACATAAAGAGCTCATCTGTCCAGAGTACTGTCTTCCCTCATTCTTCACTTCAGAACCTCGTAAGGTATTGAATGAAGGAGATTAAATGGAGCCCCAGTCCGCAAAAAAAGGATATTTGGTCATATGCATTCAGAGAAACAAATACTCTTCTAGTCTTTCCTAACAAAGAACACTGTCACAAAATCCAGGTCCAGCAAATCCTGAGAGTCTTGAGTTGTAGGATACATCAAGCAGGTTAAAATAGACCAGGTCAAACAAAAGAACAAATAACAAAATACTGTCTCTGGTCACCACAGAATACACTGTAATTAAATGCTTCACTGGTAAAATGATTACAAGAAGTATTCAATTAAAGTGTCTTCTATGGTAATGAAATCCTGAGAGTCTGTTAAATATCATTAGTAAATCATTGTCCACAACTGCTAAGATGTAAAGAGGTAAAATATTTCCCAGCAAAACACTAACAAAGCTAATGACACCAGGCAGTCTTAACTACAGCAGTCAACCATAAGCTTTTATGTAACAGCTACTAGCTTTTAGGGAGATAGACAACAGGCTATCAGATGCCCCAAAAATGTCCAATACAACTGCAGATAAACCTAGAACAATCCAAATGTCTGCAAAACCAACAATGTATGTATGTATATGTGTATGTGTGTTACTTCAAACACCTAGCATGTCTTATTTAAAAATGTAAGAAAATTAACTGAAATTTCAAGAATGAAGATGGAACAGAGAGCAACCATTTCTGGCTAGGCATTAAGTTGCTGACATCTTGCCTTCAACTCCCCAGAACCTATTCAGGTTAACTTACTCAGAATAAACCTAGTCAGTGTAAATGCCCATATGGGTCTCTACTGAAAACAGGACAAAGGCCTGATAATACTAAGCTGCTCAATAAATGGCAAATAAATTAATAAATTAAATGGAATCTGCCAGACTACAAAAAAATCACATATTATTTTAACCTGTTTGCTTTATCTTAAGTCTCAGTGATGATTTTCTTATAGAAACAGTAAGGGAATGTAGCTCAGTAGTAGAGTACATGTGCACATGCTTTGGATGTATGAAATCCTGGCTTCAATTCCTGCACCGGCATAGTAATTTATAGGGAGTTGGTTTGGCATAATAGTTAATGTCCTTACTTCATGGACACAAGGTACAGCATTTAATTCTGACCTCAGGTTAATCTGCTAGGCTTAAAATGACTCTTCAGGGAAGTTATCCTGTTATTCAGCTATGAATTCATTATTAATTAACATTTCATGTGCATGTATGCATGTGCATTTACACACACACACAGACATACACACACACACACACACACACACACACACACACACACACACACACACACACACAGCTATCAAGTGTGCCTTATAACAACTTGAATTCACTGTGTTTTTTCACATGCCAATATGTTACTTTTTTAAACTTAACTGCACTTTTAATGGTGTATGTGTGGCCACCACAAATGATTGCATTAAGAAACATACCAAACAAGAAATTTAAAACACTCAAAACACACAATGCCAAGCATGAAAAATTACTAGCTTAGAATATCTTCTTTCTTCAGAAAAAAAAAAAAAAAGATATGAGGTTTATAATTCTGGCCACATTTTCTAATTTTTTGCCTTCCTCCACTCAAATGAATAAAAGAGATTACATGTAGTACAAATCTAATGTCTGAAATGAAACTCATCTTTGAAGAAATGCATCTTGTAAATTGTAGACTAAATTACAATAGATGGAGAGCAGCATTTCTGGTATATTGCAATTCTGGCATGTCATAAAAAGCAAGATGGAGATCAATGGGGTCCATCAGGGAAGGATGATATGTTTTCTGAGTATTATTCAGTACCCATGGAGGTGCTATTAATAATGGCTAGTACTTTCTTTTCATGAACTTTCTGAGGACAGAAATAATAAGTCCTGTTTCACTTCAGATGGTGATGGGCATTTTCCTAGATAACTAAAAAAAGATCTTTCTTTCGCTGTAACATCCATTACATCTCAGTTATTACTTAAATGGAAATATGTTAGAATTTCTTCTCCATATTCTTTCTGATGACTGCACATTGCATAAATAATATGGTCTGTTTATTTTTGACAATTCTGTAAGTGTTCACTATTTAGATTTTTCTCTTCCATCACGAAAGTACCTCACCAACCATTGCTCCACTTTGCCTGTGTGATCTCTTGATGTGTCATTACAATACCCCATCAACCACTCCTCCATTTTGTCTGTGTGAAAAACGCCATGGTTATCCTTGCACCTTTTATGTAAATCATTCCTATGGGCCACAATGATTCCTGTAAGTCAGTACCTATTAGAAGCCTGTAGAAACATGACCACACTAACCTTTGCACATGCTTGGGGAAATGTGGATTTGGAGGTATAATGTACAAATATTGTCTGGTTTACAAGAACATGCCACTGAAGACTAAAACATACAAACATACATACACACACTCACACGCATATCAATAAAAAAATAAAAAAACAAATATATCTACATATATATATATATATATATATATATATATATATATATATATACACACACACACACACACACACACACACATATGAGTGTGTGTCTGTGTGTATATTTATACATATATATATATATATATATATATGCATACATACATTTAATACATTTAATAGTTATGGATTGTAGTATATAAGACATCAACGATGGATGTGTACTCATCGCATTCTTTTGTTTACTGGTGTCTCATACGTTACAGTTCCTTCTAATTTTGGCTTTGCCTATTCTTCATCTGATATTCTATGGGCTACAGCATTTAAATACAAAATGTAGGACAGCATGTGCTTCTGTTCACACCAGTCACTATGTATATATACAACACTAGTAATAATTTGTGTCAGTGATAAAGGCCCATTTCCAGTAAATGTACAAATGAAAAGGGATAAGATATTATTCTTGCTTTCCTGCTCACTAGGACAGCATGTGCTTCTGTTCACACCAGTCAATATGTATATATACAACACTAGTAATAATTTGTGTCAGTGATAAAGGCCCATTTCCAGTAAATGTACAAATGAAAAGGGATAAGATATTATTCTTGCTTTCCTGCTCACTAGGACAGCATGTGCTTCTGTTCACACCAGTCAATATGTATATATACAACACTAGTAATAATTTGTGTCAGTGAAAAAGGCCCATTTCCAGTAAATGTACAAATGAAAAGGGATAAGATATTATTCTTGCTTTCCTGCTCACTAGGACAGCATGTGCTTCTGTTCACACCAGTCAATATGTATATATACAACATTAGTAATAATTTGTGTCAGTGAAAAAGGCCCATTTCCAGTAAATGTACAAATGAAAAGGGATAAGATATTATTCTTGCTTTCCTGCTCACTAGGACAGCATGTGCTTCTGTTCACACCAGTCAATATGTATATATACAACACTAGTAATAATTTGTGTCAGTGAAAAAGGCCCATTTCCAGTAAATGTACAAATGAAAAGGGATAAGATATTATTCTTGCTTTCCTGCTCACTAGGACAGCATGTGCTTCTGTTCACACCAGTCAATATGTATATATACAACACTAGTAATAATTTGTGTCAGTGAAAAAGGCCCATTTCCAGTAAATGTACAAATGAAAAGGGATAAGATATTATTCTTGCTTTCCTGCTCACTAGGACAGCATGTGCTTCTGTTCACACCAGTCAATATGTATATATACAACACTAGTAATAATTTGTGTCAGTGAAAAGGCCCATTTCCAGTAAATGTACAAATGAAAAGGGATAAGATATTATTCTTGCTTTCCTGCTCACTAGGACAGCATGTGCTTCTGTTCACACCAGTCAATATGTATATATACAACACTAGTAATAATTTGTGTCAGTGAAAAAGGCCCATTTCCAGTAAATGTACAAATGAAAAGGGATAAGATATTATTCTTGCTTTCCTGCTCACTAGGACAGCATGTGCTTCTGTTCACACCAGTCAATATGTATATATACAACACTAGTAATAATTTGTGTCAGTGATAAAGGCCCATTTCCAGTAAATGTACAAATGAAAAGGGATAAGATATTATTCTTGCTTTCCTGCTCACTAGGACAGCATGTGCTTCTGTTCACACCAGTCAATATGTATATATACAACACTAGTAATAATTTGTGTCAGTGATAAAGGCCCATTTCCAGTAAATGTACAAATGAAAAGGGATAAGATATTATTCTTGCTTTCCTGCTCACTATGGTGTTTTAATGCATGCTGCCAGCACTTAATTTTGGCCACTGCCTGTTGCAATTGCTTATTTCTAGTTCTCCCAGCCACCTGCATTCCCAGTCATCAGCACTGGCAGATTACCTCAGTCAAGTCTTGTAGCTACACCTCTGTATTCCATAAAAACTGTTCACACATTCAAGTAAATGTAATGCAGGAAGGCAACAGTTTAGCAAAACATTTCAGTAAATGGTAAGCAGAGCCATAGTACTTAAGTTTACAAGTGACTTTTATTAGTAAGCATTTGAAATGTTGGGAACCACAAGAGTGAGTCCAGAAACACAGAAACTGAATGGTCAGAAAAAGTGACTTCTATACTCTAAGTTTGAGATGGCCATTTCTCAGAATACTCCCTTTTCTCTGACTGACATTGATCACTGGTAGGGTAAATACTAGTAAGTCAGTCGGCAGACCATTGGACACCTAGCCAAAATCACTATTCAAAAGTTCCCTCTCGCCTCAAGGAGGGCAAGACAAGATGGACTTGGGGAGAATTTATGGCTGTCCATCCAATTATCTAGATTGACCTTGAAGGTGACAAGGTTGCTACTCTGCATGTAGTAAAATTTTGTTCCAGAGCTGAGGAATATGTTGGGATATGTATCTATCATGTCAACTTGTATTATTTATCTGTTGATGAAGGTTTATTTCCTTTAACAGAGTGTTTAAGGTGACATTAGTTCTGCGAAGGAATAATAAATCAAATAGGGTTTGTTAGGGTTTGATCTTTCATGCCTCAAAAGGCTAGACATAGATGGCCAAGGAGGAGTCTGTCAGAGACTGAGTATAGAGAAAGGGCTGCAGGTTTCAACTGATAACTAAGATTTATGAGGCCAATTATCTTTTTAGCTATAAACCTCTGATATCTCTCAAGTTGTGTGATATGTTTAGGCAAAATATGTCAAAAGTTGCAGTATATTAATGGGTCTGATACAGTACTCGTAAAGGGGAATTAAGACTTCTCTGGATCTAGAGTAGATGCCTTTGAAAATCAGATGAGCCAGATAACAGGTGGTAGTCAACTGATAAGGAATTATCAACAAGAGTACCTAAACCCCTTACTAGTGTCTTATTGGAGGGCTGCATCACTTATATGGTAAATAAAACAGTTGAATACTAAAATGAACTATGCTACATTTTTCCCATTGTCCTTGCACCAGTTGTTAACATAGTCAAACTCACATTCATCAGCCAAAACTGCATTTAAGAAAAGCTTAAAGCATCTGCACTTGGCAATTTTGTTTTGTAGCATGTATTATTAAGTTGAGCTAAAATTTATAACAAAAGAAGTGTGGAAGGAAGTAAGACTGGGTTCTGGAACCATAGATTTTCTCCAATTTAAAAAAAAAATTCTATATTTTTATAAAGTTTTCCACAATTTTATAATAGACCTGCTTATGCCAAACTTATTTTTTTTGCCCCTCCACAAAATCCTGACAGCAGTGCTACCTATTACCTAATGTCCACGCCAGTTCTACCAGGTACTGATAACCCCCCAAACTTACTCCATATCTTCTGGTGCTGGCCATGGAACCTAAGGGCATCTTGGGTGCAGATTGATTCATTGTTATACCCTATCCACTTTTTGCTGCCCCCTTCCTTACATTCACTGACTACTGTCTGAGGGCTACTCCCCTCAATGGACTATGCTTCCACTTAGGGAGTGCCATTTGCTATGCAGTAATGTTCTGTAGTATTACAGGAAGTCCTTTAATTTACTGATGTGAAGATTTGTCACATCAGCAACTGGATGTTACATTCTGATTCCTTTCTAAGATCAAAATTGCAGAAAAGTGGGGCTATGGAACTTCATCCTTAACTTAGAACCAATGTTCTGCAGTCTCAGAGTTAGTATATTTAAAAATACAGGAGTTCACTCCCCTAAAAATATTTTTTTTATTTTCTTTACTATTTCTTCTTCTTCTTCTTTCGCCTGCTCCCATTAGGGGTCGCCACAGCAGATCAACTGTTTCCATTTCTTCCTGACCTCTGCATCTTGCTCTGTCACACCAACCACCTGCATGTCCTCTCTCACCATATCCATAAACCTTATCTTAGGCCTTCCTCTTTTCCTGTTACCTGGTAGCTTCATCCTTAACATCTTTTTCCCAATGTACTCTGCATACCTCCTCAGCACATGTCCAAACCAACATAATCTTGCCTCTCTCGCTTTGTCTCCAAACCTTCCAACCTGGGCTGACCCTCTAATATACTTATTCCTAATCCTGTCCATCCTCATCACATCCAGTGCAAATCTTAACATCTTCATCTCTGCCATGTCAAGCTCTGACTCCTGCCTTTTTGTCAATGCCACTGTCTCCAACCCATATAACATAGCTGGTCTCACTACCCTCTTGTAGACCTTCCCTTTCACTCTTACTGGTACTCGTCTGTCACAAATCACTCCTGACACTCTTCTCCACGCACTCCATCCTGCCTGTACTCTCTTCTTCACCTCTCTTCCACATTCACCATTACTCTGAACTGTTGATCCCAAGTACTCATCCATCTTCGCCACCTCTACTCCCAGCATCCTCACCATTCCTCTATCCTCCCTCTCATTTTGTTTATTATTTCTATGGATTGCAAAGTTGATATTTAGAATCAATTGTGAGAAAAGGTATTCTTATTTTTTTTTCATAAACGTCAGACCAGAAACAGAAACATACTTCCACCACTCTACAACATTCATGCTTGAAGATACAAATACATTTTTTATTTGAATATATGAAGACAAGCTGTATTTGTAAGAGCTGCAAAAAAAAAAAAAAAAAAAAGACTGGAAGAAGTAAGCACAAGATAAAAATACACTTTTGTCACTACAGTACATTCATTCATAACATTTTACTCTAGAGAACTGCGGCTATTGTGGCATTGTAAATCATTATCACAAGTTATCTCTGATGCAGAGATCTGAGTTATAATATGGAATCAGTGAGAAATAATTAAACACAAAAAGGGCTTTGAAGAAGAGGGTGAGTAAGCAGGTTTAAATGTTTTAAGTTTTGCAAAGAGAGGAGAGTTGATCTGTAAAAAAACATTTCAGAAGTGTGAGAGTTGAAAGTGACAGTTCTGTAATTTTGGAAAATTAAGTGTATTTGTAAAACAAATATAGTGAATCTCAAAACTCAGGGTAATGCCATTAAAGCCTACTTGAACCCCAATCTTGAAGTCTCACATTTCTGAGGATCATAATTACACTCCCTAGCATTTTAACAATCCTATGGATGTTGCAGGGAGACAGGAAAATAAATCAGAAAATGAAGAAGCAGATTAAATAGTATCTTGCTATGTAAGTTGAGTTTTTTTTAGTGTTGCTTATGGAAGAAAAGAAAATGGTTGTTACTTGCAACATTATTTTATTTTTTTAATACGTATCATTTGTTGTTCTCTCAGTAAATGAACAGTAAATGAGCAATAAATGAACAAATATAGGTCATGGCTGAAGAGTAGCTTAACACAATCAACATAATTTTGTCTTTCTTGACCATTTTTTAATTAAACAATAATCCGTGACAGTGAGTGAATTGCAGTGGGATTTATTCCTGACTGGCCTGATATGGTCCTAATGGCAAAGCCTGAAATACCAAAAGGTTTAGCTAAGTGGGATACAATTACATCACCTACCCTCTGTGCTATGCAGTGATGTGATTACATAATAGCATATATATTTTTGAAGCAGATGAGCCTTTAAAATAGTTAAAAATTTAGAACATAAAAGTGCTACCCACTCAAGTTGAGTAGAAGATAACAGTATTTATTTTTTTTTTTTTGTAGTTGTTATCCTCCCATGATTAAATTATAAAAGTTTTATGACTGTAGATATTTTTCAAGAAGTAAGGAGGAGAGGAAAGCTGTAGAGAACATAATTTCTTGTCAGATGTGCAAAAGGTCTCGGTATTTTAGTTTCATTGATAAAACTGATAAACATGAGGTACTAATTAGAATGAATGTTTAGAAATGGTATATTTTATAAAATAAAAATGAACAATGTGATCTTTTCCTCACAAGCATTCAGTGATTTAATTTCTGCTTCAATTTTTTTTTTTTTTAATTTCAGATGCTAGAGTGATATTGGTCTGAATGTTGGAGGAGTCATACCATGATAACCTCCTGCTGAAACATTCAGTGACAGTTGATAACATATTTCATTAATATATGTTAATAATTCTACTTTTGATTCCTGAAACTTGAGAAGATTAAACATTTAAAATTTCCGTGAGAATATTAAACGTGTTTTAAATTTTCTTACTAAATCTCAATCTTTCCAACCTCTCATTTATACTTTCATGTATGGAGACTGATTATGTCACTAATGTTTTTTTCTCTTCTTCGTTTATTGATCTGATATTTACATGCTTTCATTGCCCCAAATTATATATTTTATTCTTTTTGTCATACTACATTTGAATCATTATTGTATTTATATTACATTATACTGTGATATTAGCATGTCAAATGAAGTGCTAGATATGGACATCACTCTATTTTGGACTTTTTGAACTATCTTTAATTGTATTTATTTTGTGCATATGCAAATGTGTGGGAGGTATATACATATATATATATATATATATATATATATATATATATATATGTGTGTATATATATATATATATATATATATATATATATATATATATATATATATACATATGAGTACTACTACTCATACAGATAACATGTATATTAACTAGATTACTTTGAAAGGCTTCAGTGTCTGGTTACAAACTGTATTACATTTCTGCTATAAGCTACTCTGATATTATAAGGCCTCTCTGTAATTTACACTAGACATATTTGTAATGCTGTACGTTAAATAATACACAAAATCTCACCCTTATCTTTTCATCATGATATATATTAGCTAGGATGTATGTTTAGCTTGTCTGGATTTTTGTGTTTAACTTCGCTAATATGAGAGAAACAGTCCAGTTTTAGTTCACCTTTTGTCATATTTCTAGAAATCGTAGTGGGCTTCTTATGAGTCTCTGCTGTAACTTATTAAGGAACTATTTCATAGTCCTTAACGTTTTATTAATTCTGCCTCAGTATGTCAGAGTACATGCTGTGGCCGTCCAGCTCATGACATGGCCTCATTTTTTGCAAGTTTTCTAACACTGTCAACTATGGTCCAACATGATTTCATTGAGTTTGACAATGTACATATGATACTGCGGTATATTGAGAATATCATCAAGATTAAGATACCTGCAAAAACATTTTTAAAGTATTTGCAAACATACATGAATATACCAAAAAGACTTATAACCTAAAATATTTTGTTATGAAATTACTATGAAGCAAATATGTGGACTGTTACTCACAAAAAAATCTCCTTTTTATGAAGTCAGTTTCAAAGTAGAGTTGGTGCCTTTGCTACCTTTGAATAGTATGCAGGCTTACTATATGAAAGTTTGCCAGTACACAAAACAAATAACAGGGTAATAAAAAGGAAACAAATGTTCCACTAATATATAGTCTTAACTCCTCACAGTAGTCAACTGAAATGCAAATTAATTCTATAAATCTTTAGGATGGGTGCTGGCATTGTACGATCAAAGAGTTGTTGACACAACTGGGAATTTAACAGAGGAATGTTGAACATCTATCGAATTCATGCACATATGGTGATATTGAGAAATTCAGAAGGAAACAATCCCATGAGAACAGTCCCAGCTCCAAGATTATATAGAAAAATAAACATTTTTCTTTCTGAAAACAAACAATGAAAATATTGTAGCTGGTTTCATTAAACGTTTATGCTCCATGTCATCGGTGTATATAATTAAGCAGTAAAACATGCATCCTTAATTTATCTGTATATTATATTATATTATAATCAGAGTTATAAATCAGAGTGCTCATCCAGAGTGCAACAGAAGAAAGCACACTACGTCTGACAAATTTACTGTACCTGCGGTCAGATGGTGAAAAAATGTTAATATAAACTCTCAGAAGTTAACCTTACTGAAAACATGAATATATATCACTAAAATACTGAAAAGCTATGCATTTTGTGAGAGGTAGAGCCCTAATTACCACAACCACCATGCATGAAGATGTACCTTCTGACCCCCCCATATAATCAACTCTGTCACTGCACCTCAAGTCAAAAGAACTTGCACTCTTCATAAATGGCCCCACAATGGGCCAAATAATTGTACTACTGTAGGCAACTTAATTGGCGAATCACCATCAACAAAGCACACTATATTTAGAAGCAGTTTCATTGATAAGTCTACAATGAAATCAGAAATGACAGTTTGATGAACCAAGGATATATGCATACCTCTCAACTATCCATGATTATGACTCAGCTTTTATCTCTGTCCCTCTTACTCCCTCCTAAAACTGTTGACTTTTGGAGAAAACATGATGAATTACTTTTAATAAATAATAAGAATAATTAGAGGAATATATTTCTATTACTACAGAAATGTATATTAATTCACATTCTGTTATTCTGTCAATGCCTCAACTTAATAGTACTAATATTTTAAAAGTTCTGGATTCTGTTGAGCTTTTTCCCTATTTAGTTGAGCACTATTGTTGAGAGATATGTATATCCCCAGAGAAAATTTATGTTTCACACAAGATCAGTATATTTTATGCTTCAATAAAAAAAAATGCTTACACTTTGACTGCCCTGCACAAGGATGTAGACTGTTAGTGTAAGTTCTGGGCTTTGTATTAGAACATTACCTCACCATGATTTTCATGCAGGAATGGGTATGGCCTACATAATTGGCAGGGCTCAATGACAAGCCATGCGGATTATACAGTGATGTGGTGAATGTCAATTGTGAATATTCACTTTCTGACTGTTTTTAACATAGGCTTCCTGCTTTTTATATTATCTTTAATTAGAGTTACTGCAGCTTTTAGTATGTGATATGTAAAACAGAGATTAAATAAACTTGTCCTCATTTTCTACATTTATAAGTGCACCATCGGAAGCTCCGCATGTCCTGGGTGTCTGACTTGCTTTGTCACTTTGTACTTAACCGCATACTGTGTTGTAGGGTAAGAAGCAGGTCAGAAGGGCAGTATGTACACAGTATCCACAAGTTTCTGTTTTGCAGTCCATACCCATAATCTGTGCAATCCTACCTTTCTTTGGTATAATGTTGCAGTAATTGCTTTTTCAGGGGGGCAATCCCCCCCTGCACCCCCCACCTTTCATTAAACATTTTTTTTCTGGAGATAAAGCAACAAGCAATATTCTGAGGCAGTGGGACAATAAATAAATGCAATAAAAAAGACCTTCCAGAAAGATCGCTACCTTCACCCCACACCTTCACAGAATAGGAATTTTAAGTCTGTGTAATAGATTTTATACATGCAGCATTTTATGTGTTCACCCCCTCCCATTTAAAGAACTGTAATTCTTATTGTAATACTTTTGTATAAATGCAGCATATTCTGTATTTGTTGCAATAGGTAAAAATCTGTCTGGATTGGTATACCATTTGTAAGTACACGTTCTGTCAAATTAATTAGTCTAACATATAATATATCAAAGCTTTTGATCAATGGAAATTGAAAATCCTGGTACCAGCAAATAAAGGAGAAAAGGCTTTGTATTGAAATAATTACAAAGTTTAGCATATTCATTTCTGTGAGGATGGTTTCCCAAGTTTATTCAAAGCAGTTTTCAAAATAAATTCATGTGCAGAGTGCTGGGCGAGGTTTGGGCGTTCCAGCCGGTCCTTGCTACTGTGCATCTGGTGGAGTAATGTTCTAATACAAAACCAAGTTCTATTTAGGAACATGGTATTCCACCTCTCAGAAGTCTGGCATTTGCTGAAAATTTCAAATGTATCATTAAATAATATTGTGCTAAAAAAGTCTGTGTGACCCCTTTAAGTCTCTGTTTATTTACAGTCACTTCCTCTTCAGTATCATTGCATCATCAGCCTCTGTGCATGCTGTCCTGCGATATTATCACAATTGGATTTGAACTATGACCCCACCCTTACACTTGGTTAGCAACTAATAGAAATCTACGAAATATTGTTCAGAAGTATGAAAATATCGCAAATCACATTATATTAAATTGCACAAAAGTTGCTGAGGTCGGAGTCATTTGTAGATTTTGTCAGTCACAATACAAATGTAGGTATAACTTACATTCTATTTAAGATGGAAAAATGTTTTTAACAATGGTATTTAGTTTGGGAAACATAAAATAATTGGAATTATTTTATGTGGTTTTGGTTGTGACTGAATTTAATTCTTATATTTATGTTATGTCAGCAATAACAGTAGAAAAGCCATACCTTTATGTTGTTATTGAGTTTTGTTTTACTTGTTTCTGATTAAATTGTACCTAGCGCTCATTAAGTTTGTGGTAGTTGACTGCTAGATCATTGTTAGGCTCTGCTGTTTTTCTTTGTCTATTGTTGGGACTTGGGAATCTGCTTTGATTTTCTTTGGAGCTAGTTTTCCGTAGATACTAGTCTTGTCACTGTTTTTGGTTGGTGGGTCACTCTGGAACATGATTCATTCCGCTATTTGTGTGATGGACAGAAGTTTTAAGAAATATTGCTGTTGCTGTTATTGATACTGGCGATCAGACTTGGTGCTTTGTATATTAGCTTCCGTAAATATATATTCTGATACAGTTGCTGAGTTTGAACTTGCTGATAAATGCAGCGGCTCTATTAACTCAGACTTTAGCTTGGCATTTTTATGGAGACTGCAGTGGCTTGTATCTGTTGCACTGCGTTATTTAACCCTTCATGGATTTTTGGACTGTTTGCACACAGTACACATTTGAATATTTGTTGGTTGTTGAAATTACTTGAATATTGGTAATGGTAGTTTATGGATATTTATTGTAGTGTGGCTTTCTCTTGTATATTATACAGTGCCTATGTCAGTCTTTTGTTAACATTGCTATTTTTGATGTATTCTGTATATTTGTCTATTTGTTTATGTTTTGCACAAAATTATGTTACTGTTAAGTGCTTCGGAAAAATGTTATAATTAACTTGAACTTGAACCTCCTGCGTCAGCTGTGGCATTCAGCGCTTTGACTGGCCAAAGACTAGTTACCTGTATTACTGAGAGGTAGCGATTTGATAGCATAAGGATAGGAATACTATTAGATTGATTCCAGTGCTTCTCACATGCACCTTTCTAAAAACTGCTTTTAAACCTTCCATTTCTGATGTTTGGAAAGGTGGATATTAATGAAGTACTGTAGGTTGCCATTGCCATCTTCTCTAGGTGGAATTTGCATTGACTGGATTATGTTTCTGTTCTCTCCGTTGGACTTCCAGTATTTCTTTATGTATGCCTGAGCTATCCCCAGCAATGGCTTTTTTACCCTTGCTTGCATGGTCTCTGATTGAGCAGCAGCTATCATATCATTACTCTTGTGTGGGGAATGTTTTCTTGGGAGACTAACTAGGTTTCAAATCTACTGACAAACACTAATTAGTAATATGAAACAAGAACCAAACACAAGGCACAGAACTCCCAACAAAACCAGTCCAAAAAGGCAACCAAAGCCATGTCCACACAACCAAGAATAGTTGTAAAAACTTTAATAGAACTATGTGAAACAAGTTCTTATAGTGTTTATTGTGTGCCAAATTTAATACAATCTGGTATATGTATTCTTTGTTTTAAGATTGTATTAACATCTGGTTGTTTAGGGTCATGTGACCATATAGGGTGGGATATTTAAATGTGTAATAGAACAGATTTCTGATTCTGAAGAAGTCTGATTTCATGGACAAAAGTCCTCAATCCTGTATTAATCTCATTTCACATAGTTGTATTAAAGATTTTTACAACTTTTCCTGGTTGTGTGAACCTGGCGATAGCATATAGATTTGTTAGGTAGCACTAGTCTGGACAACATCGCTGTCAGAGTTGGCTTGTTAACTCAGTTAGTTGAGGAGTTAACAACAAAGGTCAACACTATTCAGTAGGCTTATGATCATTATCATAATAACGACCATGATGTTTTACAAACTCTATCCTGCCTATTAACTGCTGCTCAGTGGGAATCTCAGAATGACAGAGCCAAACAGTAAGAACAAGAACAAGTTGCCGGATTGGTTAAACAGCACCTTAGTTTTTGGCAACAGTGTTTCTGAAGGCACACTCACATTCAAACAACTTAGGGTTCATTTTGAAAAAAACTATTTTCATGTGTCGTAAGCTGCAATTAGAAAATCTTTACCTTCATGAGTGTTTGAAGGTAAAGAGAATTCCCAAGGAGCTATGCCTATGGAAATTTCCAAAAGGAATAACTACAGTGTCCCAGTTATATCAAAACCTGGTAGCTTTATTCAGCTGACATGGGTGTGAACACCTAGAATGTCTAGTCAGACACAACCAAAGAGAAATTGAAATTTTAATGGTGAAAGCCAACAAACTCGATCAACGTATGACACAGGATATATTATTTCCCCCAAAACAGTAATGATTATTTAAATATTTTCATTCAAGTTGACAAGGATATTCAAAGCATAAAACTGAGGAAAGAAAAGAAGTTTGAATGTGACTGGGTTGAGAACTTGGAGGGGCGTGCCTACCCTAAACCATCTGCGAACAATAGAAGTGATCTATCTCACCAGCAGACCAAAGAGGAGCTTCTTGAAGAAGAGAAGGAGGAACACAATCTTAATGAACAGCCTCCTTTAGAAACAAACCCAGTCCATAAGGACATTTGAAAAATCAGAGGGAAAGACAATGTGATCCACCTCCAGTTCACAGAACAATATGCAATCCACAATACAAGAAGAACCAGAGATTTTATCGGAACCCAAAGTCTTATTAAATATGGAATCTATGAACATTTATTCAAGTTTGATACATTTGGCTGTTTGTGACAATAGCAGGCTGGTGGTGGTGAAAAATGAAGTAGGTGACTTTTTTTTTTATATAATTTCACTGACCATTTGTGTACTACAGACCATGCCGACCTCTTAAGTAGAGGTGGCACATTTGTTCCTTCCTCAAGTTTTAAAATAGATAGTTTACTAATTGATTTCAAGGTATATCTGAGGAAACTCAATTTTCATTTAATATTTGATAACAACCAGCCCAAATTTGAAGAGAGTGTGTGTGTCCAGAGAAGCATATACAACCCCCACCCCTGGCTTTATCTTTGTTACTATTTGAAAAGTTGGTGGAATTCGAGTTTTGGTCCTTAAAATGTTATAAATTCAAGTTTTTGGAAGGCTGTAATTTGAATCTTCATGGGTTCCACCTGTTATTGGGAGTTAGCCCACAATAAAGACTTAAGGGTCATGAAACCAGATAAGGGGGGGTGGCTGTTATGCACAGAAATGATTATCTCAACAGAATGCATTGTCACCTCTCAGATAGTGACTTATAAAAAGAAATATCCCTCATTTTTATATATCTGGGTTATCGAAGGATAGATTATCTGCTACAGGACTTGTTAGATCAGTGTGAAATTGGGGTCTATATTGCATCATCGACCTCTTAGGTTGTTGAACACCTAAACATCGACTCCTAAACATTGAAAACTTAAAATAATGAATGACACTTTACACAAAAGGAAAGAATGCCATTGGCCAAAGTAAAAAAAAAAATCTAAACAGAAATCAAGTGGGGGACTTTGGCCCCCACACCCCCTCTAACTAAATATACCAACTCCGAGATCACTCTGCGTTGTATACAGGGCAAAATCCCCATAACAGCCAAATGACTTGTTTCCCTGTGTGGAAACTGCCATTCACAATTTTAAGTTGTCAATGTTTAGGCATTTGACAACTTAAGCGGGCAACAATGTAATATAGACCCAATAAATTGTGCCTGAACTGTTTGAGTTTTTTTGAGTCAAACACCCTATGGTGACCTGTATTTTTGGAATTCCCAATATATACAAGAACACCACTGATCCACCAATGAGGCCCATAGTTAATGCTAGGAAGTCTAAAATCCACCACTTGGCAAGTTTATTGATTGGAAATCGAAAAAAGCTTTAGATTCTTCTGACCTCTTTTGTCGTGATTCCTGGGATTTTCTATTAAAAATTAATAATCTTAGCTTTTCAAGGAATTTTGTTTTTCTTACAGTGGATGTGGTTGAGTTATTTAATGTGATTCCTTCACTCAACTGGCTTAGTATGGTTCCATGATCTCTTTTGTGAATCTACTGATTTAGACAACAACGCTATTAATGTTTTGGTAACTTGCATGGAAATTGTTTTGAAGAACAACTTTTTGTGTTTTAGAGAGGCAGAATTTTACCAAGTAAAAATTGTGGCTATGGGTGTCTTTTGTGCACCAATGTTTGCAAATATTGTTCTCCAATGGGTAAAGCAATTTTTGTTTGAAAATTTCCCAGTAATCCTTGGAAGATTTATCTTCATTTTCTTGATGATATTTTTGTTGTGTGGGATAGATCTGATAGTGAGGTAGTTGGTTTTATTGATTATTTGAATGCTACTACCTCTTTCCTAAAATTTGCTTACTCCTATAACCATGATTGCATTGGTTATATTGATGTCATGCTCCCTAAATCTGTTCTGAGCAGTACTTTGTAAGCACAGTTTACAGGAAACCAACATACTGTAATAGTCTTTTACATTTTGAGAGTGACCATCCGTTGCATCAAAACTGTGGTATGGTCAAAGGTCAGTACATTCGACTGGCCAGAATGGTTTTGGATGATAACCAGTTTAGACTGAAAAGTAAGACTCTGGATGACATGTTTTATACAAGGGGTTACCTGAGGAGCATGGTTTCCACAATAATGTTGGAGGTGGTAGATAGAAGGGAGAAAGGGGAGATTCTCCCTTTATTAAAATCCACATATAAAACAGTATCAGAGATGTTTCATTAGGGTAGCTATTAAATTGTCACCCACTTAGGTTGTCGAACACCTAAACGTTGACACCTAAACATCAACAACTTAAAATCGCGAATGGCAGTTTCCCAACAGGGAAACAAGTCATTTGGCCATTACGGGGATTTTGCCCTGTGTACAATGTAGAGCAATCTTGGAGTTGGTATATTTAGTTGGGGGGGTGAAACCCCCCACTTGATTTATGTTTAAAGTTTTTCTTTTTTTACTTTGGCCAACGGCTTTCTTTTCCTGTGTGGAAAGTGCCATTCATGATTTTAAGTTGTCGACATTTAGGTGTCGATGTTTTGGAATTCGACGATGTAATATAGACCTGTTTCATTACAACCCCCCCCCCCCACCCGACAACTAACAATCATCTTGCTTTTGTGACAGAACATTGGTTAGAAAATTCTTATATCAGAGATGTGTTGACAAAGAACTATACAGTCTTTTCCTGTTTTAATGGTGTTATGGACAAAACAGGGAACAAATCAGTTATGGTTTATAGGGGAGGTAACTCTATCAAAAAATGTTTGGAACAAAATTTTGACTATAAAACGTCTACCTGCACTAACAAAAGATGTGGCACATACAAATGTGGCTTTTGTAGACAATGTAAATATGTTCTAGTGGGTGGCCAAGTTGAAGCCAACAGAACAATAATTAGAGCCAAGTCCCATTGTAACTGTAATACCCATGGTGTGGTGTATTTAGCAATCTGCCAGAAATGTAATTGTTTCTATGTGAGTAAAACAAAGAAAACTGAGTGAGAGAATATATGAGCATGTGCTGGACATAAAGAAGTTGAACCCAAAAAGTTCTTTGGCCAAACATACAACATAACCTGACCACAATTTGTTTGTTTTCTGTGGTGGAACATATTGTTAAGAATCCTAGGGAGACTGTGGAAAGAACTGATTGAGGAAAGGGAGTTGTGGTAGCAACTCAGATTAAATGCTACGGTCCCTCCTGGTTTAAATGATCATATTTCCATTAGCTGTGTGCTTAAATTGAAGTCTTATAGTGTTTAATGTGTGCCAAATTAAATACAGTCTGGTATATGTATTCTTTGTTTTAAGATTGTATTAACATCTTTATTTCTTTGATTATGACTCACGTGATCACATGGGGGAATATTTAAATGTGTAATTAGAACAGATTTGTGATTCTGCAGAAGTCTGATTTCGTAGATGAAATTGCTCAATCCTGTATTAATCTCATTTCACATATTTGTATTAAAAGTTTTTACAACTTTTCCTGGTTGTGCGGACCTGGCTTTGGTTGCCTTTTTGGATCGAATAACAGATAGATTTTTTTGGGAGTTCTGTGCCTAATTAGTAATATGGTAATTTGGTGTACTGCCATATTTGAGCCTTTAATAGCTTCTGCAAATTTAGATTGTTTTGTTATTCGAATAGCATGAACAGAGGTTTTCTCTTCCTGCCATTCTGAGCTATAATTGGAAGGTAGTTAACATAGTGAAGTTTGAACTGTACAAATGAAAAGGTTGCTTTGAGAGGATGATAAGTAGTAAAATAATATGTCATGGTTTCTTCATCTTGCCATGCATTGGATATAAATGTTCTTAAATATGTTTTCAGTTTCAGTGGGATATTGTAAAGGTACATGGTATTCAGCATTAATCAGCATGCAGAACAAGGTGAGCATTAGTTGTTTTTCTATCAGTGTAATTGAGAGCTAACTGATCTCTGCTAGTTCTATACAGTGCTGCCATTTTCTAGTTGTCCAGTTATAAGACATCATGTTTTATTTTGGGCTACCTGGGATTTCTGTAACTGCTTTCCCCTTGCTGTAGAAGTAATTGGTAGGTCACATACAGTACTAGGATTAGAACCTATTTAACATAGGTTACCATTCTTATGTAAAATGCTATAGATGCTCATCATATTGATAACTGCTGCGGTAGCTTTAGCTATATGGGTTATGATCTACAAAGGCTATAACAGCCATCCACCCCCCAACGCTTCATGGCACCCTCCACATGTCAAAACTGTCAGTCAGCTCTGCTGAACTGACAAAAAGACAGGTTTGGAATGCAAGCCCTTCAGAACCTTCCTGCATTGAAGAGAGTGCTCTTCTGTGAGCTTTTGAGGATCAACGTTTGGCCTGTGGTGTTCCATTACTGGGCAAATAAGTCCCCTTTAGGGAAGAACCTTCCACATTAATACATTGTTTGTTTTATTGTACTGCCCTGTTTAGGAACTTTATTTTTAAGCTAGGAGTTTGCATTCTAATGGACTGTCATGAGACTTAACTGTACTTTTAAATGGGAGCACACTTTTTCCTGTCAGTTTAGAAGTTGTGTAAATTAACTGAAAAACATTTTTGTGGAGAAATTGTGTTTATTTTACTTTTTGGAGCAGACAAAATAGTTTAAAGTGTCTTTTTTACTGTGTTTTTGAATAAAAGTGAGTTTCAAAGACTTTAAATTTTTACGGGCTTGTGCTGCATGTTTCCCTAGGGAAGTGGCACCATTTTTGGCTTGATCAGTCCTTCTTCCACCTACAAAATGAAAATTTAAGCAAACAGCCTTCACCACCACAGAAGGCAAAGAATATGCTTCAGCTGTATGTGGATGACTCTGCTGTGGCCACAGCTTGTTTCTCAGACCATTTATGTTTTATCCCGGATCCCACTGGTGTAGCACCTTCAGCCATTATGGACCAGAGGTTAGCCATGTTCTCTTTGGATGTTGGAGTCCTCTCACTGGACAAGAGAGAGACACTATTGTTGGCTCTGAGAGAGAGAGAACAGGGAAGGCTTCCCTGTTTGTTTAGAATGCTGTGTCCATCCCTGGGAAAGCTATTGCTGGCAGTAATTACACTGTTGGCCCTATTTTTCCTGTCAAAAAGAAAACTAAACATATATCTACTCTTCCTCAAATTTCCTTAGACAGGAGTAGTTTACTGCAGTTGGCTCAGGGTTTAATTCAGGCTGTTGATTCTTCCTATAAGGTGTTTGCAGTTAAAAGAAAGAGGGATACTTTTTTTCCTGAAGAGATTTAAGATTCTGCATCTGGACAGGAAGATGAAGACAGTTACAGGGATTTCTGCTAAGTTTCCTGATTCAGACTCAGAGGAGAGCTCTGTTTCTGATTCTTCTGTGGGGGTTTATCTTTCTCTGAAATTATTTCTAGAATGTGCAAGTGTTTTTAGTCTGAGAACAGTAAACTTTTCATTCTCCCAGAAAAATGCTGTAATCTGTTACACAAAGAATTTCCAGAATCTGCACCCATTCCTCCATTTCTGTCAGCTCTGGAAGATGTGTGTGTCACTGCCTGCAATTTTCCTGGTAGTTACTCTGCTGCCACTAAAAAGGCAGATAGAATGTATAACATTCCTCAGTCTTTTATGTTTTTATATACTTATCCCAAACTTGACCAAGCAGCTATAGCTTTAGTTAATCCTACTGCTGTTAAACATTTGGTTAATTCCAATCCTACTCTTTCTGACAAGGATGGGAAGAGTATTGATAAGTATGGGATAAAGTGTATGCTTCTGCAACTTTGATTTTCAGAATTTTGAATTGTCAGGCTCGTATGTTAAAGCTTATACTGATTAGCTCACATGTTAAAGTTGTGTGAAACTATGAGGAATGTTTTGTCTACAGTTTCTTTTTGTGAGGAAAATCTACTTTAAATAATTGAGTTTCTTCTGTTTCACTGGTCACAACTGATTGTTTATGGTGTGCATTTCTTGCATGGCTATTTCACAAGTGAGAAGTTGGAATAATGATTGAGGTAATAAATAACACACAAAAAACACTCTGACCAACAGCAAGGAAGAGAGCACCAGCATCACAGGATTAGCATACTATATGCTTTAATCACCGCTTTTGTCTTTTCACAGACGTCTTCAAAATATTTAGAGCTGAAGAAAGAAGATGCCTGGAGGATAGTTTTCTTTCCTAAACCGGTTTGTGATAGTGCCAAAGTTCAAAATGTCATCACTTCACAACCTATTCTCTCTTCTTCCTCTTTTAACTTTCCTGGGAACAACAGATTTGAAAGATGTTTATCATATCCCTGTACATCCAGATGTCAGATATTTTTTAAGGTTTTGGGTGTCTGGATCATGTTATCAGTTCTCTGCCTTACCCTTTAGACAATCCACTGCACCAAGAATGTTCATAAAGCATCTAACTGTAGTTATAGTTCATTGCAGACTACAGGGTATCCACATTTTTTCCATATTTAGGTTCATAGGTTCATACTAGGCTATCTGCCCTAGGGCATTTATAAGCCTAGCCAGAGTGTGTTTGGCTTTCACCACCCATTTTAAATTAATTTTGCTATGCCCTTTTTTGAGGTTAGTATACTGTGCCTCTGTCTAATAGTGACACAGAAGTGATACCTGGGGTAAACCTACGATCTCCCATCCACTCATCAAGATTCCTCTTGAAGAGAGTCAATGAGGGACTCTGCCTAACCTGGACTGGGATTTTATTCCAGAGTGAAGGGAGCCTCTGGGTTATGAATCTGTCCCTCCAGCATGTCCTATTTATTTCAGTGCTGAGGTTCAAGTCTCTCGAGCGCGTAGCTTAATAGGATTTGGATTTTCTGAGGTGCAGCATGTCCATTAATTCCGGGTTGGACATGGCTTTATTCGTCAGGCACAGATCGCCTCTGAGCAGGCGGTATGCCACTGAGTAGAGCTGGTTTCTTTAACCGGACAGCATATGGCATCTGTTTGAGCCCTTTGATCCTCTTGGTGAGGTACTTTTGGGGTCTTTTCAGTTGCTGCAGGTGTCTGGTAAGGTACATCCAAAAAGGGCATTGTACTCAATTATGGGCCTGATGAGGGATGAGTAAAGAGGCACGATGACCTCCCCTGATCCAGATGTGAATTCCTTCATGATTAGGTGGGCTATATAAAATGTTTTTCTAACCACTTTGACCATGTGGTTGTCAAATGAGAGATTGCTATCAGCTTGGGTCCCCAGGTCCCTAATTACTTCTTCTATACTTAACGTATTTCCACCTATGTGGTAATTTGTGGGCACTTTTGTTTTTGCCAAAGGGGATGACTATACACTTTTTGGCATTTAGCTTGAGGCTATGGCTCTGGCACCAGTTGTCTGTTTCTATGAGGCCCTTTTGGAGGATGCTTGTGTCAGCTGGAGAGTCGATTATGGCGCCCAGTTTGCAGTCATTTGCGAACTTGGTCAGCCACAGTCCTTCCGTGTTGGCCTGTACCTCCGAGAAATATATACTGAACAAGAGAGGTCCCAGGACTGAGCCTTGTGGGATGCCACTTGTAACTGGTTTGGAGTCTGACATGGCTCCAGCAATTCTAACCATGTGGGTTCTGTCCTTGAGCCACTTTGCAACGCATCTAGTGACATAGGGGTTTATATTTAAGCTGGTGAGCTTATCTATAATGCCCGAGTGGGGTATTGTATCGAAGGCTTTTGCGAGGTCCAGGTAGGCTGTGTGGACCACCTTCCCCTCGTCAATGGCCTTGGTGACTGTTTCAAAGAAATCAACCAGGTTTAAGATGCAGGATCTGTCCTTAACAAAACCGAGCTGGGTAGGATCCAGTGTCTGTAGGTCCCCAATATCTTTATTTATGAGGTCCATGATGATCCTTTCCATAGCTTCGCAGACCAAGCTAGTCAGGCTTATGGGGCGATAGTTCCCAGGATCCGTTGAGGCACCACCTTTGTGGAGAGGGACCACTGTTGCTGTACGCCACTCTTTGGGTACATATCCTGTAGTAAGGCTGAGATTGAACAGTAGTTTTATGTTTGGGTTTAGCTCTTCTTGGAGTTCATGTAGGACGAAGCCCACGACACCGTCTGGTCCCATTGATGCTGTGTTTTTTGCTTTGGAGAGGGCAGCTCTTACCTGAGCATCAGAGATGTCAGGGGGGCAGCACTCTGCTGGGATAGATATTTGCCCTTTTGGTGGGAAGGGGGGAGAGAAGTTTGCACTGAACCTGTCAGCTAGGATGTTGGCAATGTCTGTGGGTTCGGTGTATTTTTTGTCATTTTGGACTAATTCTGAGCATATCTGGGAATTCCCACCCAGGTTCCTAACATAACTAAAGAAAGCCTTGTGATTATCCTTAGTGTCCTATGCAATTTTTCTCTCAAAGCTGGCCTTAGATGATTTTATGAGTGCCTGTAGTTTTTTGCTAATACTGATCAGAGATGCCTTCCCTTTTTGGGATTTTGCTCTATCATGTAGTAGCTTCCTCCTTCTATTGTATAGTTTGTTTATGGCTGGGGTCCACCAGACAGGATGTCTGCCTTTGGAGGATAGGGTCTTGGTTTTATTTGGGATTGCATGATCCATGCATTCTTGAAGGTGTTCATAGAATGCGTTTATAAAGGATTCTGTGGTCTGGGCCATATTTTTCACAGGCCCAGGGGCTTTGAAGGATTCCACCTCGGTTTTGAAGAGTGTGAAATTTGCTTTAGAGAAGTTTTTCACTGTGGTTTTCAGGGCAGGGGGTGGAGTCGGGATGTGAATATCCAGTGAGATTAGTTTATAGTCTGATCTTACCAGTGAGGGATACACTTCTGGTCTGGAGCATAGAGTCCCCATGTTGGTGATGATCAGGTCCAGTATGTTTTCCCCTCTTGTGGGAGTGGTAACAAGTTGTTCCATAGTATTTGAGTTTATAAATTCTAGGAACCTTTGAGTTAGGGTGTTGGAGCTAGAGTAATGCTCCCAGTCTATGTTTGGGTAGTTGAAGTCGCCCAATATAATGGTGTTTGGAGAGACCTTCATATTTTCCAGTGTTCTCAGGAAGGCCGCGTGGGGTTACTGGGTTTGGGAGGGTGGTCTGTAGTAGGCTATAAACTGGAAGGCAGTTTTACCCACTGTTAGTTGCACATGGATAGTCTCTGATGCTTCGTGCTGTGCCACCAACCTGGAAGTGTGGGTATCTTTGACGAATATTGATACTCCCCCTACTTTTGTGGTTCAGTCCAGGTTTTGGGGCCGAAAAGCATGGTATGGGGTATAACCTGGTAGTGCTGGGGTGCTCTCGGGAGCCTTGAACCAGGTTTCTGTTACTGCACAGATATTGATGTTCTCCATGCTAAGGAGAGTTTCGAGTGCGTGCATCTTGAGGTTTAGACTTCTGGCGTTGAGTAGCATTACTCTTAGTTTCTTATCCCTTGTGCTACCTATGGAGGTGGGTTTGTCTTTTGAGCCTTGCCTAAAAAAGGCACTATGGGGGTAGCAAGAGCCTTTGCCAATATCCGAAAGCCCAGGGGTGACAGGTGCAAGCCGTCCCTAGTGAAGCATCGTGGCTTGTCGAGCATGTCATCCCAGGCTGACATGCATTGGATCCCCTTTGAATGACACCAATACTTAAGCCAATTGTTGAAATTGATCATCTTGTCTTCATATTGTGGCATAATTCTTTGTGAGGGTAAGATGCTACTCAAGGTCAGGGTCATACCAGCCTGGGCTACATGCTCAGAGAGCTCCTCGATGTTTCTTTTCATGTAGTCCAGGGAGGTTCGTCTCAGGTCATTCACACCAGCATGGACAATGACTGAGTCATATTTGTACTTGCCTTGGAGTGACCTGAGTGCTTGTGTTATGTGGTGGATCCTAGCGCCCGACAGGCAGCTCACCGTGACCTTCTCCTTGTTCAGCCTGGTGAGCGGGACGTCAGTGTGCCTGACGATAGAGTCACCTATTACAAGTGTATCAGGTGTGTTGTTTAGCCTTAAAGGCTGTGACTGTTTGGCACACTGGCTTTGTGAGCTATGTGTTGCACGTGTTTTGTTTTGGGGTAGCGGTTGCTTGGGTGTCTGCTTTGGAGGTCTCTGCTGCTTGGGCAGATTTTTATTTAGAGCCTCTGAGTATGTTTTTGTGTGTTTATGTGTTTGGTTTGCTGTTGTGGTAGGTCTATGTGAGACTGGAATTGTAGTGAGTGTAGTTTCCTTCTCCTCCTGACTGGTTTCGCCAGTACTGAGTTCAGAGAGCTTAGCCTTCAGTATGGCTATATGGTTGCATCTCTCACATGTGTTGGAATTTGTTGGGAGGAGGAGAGGGTTGTCTGTGTACATGAGGCAGTTGTAACATTGCCTCAAGATTCCCAGGTTCACCAGCTGGACCGGAGAGGAGATTGGCAACTGACCTTTGGACATGCTAGAATAGTATTGGGAATTATTTTATAATTGAAAAAAGGGCCAATGGGGAACAAGGTACTCAAGGGGAGTTTGTGAGGGTGTAGTCCTTTTAATTTTTTAGTGCTGACTTATATAATTACTTTAGTGAGCAAGTGCCAGGTAACTTAAATGCAATGTGTTACAGGTAACTTAAATGCAAAAACGACAAACAGTAACTTTCTTTCAAGTGAAACAAGGAAATAAGTACAGTAAGCAATGCAGATATCACTAGGGATCCACAGAAGCGCTGAAAAGCTGCGTTTTAGGTGGAATTAGCATTTCAGGGAAATAACAAGCAAACAAACAACAAGCATACAAACAAAGCTAGATTCAGCAGGCCTGGATCTAGTCTATGCTACAGCAAACAAGGTGTACCAGTTTCAGTAAGAAACAGTTCAAATATGCAGGCACTATAAGCCTTTAACCAGAAATTCCCAGCTCAGAAGGGCAGAGTCCAGCCTCTCCTCCCACAAGAGTGCAGACCAGGAACCCTTTTAATGTAAAATAACTGGCCTGAAGCCCGAGTGCTTAAACCAGAATTAATACACTTTTAGAATAACAGACACTGAGCCCTCAATCAGCAGTTCCCAACATTGAAGGATGTAAGCTACCTGTTCTGCCACTACAGTGCAGACCACAAACCTTCTTAATGTAAAACAACTGGTCTGAAGTCCAAGTGCTTAAACTAAAAGGCTTAGAATGAGTTACACCAAGTAGTAATAAATACAACTGAGTACTTTTAAGATGACGCAAAAGCAAAATAAAGTAGGAAGAAACACAAATACAGTAAAAGTAGATAATTTTTTTTTTTTTTTTGAGTGAGCAAATGAGATGGGCCCAGGAATTAGAGGACAGAAACAAGTGCAAATGCAGGCCTTCAAATCAGAAAGTTGAGAGAGATGGAAGACTGCCCAAACGGCCAATAACTACAAATTCTGGGCCAGAACCACTCCTTATGTGGTAGACAGGTTACCTTGTGCTTACCACTCCCACTGATAAGCTAGAAGGCTTCCCTCCAACACAGAAAGGCTTGGGGGTCTCAGAAGCTTACAAATAGTCCTGGATACAGCAAATCTGTATCTGGAACACTAATTACAGGAAAGGTAGGAAACAGGCTTACAATTTTTTTTTTCATAAAAGTAGCAAAAACAGTAGTAAAAACAATTCACATGCAGTGCAAGCTGGCACACTTGAGTATGTAGCAATATTAGTCCACACACAGTTTGAAAAAGTGTAATTAAATTAAAAAAGGACTAAAAGCAAGTGCAGAAAGGGTTTATTAGGTAGAATGTGGTAAAGAGATGGGACTGGGGGAGTGTCCTAGATCAAATCTACAGTGGGGCGGGCACTGCAAAAGCCACCAAATTTAAACTACAACCAAGAACAGGGAGTGGGGGGTGGGGAAAAGTTTCAACAGAGGTGTGAGGAATCAGAGTGCAAATTATAAAACCAAAAAAAATATACTGATCTCTGTATATTTGCAGAACAGTAAGACAACAGATATCTAAGCAACAATTTAGCTCTATAATACAGAATAATACAGAAAACTATACTCAGCTCTATATATTTGCAGATAGTCTTGTAAGGCTGTCTCTCAACATACAGGTTCCACTTTAAATGCAGGCTGCTGCTATTAAGTCAAATTAAGGAAACCTTGAGTTAACAACACACAAGCTATAAAAACCAAAATGGGGGTGGGGGGTGGGGAAGACAGTTTCAACAGAGATGTGAGGAATCAGAGTGCAAATTATAAAATCAAAAAAATATATACTGATCTCTGTATATTTGCAGAACAGTAAGACAACAGATATCTAAGCAACAATTTAGGTCTATAACACAGAATAATACAGAAAAATATACTCAGCTCTATATATTTGCAGATAGTCTTGTAAGGCTGTCTCTCAACACACAGGTTAAACTTTAAATGCAGACTGCTGCTATTAACAGTTCAAATTAAGGGAACCTTGAGTTAACAACACACAAGCAATAAAAACCAAAATGAGAGGGTGGGGTGGGGAAGACGCTTTCAACAGAGATGTGAGGAATCAGAGTGCAAATTATAAAACCAAAAAAATATATACTGAGATCTGTATATTTGCAAAACAGTAAGACAACAGATATCTAAGCAACAGTTTAGCTCTATAATACAGAAAATACAGAAAAATATACTCAGCTCTATATATTTGCAGATAGTCTTGTAAGGCTGTCTCTCAACACACAGGTTCCACTTTAAATGCAGACTGCTGCTATTAACACTTCAAATTAAGGGAACCTTGAGTTAACAACACACAAGCTATAGAAACCAAAATGAGTGGGAGTGGGGGTTGGGAAGACAGTTTCAGCAAAGATGTGAGGAATCAGAGTGCAAATTATAAAATCAAAAAATTATATACTGATCTCTGTATATTTTCAGAACAGTAAGACAACAGATATCTAAGGAACAATTTAGCTCTATAACACAGAATAATACAGGAAAATATAGTCAGCTCTATATATTTGCAGATAGTCTTGTAAGGCTGTCTCTCAACACACAGGTTCCACTTTAAATGCAGGCTGCTGCTATTAAGTCAAATTAAGGGAACCTTGAGTTAACAACACACAAGCTATAGAAACCAAAATGAGGGGGGGGGGACAGTTTCAACAGAGATGTGAGGAATCAGAGTGCAAATTATAAAACCAAAAAAATATATACTGATTCCTGTATATTTGCAGAACAGTAAGACAACAGGTATCTAAGCAACAATTTAGTTCTATAATAAAAATATACTCAGCTCTATATATTTGCAGATAGTCTTGTAAGGCTGTCTCTCAACATACAGGTTCCACTTTAAATGCAGGCTGCTGCTATTAAGTCAAATTAAGGGAACCTTGAGTTAACAACACACAAGCTATGGAAACTAAAATGGGGAGTGGGGGTGGGGAAGACAGTTTCAACAGAGATGTGAGGAATCAGAGTGCAAATTATAAAACCAAAAAATATATACTGATCTCTGTATATTTGCAGAACAGTAAGACAACAGATATCTAAGCAACAATTTAGCTCTATAATACAGAATAATACAGAAAAATATACTCAGCTCTATATATTTGCAGATAGTCTTGTAAGGCTGTCTCTCAACACACAGGTTCCACTTTAAATGCAGGCTGCTGCTATTAAGTCAAATTAAGGGAACCTTGAGTTAACAACACACAAGCTATAGAAACCAAAATGGGGGTGGGGTGGTGGGTGTGGAAGACAGTTTCAACAGAGATGTGAAGAATCAGAGTGCAAATTATAAAACCAAAAAATATATACTGATCTCTGTATATTTGCAGAACAGTAAGACAACAGATATCTAAGCAACAATTTAGCTCTATAATACAGAATAATACAGAAAAATATACTCAGCTCTATATATTTGCAGATAGTCTTGTAAGGCTGTCTCTCAACACACAGGTTCCACTTTAAATGCAGGCTGCTGCTATTAAGTCAAATTAAGGGAACCTTGAGTTAACAACAAACAAGCTATAGAAACCAAAATGGAGGTGGGGTGGGGGGGGTGGGGAAGACAGTTTCAACAGAGATGTGAGGAATCAGAGTGCAAATTATAAAACCAAAAAATATATACTAATCTCTGTATATTTGCAGACCAGTAAGACAACAGATATCTAAGCAACAATTTAGCTCTATAATACAGAATAATACAGAAAAATATACTCAGCTCTATATATTTGCAGATAGTCTTGTAAGGCTGTCTCTCAACACACAGGTTCCACTTTAAATGCAGGCTGCTGCTATTAAGTCAAATTAAGGGAACCTTGAGTTAACAACACACAAGCTATAGAAACCAAAATGAGGGGGGGGGTTGGGGAAGACAGTTTCAACAGAGATGTGAGGAAGCAGAGTGCAAATTATAAAACCAAAAAAATATATACTGATCTCTGTATATTTGCAGAACAGTAAGACAACAGATATCTAAGCAACAATTTAGCTCTATAATACAGAATAATACAGAAAAATATACTCAGACAACTTGTTTATCTTTGCAGAGTCTTTTTCAAATTGTCAGGAATCATTGTCTGGGGTGAGAAATTTTTTACTCAAGCTGGTATTCTAATTGAATGTTCAAACGTTTCTTCTGACTCCACCGCACAGGATTGTATTCCTGGGGTGTCAGTTAGACACTTCAGTTCAAAGAGGTTTTCTTTCATTAGAAAAATAGATCCAGTATTAAAGTTTTCCACTCAGGTTTCAATCACTGAGAGGAAATACCTAAGGATTTTGGGTCTTATGGGATCTATGATTTTCATGATACCCCTGGCAAGACTGCACATGAGAAGATACAATGGTATGTGAGGTCTCCTTGGTCCCAGCACCAGCATCCTTTGTTTTTTCAAACTCCATTGCTGGGGTTTGTTAGAAGACAAATTGGTGGAAATAGCAAATTTCCCTAAACTCACATCTCTCCATCTCCCTCCCTACTCCAAAGCAGGCAGTCAGTTACAGCAGATGCTTTGGAGATTGCTTGGGGTTCAGTTTCAGGGTTAAAAGTGCAAGGTGTGGGGTACACCATGGACAGACACAAGCATCTTTCTCATGTGGAATCTTGCCAGGAGTATCATGAAAATCGCAGAAGCCATGAGACCCAAATCCTGAGGTATTCCCTTGCAGCGACCAAAGTTTGAGTAGAAAACCTTAGAAATAGATCTAGATCTATTTTGTCTGTGTCAGAAAAGCTGTTTTAATTGAGGTGCCTACCTAATACCCCAGGACCACAATCCTGTGTGAAGGAGTCAATAAAGACTTTTGAATGTTCTCTTGGAATTTCAGCTTGTGTAAGAGATCTCTCATCCAAGAGAGAGATTTCTGACACTATAAAAAAGACTCTGCAAAGATAAGTAAGTCATCTAAATATGGAAAAATTTGGACAACCTGTAACATGCAATGAGCTATAATTGGAGTTAGGCACTTTCTGAACACTCTTGGTGTAGTGGATAGTCGAAAGGGTAAAGCAGAGAACTAATAATGTAATCCAGACACAAACAATCTTAAGAAACATCTGAAGTCTGGATGAATAGAGATGTGACAATAAGCATCTTTTAAGTCTAGTGTTACCAGGAAAATTGAACGAGGAAGAGGAGGAAACAGGTTCTGAAGTGAAGTTATTTTGAATTGAGCACTATTACAAACAGCTTTATGAAAGAAAATAGAGAGATGGTCTCCACGCATTTTCTTTCTTTGGCACTAAGAAACTCTTCACCATCTGCAAAGGAGGAATTGGTTCTATCACTCAGGCATGTGATGAAGAACTGGTGCAAACAAAGGAATCTTTTCTGGAGGATGCAGAATGACCCCTGAAAAGGAAGAATTTCCTCCCTTTGTCATCTGTAATCTCAATTAATTATTTTTAGAACCTGTTTGTCTGAAACAGTCTCGCCAAAGAGACAAACGGAGATTCAGATTATCTTGAAGACAAAAAGGGGCCAGGGTGGGATGGAACGGTCATTTAGACTTGTTGAACTGGCCTTGGTTTTAGGAGGTTTGAAGCTTGACCTGTGCAGTAGAAGAAACTAGCTTATTTAAGCAGATTTTTCTTTACAAGAAGAAACTGCAGATAAAACATTTGTCATACTTTCACAATTAGTAAGAACAAACTTTAAAATATGAGCCTGAAAATTCAGACTTCTGAAAATCAAAATTATAGAAGTATATACTTTTTACCAATACTTATCAATTTTTTTTTCATCTTTAACAGAAAGTAGGATTGGAAGTCACTAAGTGTTTTCCATCAGTGGGATCAACTAAAGCTGTAGCTGCTGGGTCAGGTTTGGGAATAGCATGTAAAAACTTAAAAGACTGAGGAACTTTATCCACCCTATCTGCCTTTTTAAGGGCAGCTGGCTTATTATCAGGAAAATTGTAGTCAGTAACAAACACACATTCTCTAAAGCAGACAGAAGAGGACTAGGAATGAGTGTAGGTTTTGGCAATTCCTTCTGTAACAACTCAGTGTTTTGTGGGGACTGGGAAACCTCTGTGTTCATCCAGTGAAATATCTGGCACATTCTAACAACAGTCTCAATGAAAGAGAAGCCTCCATAGGGAGAATCAAAAAATGATCTCTCCTCTGAGTCTGAATCTAAACTCTCAGGAGTAAACCTTGTATCTGTCCCTTCAATTTCCTGTTCAGATTTGGAATCTTGCATCTGTTTAAGAAAAGAGGTACTCCTCCTACATTTACCAGAAACTACTTTATAAGATGGCTCAATAGCCTGAATTAATCCCTCCGCCAGACCCAATAAATTACTCCAGTCTAAGGGAATTTGAGGAGACACGTACTTAGTTTTCTGTTTCTTTTTAACAGGAAAAATGGGGCCGACTGCATTACTAATGGCAGCAACAGCTTCGCCAGGGATGGGCACTGCACAACAGGGAAGTCTTCAATGTTTCCTTTCCATGGACTGAAAAGAATCTCTCTTGCCCACTGAGGGGACCCCCAGTAGCCACAGTGGACATGGCTACCCCCAGTCCATAGTGGCCATAAATGCTACACCAGAGGGATCCGGGGTAAAAGATGAATGGTCTGAGGAACAACAAATGGCCACAGCTGAATTACCCACCTATGTCTGAGGCAAATTGCTAGCCTGTTCTGTTGGCAAAAACTGTTTGTTTAACCTGCTCCTTTTGTGGCTGGAAGAAGGACTGACCATGGGATTGATGGTTTGTAGTATGGTCAAACCCAAAACAGTGCTTTTTTCCTGAGGAAACAAGTAGCAAATACTTGTAAATACCACAAGTGTTTAAAGTCACTTTTTCACAGGAAAACAAAATATAAAGCACTTCAAATATTTTGCCAGCCCCAAAACCTGAAAATAATAAATATCTTCATAAAAAAATGGTTTTCAGTTATTTTACAGAACTTTTAAACTAACAGCAAAAAGAGTGCTCCCATTTAAAATTATAATTCAGTCTCATGGCAGTCCTTTAAAACATGAATAAACATTCTTAAAAATAATGTTTATTAAGGGAAGATTTTTTTCCCAAAGGGAACATATACTCACAGTAAAGGCCAACCATCCATCCAAGAAAGCCTTAGAAGAGCATACTCATCGCCACCCATAATGCTCTGAAGGCCTTGGCACCCAAACTTGTCTTTTATTTATTTATTTTTTTAGCATTTGTTGACTAGGACACAGCCTATTTTCAGTGGAAGCCTGGGGAGAAACACTCCAGATGCATGTCTTTGGAATGTGGGAGGAAACTGGAGTACCAGGAGGAAACCCACACCATTACAGGGAGGACATGGAGACTCTGTACAGAAGGCACCCCAGCTGCAATTTGAACTGGAGAACCTCTTGCTGTGAGGTGACAGTGTTAATTTCTGCACCACTACGCCGTCCTTTTCATGAGCTCAGATTGAGCTGCCTGACTGTCATTGTGGAAGATGCCCTGAAGCTTTGGAGGCTAGCTGGGTGTTATATACTTGTCCAAGGCTATTGCTGCATTGATCTTTATGATAAACATCAGATGCATATTGCATGCAAATAAAATAAATTTAATTATGGCTTATTTTATTTGCTGTTAGTGTATGTATACTTTTGCCAAGTATGGCAGTTCTCAGAAAAAAAGCTGTAGAAAACTTAGGACCCATTATCATTAATGATCTTCCAGTTGGCACATCATCTGTGATTGCTTATATGTTTAATAGTAACTTCTCAGATGCTGGAAAGGCCTATGAGACATTGATCAAGCATGCCCTTCAGTGTGAGTTAGAAGACTGTCTTCCTATCCTAGAAGAGGATATTAGGAAATCCCTAAAAAAGTTAAAAAGACCTGCTCTATCAGTCCTGACAATATATCTGGATTATTAATTACTAAACTTATGGATGCTTTTCTTTTCTTTTAACAATAATGTGTAATCAGTTACTAATCAGAGGACTTATAGGTTCATAGATAAGTACTTGGATAGCTGCCATTTAAGCCTAGACAATTTCCCTTTTTGTGCTCAAATTAACCTTTTTTATGTGGTTAGAGATTGGCCTTAACCATCCCATGGCTGATAATTATATATTACCCCTAATGAGAATAAATGAGATCATACCATAGATAGTTATGTATGGGATAAAACATTTAGGAGCTGCCTCTGGCCATTAGCAGTACAGGGGCCAGTCTTGTGGTAAATCTTCAGTGTCACATCCATAAATCCAAGTTGTGTTTGAATATGGATGGGGATGAGTGTTGTTTTATGTGGATGGGGTGCCTGTTCCAAAGCCATGGTATCCTCTTTGACATATACCTGCCCCTCCAAACTGTTCTGTTGATGTAGCAGATGAGGTTTAAATCCCTAGACCAAATATTTCTGATACCTACCTGAGTATTTACTTGTACCTGGATAATAAACTAAGTCGGATGTGGTACCTATTTATAACGGTTGTGACTGATGCAGTATTAATTTTTATCGTCCTAATAGTTGAACTTCAGTAATAGGCAAGAGTTTTCAATATACTTACTATTACAGTTAATTAGAAGTAACAAATACAGATCTTATGTTGCTAACACTCAGCGTGGGTTTATAAGAAGGTGTTCATCCTTAAAGTAGTAAAATTTTATGATATGATATTTAGTCTAACAGCTCATGTTATAAACTGTGCAGTCGTATATTTAGATTGTTGAAGGCTTTCAAGAAATGTCCCATGTCCCATTGGTAGATATTGGACAAGCAGTACAGTTTTAAGGTAAATCATTGCATCATTAGATGGACTGAGAACTGGTTAACTGCTAGGGCACAGTGTGTGGAAATAAAAGGTTATTACCTCATCTTGGAGGAATATCACAGCTGGTGCAAATAAAAACTTAGTTGGAAGCCAAGGAACATTAAGTTCAATACAAATAAATCATTTCATTTGGTACAGCTTTGGATGTAAATGTTAGAAGTTGTCTAATTATGAATAAAAAAAAAAATCTAGGTACCACTATTGAGAAAGGACTAAATTTTAAGGATCATACAGTAGATATGAAACATATGCCACTGAGGAAAGACGGGTTAATATTGAACACAATAACAACAAGGGATAAAGATACAATGACTGTCCCTTTGAAATCAATGGTTAGACCTGTAACTGCAACTTGGTTTTCTGTATCCTGTCTGTTATAAAAGTGGGTCTCCTTCAAAGTCACAACAGGGGTTTACACAAAAGATAAGTGGATGTAAAGACCTGGATTACTACCACAGATAAAAGAAATTAAATGTATGCAGCATAGTTTATAAATGTTTGAGAAGTAGGCTGTGTCTAGCTTTTAGGGCTATGAGTAATGCAACATTTACAAATGAGCTGACTTAACTTTAGGTACACAATTTCACTTTTCATTGTCTGGGGCCATAATATATACTATGCAGATTTATATCTATATTGACATCTATACATATTTATATAAAAATACACATATATATCTGTCTGTGTTTGTGTTCTTTGTTCATTAGATCACCGTTTCACTTTATCAACAAGAAAAAATGGTGCTTCATTTATCTAAAACTCATTTCGTTGATACTACATTTTTATCGAAGCACGTTTCATTGAAAAGTTTGTAATGCTATAAAAATGACTGCTGGTGTTTTTTTGGAGGATAGCAATTGCAATGCAAATTAGTGTTGATCATTATATTTACTTCACCCACCTGCTTCACCTTAGTAATATCTGCTAACCAACCCTAACCCTGTCCCTGACACTTTTGTACATTTGAACTTAAAAAAAGCCTTTCTTATAACAGTACCACTACAGAAGACAGCTCAAACATTTACCACATGCACACGCCTACACACACACACACATACACACACACACACACACACACACACACACACACACACACACACACACACACACACACACACACAGACACACAAATATGCACAATAAATCTATCTCAAAACCTACCCTTGAATATTCACAATCACACACACTTAATCTATCCCTTTACCCAACCCTTATTATTACCCTGACCTGAACACATTCACTCACACACACACACACACACACACACACACACACACACACACACACACACACACACACACACACTCACTCATAGACACACACCTAGCCTGCATCCCACTTACCTTTTCTGGCAAAGCAAACATTTGAAAAAATGTCCATTCAGTAAACTGCATGTTCAGACAAACATTCACATACACTCACACACACACACACACACACACACACACACACACACACACACACACACACACACACACACACACACTCACTCATAGACACACACCTAGCCTGCATCCCACTTACCTTTTCTGGCAAAGCAAACATTTGAAAAAATGTCCATTCAGTAAACTGCATGTTCAGACAAACATTCACATACACTCGCACACACACAAACACATATGCCTTTTGGAGTGTTTGGTTCTACAGTTCCTTCCATCTTTTCATGTGCATTCTGCGTTTCAGCCCCTCCCAATGTTTTCTACAATGCTTACCTTTTGCACTGCCCTACACTTGATCAAACTGAGAACAGTCTTGCTGATTTTGTTGGTCAGACAGCTCCCCTGAATATGAGTGCATTTTCATACTTTCATTCATGGGACTAGTTCATCCTTAGCTATTCATTATCAATACGTTTTGTAGACTATTTGATCAGCAGATATAGTTTGCAACATCTAAACTTGTAAGGATTTTTATTCATACTAAGCTCGTGCCCTCATTAGAGGCATGCAGTAAGAGTAACTTACAAATCTTGGATTTTATCTTAACAATTATTAATAGCTCACCCAAGAACATTTCATACATATTTGTTATTTATAACTTTCTCAAATGATTTTAGCAAAACAGTTGTTTCTTTTTGGAATTATGCAAGTGAAGTTAATATTCTAAGTAAAAGATAAAAAATGGTGTTACAGTCGGTGAAGGAATCCACATCTTCCCTGTTCTGGTACATATAAACATGGACATTTTTACATAGATGTTTTTCACACCACATAGACTAGCAATAATGTACAAGAAAGATGAAATGATATGCTGGAGATGTGGACACCCTGATGCTGACTGGATACATATGGTTGTTAATTGCAAAATAATTTCCCCATTTTGTTTAGACTTAAATATCTTTGTAAAGCTGTATGGAATGACAACTGTATGATTTCTGACTCCCTTCCTTTTCAATGTTCCTGTTCCTAAAGTCATTCCTAAAAAACAAACATTTTTACTATGGTCTATCCTCTCTATAGCAAGGAAAATTGTTAATAAAAATTGGAAATCTCAATCTACTCCTGTCTTTAAAGTTGAGTTTATTCATCTTGTGAAATATATTTGTAAGAGTGAGATTGCTACTATAAAAGGAAGGACTAACAACACAACTCATCATTTAATTGCTTGGACAAAATTGTTCAATCTGAAATATTAAGTGTTCTCCTATGTATTTTGCTTTTTTAGTTGTTATGGACATTGTATATAGTTTTTTTCTTCTTCTTACAATACTGTTAAGTTATTGTGTTATAAAATGAATAAAAACATTTTGGAAAAAATAAAACTAGCATTGTAATCAAACCTTTTAACCTCTCCTTTATGCAGTGACTGCTGATGCATTTTCTACATTTCAGAGAAACTGCTTTTAAAGAGTAACTTAAGTTGTTTTGGTGTGCTAAATCAATGAATAAAAAACAACCCCCCCCCAAAAAAAAAAAAAAAAAAAACGTAACCGGTACGATTACAACTTCTTTGTCACATACTCTTGCAAGTTATTGTATCTCAAAAGTATCTGTAATTTTTTGTCAATGCACAGACTACCAGACTTTGCATATACTGAATTAAAAAGAGATGCCAAAAAAATAATTGAGTCAGATAAAGCACTGTAATCTAATTCTAAATTCCATTTGTGATATTTATTTAATCAAGGGCAGGGAAGGATATATGAGTTCATTTTCATAATCAAGTTATTTTAACTCATGTATTGTTTGGCTGGCTTGTACCCCTTTGGACAACAAGCTATTTTCTCACTCATTCTGTATGCTAGTATTTTCACTTTTCTACTCTTTTTAAAGTGATGTGCCAAAGTTCATTCTGACTTTGTGGTCCCTGAAGAGTTGAGTCCTACATGGTATTCTCCTGCTGTTTACTGCTTATGTTTTAGAAGGCTATTTTACTAAAATGCTTTGTAAGCTTTTTATTAAAATCAGGGCTCAAACAAATTTAGGCTATCCTAAGGTGATGTCACCTTAGGGCAAGTATGAGGTGCATCCATAGATGTTAATGGACACGTCAGCAAACATGAGAGATGCAGTTGCCATTAAAATGTATCAATGCGCAAGATGCATTCCCTCTGCAAACACTGCGGAGGTTAACGTTCATTGTTTGCACTCCACATCATCAGCGTATGGAAAATGCCAAATTATTATTATTCTTTTTAATACTAAAGCACAGAAATTTTAGCAGATGGAGAGAAATGCTAGACTGGCAGTTTATGCACCATGTACTGTGATGCAGAGGTAAGATTATTTCATCAGCAACTCAGTTTAACTGTGTAAGGTTCTTATCTGAATAGCAGTAGAGTAGTTTGTTATATATTTAATGATAGCTGTCAGTAAAGATTCATTAAAGGGAGAAATGTATTTGTGAAGGCACGTTGTAAAGTGTTAACAAGAATAATAGAAAGCATTATTCCAGTGTATTTTCAGAGCATAGCTTTTAGACTAAGGTAAAAATTAAGCTTGTTGTGTGAAAATTAACCTACATTGTTTTGCTCTTTTGAAGAAGCTATTAGACTTTTTTTTAATTTTGTAAAATTGTAGCATAACACATGTACTTTTAAATCTAATTTAGTTCTAGAGCAGATTTCATTTGAGTACATCAGATCATGTTGGAGGATGACTGAATCAGCAAGTAGCTATACATATACATTCTGTTTAAGACAGGGGGTTATGATTTGGTCTCGAGTCATAACAGATTGCTTTGCATTTCAGAAGTAAACATCAAGAAATTTAAGCTCATGAGGTGCATTTCTTGATATTTAGAAAAAACATAAGAAATATCTATGATCAGAGACTTAGTCAAAATATTTTGTAATGTATTGGGAGTGTTAGTTACCTGTATATAACAGAACTTGTTAATAAAAAATATATATATAATTTAAAATTGTTGGGTTGCAGCTTGCTGTCTACAGTAGCTACTTGTTGAAATGCGGTGTGATTCATGTCTGAGTTCCACTTGTGTGGCAACAAGAACCATAGTGAAGTCATCTGTCTCTGTGCAGTCCCCAATCTGACACCCCTCTCAACTCTAAGTAGCTGAGCAAAAATAAATAAATAAATAAAAGTGAAAAGAAGAAAAGGAGGCCTTATCCAAGCTGAGTACCAAAATAAAATCAAAGTTCTCAGTCTATAACAAACCACAATACTACACACAAAGCACTTCAGCAGTGACCGTTAATGTGTATCAGTATGCATTTCTGAATGCCAGTACCGCATTTTATACAACACTACTGAAGCTCTTCACATACGGTACTACATCATTGATGTCTGCCGATCATGCTCACTTTGCCTGCCCTAGAAAGCAAAATTCAAACATAAGCACCTCACTGTAACATAGAGGATTATGATGGGCTTACTGATTATAACCTGTTTATTACGAGTTCAAGACATTCCCTTTGAGAGTGAAGCGCGATAAGTGATTCTTGGCATCCACGTTATGAATACATAAAGGTTATGATCAGAGACCCGATCGTAATCTGTGTAGTGCATGGGGCTTTACCTGTTGCATGTACCACTAGTTACAAAAAATGCTAAGTGTTTTGCTGTCTTTCAAAGCTGTAAAGCACTTAGAGAGCACTGTCAGAAAGACAGTGTAACACAGTCCCTTATGCTTAAACTCACCTTGCCATGCCTCTCAAATGTCCAGATTTTCACAGAATGTCTGGATTTTTACCTCATATGTTTGGTCTGTTTTTTACAAAATCTTTGTTTTTTTGTACAAATCTCTGAGAGTTTACATCACTAAATAATGTCATACATGTGAGTTTCAGACTTCGCATCTTTCTGAAAAATGTAGTTGAACACACATCCTGTTATTCTAGGTACTTTCTAAGGTTATTAACAGGAAGTCAGGGACACAATACTGGTAAAGATGGCAGGCAGAATTACATTTGCTTTGTGTTTTCCCTCTGTCATTTGCTGGGTTAGTACTGGCAGATTTGACTGTCTAGCATGAGACCCAATGTTAACAGGTTAAGCAGGGGGTGCATAAAATTTGTTAAAAATCAGGTTCACAGTATAGAAGCACTTAATTGATTTGTCTTTTTCTAGATATCAGTGCATAATCACCTACTCCATGCACTACACAGAGGATTATGATCGAGTCACTGATTATAACCTGCTTATTATGTGTTTGAAAATCAAGGCTGTTGAGGTTAATCTTGGCATCTATGTTGAAAACACATAATTTAAGGTTATGATCACTGACACAGTCATAATTCTTTGCAGTGCAAGGAACTTTATCTGCTCCATGTACTGGTTGCAGGAAAAAATCTTGAAGTGTTTTGCCTGGCTATCAAAGTGATAAAATACCTTAGCGGATGCTGTCAGAGAGGTAGTGTAATGTAGTCTGTTATGTTTACACTCACCTTCATACCTCTCAACAGTCCAGATTTTCACAGAACATCCACATTATTGCTTCATGTTTTTGGTCTGTTCCTCATACAATCTGTGGTTTTTAGACGAACTACTGAAGCTTGAAGCCACTAAATAATGACATAGATTTGAATTTCAGAGTTCTTGTCCTTCAGATAAGCGATGCTACCAAATCCTGTTATTCCAGCAACTAAGTTTGTTTGAAGAATTTGTGGGTACATTACTGGTTTGGACAGCATGCAGCTGTCATATGCTAGTAAGTACTGATGGATTTTACTGCCTGGCATGAGACCGGACCTTAACAACTTCAGCACGGGGAGCTAAACATCTGTTAAGGTTGGTTCAGGTTGCATGTCCCTCTGGCACTTAACTGGCTTGTCTTTTTCTGGATATTAGAGTATAATCAATACACACCATGCATTACAATATTGTTGTAGTCACGTACTTACATATGAACCTTGCCATAACACAGAAGATTATGATCTGATCTCTGATCATAACCAAATTGTTATAGGTTCCTGAAATGGTTGTCACCTTGGGAATGGAGTAAAGCAAAACCTGAGAGATGAATACTGACATCTGTTTGAGAACATATAACAACTTGTTTACAAACATGGAGATCCACTCATAAGTCTTTTGAATTTATGGTACTTTACCTTATCTATGTACTACCCATTATAAAGATAGCGACAAAGAAAAAAACACAGGAAAGACAGTATTTAGTGCTGCCAATTATGCCTTTGTAGTAAAAGTATCTTAAGCTGTTTCAGTGTACTGTAGTTCATAGAAAATAAAGAAAAATTTAGTATAAAGTGTTTTACAGTTTTAAATTGTAACGCACTACTACCTCACTGACAGTAGTCAGAAACAAAGTATATATTTGATGCTGTTGCAGTTTTAAAAGCTGTACTCTGTTTTACTCTGTCACACACAAACAGGAAGTGTGGTAGTCTCAATTGTTTGCAGTTGTTAAAGCTGTTTCTGCTTCTCATTACTGTTCTTTTGTGACTACTGTTTATGTTAAAGCGTGAGAACAGAGTTAACAGAGCTGAAAAGTGCTTAACAAAACTTTGTTGCAGTGCACAGTCTTCTGTAGATAGGCTCCAAATTTGGGAAAAAGTCAAGTTGGTTAAGTACTTTTCAGAGGTGTCAAATTCTAGTTTCATGCTAGAGCATAAAGTTCAAAAAAACCACAGTATGCTGAGTAAAGTGCCCCTTAGTAAAACAGTGTAGAAAGAGCAAACAAAAAAAGGGGGATACACCACAGCTGTAAAAGACGAATAACTCCAGTCTTCACTTCAAGAGTTTAATGGAATAAGACAAATGCAGGATCCAAGTGAGCGCTTTCACGTTCAAAAAACATTTCATCAGACTTCAATAGCTGCATAACATTATACATCATCTTAAGTAGCTTTAACAATTAGCAACATAAGAAATCATTCAATTAAAGTTTGTAATTAAAATTTAAAGATACACTTCTATATTTTATAAAACCATCTAAAACAATAAATATAAAACAAGCAGAACAATTAGTTCATATACATTAAATAACACCATCAATATGGCATTCATATTTGTGGTAATATTTAAAACAATATACTAATAACCTCAAAGAAAATAACATTAAGTATGAATGTACAAATAAGCTCAATGTTTGTAAGGTCTAGCCGCCAAAAATGGTTTAAGTGAGATCTTATCATTTAAGCCATATGCTTTATGCGCCTGTAGCCTCAATATCCATCTACACTCTACCTCTTCAGTGTGATTTTTTATATTACCAAGTCTGTTGGTTTTTTTCGCCATTTCCAAAACCCTAAATTTGAAGGTATGTGTCAAGCCATTGTCAATTACATGTTGTGCCAAGGCATTGCTTGTATTCTCTTTATTAATGGCATACAAATGTTCTCTAATACGTTCCCGTAATGTCCTATTAGGTTTTCCTACATAAAAAAATCTACATAACTGGCACTGTGCTAAATAAACGAAATCCCTTGATTTACAATCAGCATAGAACTTAAAAGTATATACACGTCCAGTCACAGGATGTACAAATCTATCATCATTAGATATATGGGAGCACTGGTTGCAAGATCGACATGCATAAGTTCCTGACCTCTGTGAAGAAATACTCGTTCCATCATTATTTTCATAACACAAGAGCCTTTTTAAAGACTTCATATTCCTATAAGTTATATTAGGTCTATAGTCCACTAATTCACTTATTCTCTCATCTGTAGTCAGAAGTTTCCAATTTTTTTCAATGACTTCTTTAATCTGTATATTCCTATTAGTAAAAGGAATAACCAATCTATTCTTGTTCTTTGCCCTAAAGGATTTTGCATCAGATGTAGTGACTAACTGCCTATGATAAAAAGGTTTACCCTTATCTTTTCTATGCATATTACAAAAAGATAGGGTATCTCTAATCTCCGTGCTGTTATATCCTCTTTCAAGAAAATTCTTAGCCAATGTCTTCTGCTGTTGACCATAATCACCCTCCTGTGTAGTCAACCTAGATACCCTATATACCTGACTTTTTAATATATTGGGAAAAATGTGTCTAAGATGCATACTGTTGCGATGTAATAGATTATTCTTCCAACAAGACTTTCTATGCATAACAGTTTCCATGCCATTAACACACTTATTCAGTCTGACATCTAAAAATTCAATGGTATTATGTGAATGTGTACATTCAAAGTCTAGAAAGGTAGTAGTGCCATTTATATAAATGACAAAATCATTCAGTTCTTCTACAGTACCACTCCAAACAATGAACACATCATCTACAAATCGTCCATAGTATTTGATATAATCATGAAATAACATGTTACTTAAAACATAAGTGCTTTCCCAATATGCCAACACCAGGTTGGCATAAGAGTTAGCACAGGGTGTCCCCATTGCTACCCCTTTCTGTTGTAGATAGTAAATATTATCATATAGTAAAACATTATTACTCAGTACTAGGTCAAGAATGAGCATCCATTTCATAACTTCATTACTAGGAATGTCTTTGTCTAAAAGTAATAATCTTACATAATCCATCCCAGTACTATTAGGTATTGAGGTAAATAGGGATTTTACGTCAAGGGTTACCAAAATATCACTTTCTATAATTGAGCTGGATAAGTTACAAGATTTTCCAGAAAGTGTTGGGTGTCCCTTAGTACTGATGTAATCTTTTCCACAATGGGTTTAAACTGTTTATCTAAAAAAATCGACATTGGCTCAGTGAGCCATCCAGATCCCGAGACAATTGGTCTCAATGGAGGGTTATACAAATCTTTATGAATTTTCGGCAGTCCCCTAAAAATAGGAACTAAAGGCTTCTCAACTAAAAAATACCTATATAGGTCGACATCTATCACATTACTCAATAAAAGATCATATAGATGGCTATGTGCATCTTTAATGATTTTATTTAATGTTACGCCATTCAAACGGCGATAGGTCAAATCATCTGTGAGTAGTTGATCTATCCTAGTTCTATATACATCATGGTCCATTACCACGACAGCCCCACCTTTGTCGGCCTGTCGTATTATAATATTGTTATTTTTCTGTAAACTTAAAATAGCATCCTTTTCATTTCTTGTCATATTGTAAAAATTAGATTTGACATCATCTCTTTTATACAGGTCTAATAGGTCACTCTCACATGCACGCTCAAAGGCTTCTAGTAGTGGATGTACTTGAGGTACAAATGTAGATGGTTTCCTAAACACATTCACATTGGTATTGGCATTAATATTACATGCATCCTCACCAAATAACATTTTTAAACTGATGCTTCTGGTGAACATTTTAATGTCAATAATTATATCAGTAACATCAGTAAAACCAGAAGGTATGAAGTTAAGTCCCTTGTTGAGCACAGAGAGCTCATACTCAGTTAACTCATACCTTGAAATGTTCACCACTAAATCCTGGTGGTAGGTCGTAATGCTTTCTTCTGTTGTTTGTATACCTCCTCAGTATTCTTTCTTTTCCGTATCTTGTTCTGTGGTGACCACATTTTCCTTTCGAATTGCCTGATTGGTAATGGATAAACAGTGGCCACCACATAACAGCAAGAAGATAAAAGTTTTTAAAGTTATAAAGCACTTTGGGCTGCTTCACTTTTTGTGTGTGGTAGAGCAAAATGTATTACAGATTTTGCAGCTGTTGATAGATTTAACACACACTTTCTTCTAGCCACTGTCTGTGACGTCACTTAAAGTGTATTGCAGATTTCAGAGTTGTAAAACACTTCACTGTCTTACACTTTCTTTTATTTTTATTTTCTGTTAACTCATTTTCACATTTTTGCACATGGGGTTAAGGTGTCACTTCAACTGTGACAGTCGTCTAGAGCCAGGATTTATATCACTGGGTGGCTAGCCCTGCTGCAGTAGTTCTTCCACACCACACACTTGCACTAACACTCACAGCTGTGGCCAATTTTGAGTGTCCAATCCACCTACTACATGTCTTTGGAATGCAGGAGAAAACTGGAGCACCTGGAGGAAACCCACATGAACATAGTGAGGACATGTAGACTCCACACAGATGGCACCTCAGCCAAGAATCTAACCAGAGAACCTATTACTGTGAGGTGAAAATGCAATCCACTGCACCACTGTGTTACCCATATGAGTTTAAAAATTGCTTGAGGTTGAAATGACCCCACCTTGTGAATGAATAACACAGCAGCCTGCCTCCACAGGTCAGGGATGGTTCCACATGCCAATATTTTGTTAAACATGCTTGAGGAATGGTTAATTAGTGTTTCTTTTATTTCCACAGAAAAACATCAGGCATGGCTGGCCTTCGGCATAGGCAAAATAAGAGGCTGCTTAGGATACCATTTGGTCAGGGATGCTTTTCCAATCCCTCCTCCCAGCTTAATAACAAAAAAACTATGTTGTAGCACCCTGTTAAAAGCTGTCATGACTGCATGCATTTTCAGGCTTTTTGATTAGTCACACCCATGAGTTACACAATGAACCATAGAGCCTGAAAGGCTCTGTGTTTCATTGTCTGGATCGTCATGGGTGTGACCAGGCACAAAGACAAGACACAGTGTATAATGAGAGATGATGGAACTGGTGATAGTACAGTATTGGGAGTCTGCATTTGGCATAAGGCTTTGCCAGAGAATTACATGGGTGGTTGTAGCAGATATGTATTTTTCCCCTGTCAGGCAACCAGACATTATAGACAGTAGACTTTTCTGTACTAAATTGTGTGAAACAAGTTGGAATCTTTCATGGTGGTTAAGAATAAAATGTCTTAAACCAGGGATGTCCAACCTTTTGGCTTGCTGGGGCCACATTGAGTGAACAGAAATGGTCTTGGGGGCGCATATAAAATATATCATATAGCTAATTCTTTCATTGCTCGGGAAGACCACAGTCAACCTCCTGGCTGGCAATAACAATGTTGTAAGCACGCAATAAGTTGTATGGTACTTGGGCACCCAGGTTGATAGAAACCTGACTTTTGACCACCACGTTGTCTCCATTGTAAGGAAAGCTTTTTACAAGGCCCACTTCATTAGTAAGGGTATCTCATCCAGGGACAAGGAGGTTATAACATCACTGTATTCTTACTTTACAAGAGCCATTATTGCGTAAATGCTCCTTTTGGCATGTGCCTCAGCAAAACACCCTGCCAAAAGAAGGACTACAACCATTTCTGACAAAAAAGGTCAAAGGACTAAGTTCACTTAGTTATCCAAACAGTATAAAAAGCTTCTTGCTTTCCTCTGTCTCTCACTGGCCCCTATAAATTTCATCATTAGCTTGCTTTCCAGGCTAAGAATGATCCTGCCTTAAGAGATTTCCTCTACCTCAGAAATACTGGTTATACTTAAAACACTCACTACAAAGACCACAGCCTTCACTGCAACATAAACAAGCCACTTTCTAGGCTAAGAAAGATCCTGCTGTAAGAAACTTCCTCTACCTCAGAAATACTGGTTATACTTAAAACGCTCACTACAAAGACCACAGCCTTCACTGCAACATAAACAAGCCACTTTCTAGGCTAAGAAAGATCTTGCCTTAAGAGACTTCCTCTACTTCAGAAATACTGGTTATACTTAAAACGCTCACTACAAAGACCACAGCCTTCACTGCAACATAAACAAGCCACTTTTTATGTACAGGTTCTTGACATAAAAACCTTCAACTTCTGTAAAAAGCTCCTCTCATTATCAAACAATGTAGTTCAGCAACACAATGGCTGGATGGATAACCATAAATGTAGTCCTTGGGTAAGTAGCATAGCCTTCATCAAACCAGATGGAAAATCCACATACTAACCTTTCCCAGCTGGATGGCTAAGATCTAATATTGGTTACTCAAGTCTAGTTACCCAAGAAGAGGGGCATGTTTAACTAAGAATTCCATTTGCAAAATTATATTCAGTCTTCTTCTTTCGGCTTTTTCCCAGTTAGGGGTCGCCACAGCAGATCACCATCTGCTCATGATTGGCAGTTGAGTTTTACGGTGTCGAGTTGTCAGCCCGGCGCCCATCCTTCCACAGAAGGCACATACATGCACACACTCACACCTAGGGCCAATTTAGTGTGTCCAATCCACCTATAGCATGTCTTTGGGATGTGGGAGGAAACCGGAGCACCCGGAGGAAACCCACCTGACCACAGGGAGGACATGCAGACTCTGCACAGAAGGCATCCCAGCCGAGGATCGAACCAGAGAACCTCTTGCTGTGAGGCAGCAACGCTAACCACTGCACCACCATGGCCGCCCGCAAAATTATATTCAGTATACATATTAAGTCTCTCTCTCTTACACACACACACACACACACACACACACACAAAAAGCCTCTACTTGTAAAATAGGCAACCTCAGTAATCACATGACATCCACTCACTGAATGAAATTGTCTGGAAGTCAAAATATCTGAAAAAAAAAATCATGGTAGAGATGGATTCATCCATGTAATTTCCCACCACCCAAAGGACCATCAATAAATCAACAAACAACTGCTCGGCAAAAAGTAAATCAGTAAGAAAACCATAAACTATAATGCTACATACTGGTGTAAACATATAACTTGTCAATCCCCAGGTTAATCCATACCAAAAGATTGTTTCAGAGCTTCATCTATGTACAAAAAGCTTTCTCCTAAAAACTTTACTCATTGATATTTGCCTTGCTGTAATTATAACTGTAAAAAAAATGTTTTTAAGTTTATTATGTACCTCAATGATTCTCACTGTTACGAGATGTAATCTCTGCCATATTGTATGAGTACTACATCCATAACTTGTTCTCTCTCTCTCATGTATTGTATTATATTGTTTTGTGTTATTTTTGGAGCTTTTCTCCCCGGGCCCCCACTGAAAATGGACCTGTGTCCAGTCGGACTTTCATGGTAAACAAATGTAAAATAAAAAAAAAATAAATAAAAATAAACTTCTCTCCAATCTAAAGCCATTTGACATTCAGACATTTTAATTTGTGCAGAAGTTACTCACAGACTGACAGTTTACTGAGCTGTAATGCTGACCTTCGTTTCTGAAAAAAACAAATTCCCAGACTTTGTCAATAGCTCAAAGTGTAGAGAGGATTATTTATTTATTATATATTTATTTATTTTTGGAAACCATTTTTAAAACTGTTAAATTGATTGCACACCCAGAAACACAGAAAAGTTATTGTGATTATGTAAACCACAGACTGCTGCAAGAAATCAAAGTCACATTAGCACTCTATGCTTATGTCCGAACAGATGAATCATACCTGTCAATTCCAAAAGAAGTAAAGTAGCTTAATAAGAAGGTTATTTGCAAGGTTACATGGCAGTTGATATTGGAAATAATCAAAGATATTAAAAAGGCTCTGTTTTTCATAATTATGCCGAAAAGTCTTCCAAGGTAAATACAACTTCTGATTTAGTATGGAACCATACCTCTCAGCCTTAGAGCAAGAAATCTGGACAAAGCGAAAAATAAAAGTGGGACACAGGTCCAAAAATAGTTATGCATCACAGACACCATTGAAACAACTGTAGCTGCAAACATTATACATCACTTATAATCTTTCTATCCCGTTATTGCCAGTTAAACATTATATGGCTCATTCAGTCCTGCCTTCTTTTGCATCAAAGAAAACCATGCTTTGAAATGACATATGCATTAAAAATAATAAATAAAACACATTGCATCAACATCCTGCAACTTCCTACCTGCAAGCAACCACAGAGCTTTCACTGAAACTAGGGCTGCTTGTTTCCCCAAAATTACAGCTCTCCCTAATTAAGTCTAATGGTATACAATCTAACAGTATCTGGACTACCTGAAATAAATTAAATTATGGCCTGTAAATTGAAAGTACACTTTGTTTAATTAAACTATATTTCTAAGCCCACTTACTAAATGTTTTCAGTAACATCCCAATATCCATTTCCAGGTCACTTTACAAGACATTGGCAGTGGTAGACTTGGCATCCTTCAGAACCCCACAGGCCCACGCTAATACATTGTCCATTAAATGTAAATATCCATCCACTGTAAATGGCAAGAAGCTATGTCTTAAAAAAATCTACTTCTGGCATGCGTACCCAAGTATTAGGTTTTGAAACAAAGAAACATATTCTCCACAGTCCGTAAGTCTCTGTCTTTAATAATCATCTACTGTTGCAGCACTCCCAACACATAAGCACACACATACACACTAAAATCCTCAACATTTAAAAAATGACATTGTGATTGTGCCTACTTGATTTGCCAGTATTGATGAGCCGCCAAAGCTATGCTTACTGTTGTCCAATCTACCACTGCTTAGAACCCACCAATGAAAAAAACAGTACTAGGTGCTTTTTTGTTTGTCTGAAAAAACAATACAACTTTATATGCTACAGTCCCACATAGTCAGTCCACTACTGACCCATTAAGCCTTGGCTGCTGTTTCATTCTTACTCCCTGGAACTGCATTACCTTGGATGACTACTTTTATTTCCTAAGCAAAAGACACAAATTGGAAGATGAGGCAAAAATCTAGACATTCTTTGAAAATCCATACAGTTAAGAGGTATGAGTTCATGTTCAATACAACACTCTCCCTGTCAGGAAAGCCGCAATTTAATGAAAGTGTACTCTTAATGTATGATATATCTGTGAGCTAACTTGTTTGTGTTCAGTAGGTAGACTGATCATTGTTAGCCTCTTTGTGCATGCGTCTCTCTCTCTCTGTCATGCACACATATACACACATACACACACACACTCTTCTTCTACTTTCATGCACACAATTCTGCTTTCATGCATGCACTCACTCTCTCCTTACTTACCTATTAACACAGGTAATTGCTGTCCCTTTCAAAGGCAACAGCGGTAAACCCATACATGAGTCCCTCTTCAGCGAGAACACACACACACACACTGATTGTTCGGCGCAAAATAATGGCGTAAACACACTGACCCTTTTTTGGCTCAAAAACAAAACTAGAAGGGTGCTTTGGTACATGCGCACACCGACATTAGCATTACAGGTCACGGGAGCGAAAAACACAAAGCAAAAAAAGTGTTTTGGGGCATGCGTACATCGATGTTGCAGTTAAAGGTTGAGGGCTGCATGGAACAGCTCTGAGGGCTGCATGCGGCCCACGGGCCGCAGGTTGGACACGTCTATCTTAAACTGATGTAAATGATGCATTTTTGAGAGAATATCTTAGTTTAATTTAACATAACATTTCTGAGTTTTTTAGTTTGATGGTTTTTAGCATTTCAATCTGAATAAACCACAACTGTCACCTGTTCAATTCCAGTGAATACATTACCCCTCTTTACAACAAATTTGCCCCTCTACTTAAAGCAAAATGTTAAGAGCCCCAGAACCCAAATGCATTTGACATGTCCTCAGCAGTATGGGTGCTCTTCCATATTGCAATTCATGGCACATATCCAGAATTTTGAAGTGACCCATTGATTATCTTGTGTCCCTTTATACTCCCTCCCATAGGCTTTCAATCATCTGACATGATAGATGGGTGAATTCCTGCTCCAGTTACAGGGATACTATATGGAACAATTGCTGATGTTATTTTCTACAGGTTAGATTTACTATATGTAATATATGAGTACTTGTGGTATTCAGATGTGCTTGCTTACCAAGGTTAAAGGCATTTTACAAACATTTCAGTGCATGTCCTGTCATAAGGTGAGATGCCTGTAATTTTGCTGGCAAAGAGTAGACTGGATGACAGGTCAAATAGAGATAGCAAGGGCTGTCCTTGGTGTGTATCTGTATGTCTGTTTGAAACAAATTTGAAATATATAATTGTGGCCATTATTATTTTACCACAATCAGACTTCTGAGCTATGCGCTATCAATGTGTGTCATTAATTGCTGGAAACCGGGCTGTCTATGGTTGGAGATGGCCTTGCTTTCATAATTGGTAGTTACCTGGGAAATGGAAGAGTAGGAGAGAACATAGGTAGAAGGTGGAGTGGCAGTCTGTATAAGAATATTGTAAAAGACAGTTGTGGGTGGAGATTCAGTGAGATTTCTTAGTGATAGAGATATAAAGTTACATGCGTAAGCTGAAGGTACAGAAAGGTTAAATAAAGGGAGTGTAATTTGGGCGGTGGAGTTTAGGTGGAGTATGGGGGGGGGGGTGTTTGTCTGGGATAGTGCATAAGTATACCCAGTTATTTAGTAGGTGTTTCTTTAGTGATGATTCAAAGCCATTTAGTGTGTCTTCCTGTCTTATTTCGTGGGCAATTTTGTTTCCAGGTGTTTGCTACCTAGTTGGAGTATAATGAGTCCCCTGCACTGTTATTTGATCTTGTGATGGAAAGAAAAGATTTGTTGTTGGATCATTGGGCTCAATTAGTGGCAAAGAGTCGTAGTATTCCTTTCAGAGCTGGGCAATTTTCTGGGGAGTTTATTAGTTTATGGGCTGTAATAAGTTGATGATAAGTGAAGTGGGTTTTGAGTTTTAGACAGCTAAGGCTTTTTAGTGCTATGCAATTTTTTTTTTTGTAGTAATATTTGTAGCAAATGCTGTTATACTGCGGTGGTGGTGCTGCGGTAGCGTTGTCGCATCACAGTTAGACGCTGCCCGTTCGATTCTCAGTTAGATCGTCTTCTGTGTGGCGACATGCATGAATGGGCATTCCTTCGTTGAAGGTTGTGCATTAGGCCCGGCAAGCCAGTACGTAAAAATGTACTGCCAATCATTAGTGGACCGGAGTTCCGCTGTGGCGACCCCTAACTGGGAAAAGCCAAAAGACATAAACAAACAAATTTGTAGCAAATGCTGTTATAGGCTGTTTATAGTTTATTTTTGATGGTAAAGTTAAGATTTGTAAAGATGTGTGAGGCATAGATTAGGGATGGAAATATGTATGTGCTATGTTTTTTTCTGGAGTTATTAGTGAAGAATTACCTAGCCCTATAAAGGCACCCTAGTTTCCAGTTTGTTTTGTTTTGTTTTTTTGATGGCTAGGAGTAGGTGTTGGTTGTATCTGAGATTATCATCGAGAATTACTGCAAGGAGTTTTACCTGTGTGGCAATATTCTATTTTTGTTTTGCTTTGTTGGCTGATGGAATATGAAAAGATTGATTTTGGTTGAGTAGTTTTTAGGGTGGAAAGCATCAGTTGTATTAGCATTTTTCGCATTTAAGAGGAAGTCTGAGCTGTCTAGCCATGATTCTATGCTAGAAAGGCCTTTTGGAAATTGTTTTGTAGGGAGGCTAGTGTTTGGCCTGAGCAGATGAGAGTGGCATCATCTGCATATTGTACTGGAGTAGCTTGTTTAGTAGAGGAGTGTAGATTATTCATAAACATATTGCAAAATAGAGGTCCTAGAACTAATCCCTGAGGGATACCAACTGTGAGGAAATCAGAATAGTCATGTTGCTGTTTCATGATTTGTTTTCCATTGGATAAGTTGCTATGGAACCAATTTGGTTATGGGGTACTGAGGCCTAGAGATGCAAATTCCTCAGATCTTCTGGTGTGTGACAATACTGAATACTTTAGATACATCTAGGAAGACTGTTGAGACTAGGCTACCATTGTTTTGGAGTTGATTAACCTTGTTTGTAAAGTTTAAATGGGCAGTAGTGGTGCACTGATAAGGCCAAAAGCCATGCTGAGTCAAAGAGAGTAGGTTCTGGTTGGTGAGGTATATGAAACACTGGGTATGGATTAGTTTTTCTAGTATCTTTGTTCAGGGTGGAAGGATGGCTATTGGATGGTTGATAGAACTTCCACCTTCATGTAAGGACATGATGTATGATATTTTCCAGATGTCGGGAATGTGGTTTTCTTTTAAGGATCTATTGACAAGTATGAACGTTATAGCTTCTGCTGCTGTTTTGAGGTACTCTGCTGGTAATTTCCCATTTGCCAAAGTGGCTGGTTTCATTTTTAGTAATCATTTTTTTTTATTGTTGAGGTGGGTACGCTATCAAGTTTAAATAAATCTTTGTTGTTGGTAGAGGGATGTGGAATAGTGAGGGCAGAAGTGAGGTTTTGTTTGGTTATAATTTACAAAGTGGGTGTTGAATCGAATTGCTGTAATACTTGGGTATTTAGAGGTTATGGTAGGCTGGGGGGGTAAAGGGTTGCCTGGGCTGAAAATGACCTTAAGGATTGCCAGCAGAGTTTGGGGTTATTTTGGTGGGTATTTTGTAGGTTTGTAAAATATTCTTTCATGTCATTAGTATATGTTTTTGTGAGCGTTCTGAGATATCTATAATCCTATAGGGTTAACTGAGTTTTATTTTTTGTATAGGTTTTCTAGGCCTGTTCTCTGTGTAATAGCAGTTACTTTGTAGTCTTTGTTAGCCAGGATGCTGTAATGGATTTAAGTCTGTTGTTTCTGAGTTGGGCCTGCTTATTTAGAATGGTTAGAAAGTAATGATTAAAATGAGTAATTGCTTCATCTAGTGAAAATGTTTAAGGCAGTTCCAGTTATATTGCTCTAGAGTTGTTATGAAGTGTTTAGGATTGAAATCCTGAAGATTACAGACTTGTTTGTATGTTACTTGTTTCTGAATGTTTAGCCCACTGATGGTGTAGGTGGGTAGATGGTCACTAATACTGTCTGGTAATGTCCTGGTGGCATTGATGCTGTGGAGCTTATCTGAAAGAATCCAGTCTAGTGTGGTTTCTTTGCTAAATGTTTTGTGGCTCCTGGTAGGGGCGTTTAATAGCTTTGAGAATCCGAATAAGTTTAGGTCAGGTGAGGTAAGTATTTGTTTCCAGTCAATGTTTATAGCAGCTAAGATAATTGTCTCTCTTTATTTACATTGTGAAACAGCCACTGAAGAATTTCTTCAATTATGGCTAGATTATTTCCAGGGGGAATGTGTAGTCTTAATCTGTTATTGAGTTTGAGTTGGGTAATGGCAATTTCAACATTTTGAAATTTTGGGGTTGTTTGAGGATATTGGACTACTTCTAGGGTGTTTTTAAAAATTATTGCTATTCCACTTCCTCTTTTTTTGCTAGCCTGTCTGATCTGATTATGTTATATCTAGAAGGGAGTATTTTGTTACTTCTGGCTTTAGCCAGGTTTCAGTAGCTATAAGTATGTTGGGGTTATAGTGAGAGAGAGAGAGAGAGACAGAGAGAGAAAGATGTGTGTGGATATGTTGCATATGCTTTGAAAAAAACTTGCTGTTGTTTTCTCACAGTTAAACAGTCACTGAATTAGCTTAGCATGTGCACTGTCAAACAATATATTGAATTTACTGAAATCTGTGTATTATGATTATTGCTATAGCTTATGCATGTGTGTGCATGGGTTGGTTGAGCAGGCTGCATGTGAATGCTGTTGATTATTAGCACAGTCCTACTGTGAGGTAGCATTAACCATCTTTTAGTGCTTAATTCTATGGCTGAGTGTTTGGCTCAGGTTGTTTCTAGTGTCTCTTGTGTGTTTTTGTGTTCTATAAATTCCTCCACAAACCTGAAGTCATGCTGTAGGTGAATGGCATTTCTTCAGTTTTTTGCTGCAAAGTGTGCATCATTTATGGTGTGTGTGTGTGTGTGTGTGTGTGTGTGTGTGTGTGTGCGTGTGTGTGTGTGCACGCACACACGACAGCGTGAGTGCATCTTATGATAGACTTGGCTTGTCAATGACAGGAGCATTGTATGTGTGCGCATGTGTGAAAATGTGTTGGAAAAATAATATCACAAATGTCATCTGTGGACACACAATTCTGGGGGGGAGGGTGGCACATGCATAGCTGTTGTCAGACAAATACACAAACCATGTCTCTTTACCCCTACTCCCAAAAGACCCCCTGATTAATGCAACCAGTCTTCCTCAGAGGTGTGCACACAATGTTGGTATAACTAGAATTCTTCTGGCTAGCTGCAAAAAAGTGTATAACAAGTAGTAGTCTTTAAAAAAGGCATGTAATGTTTTTATTACATCTTCACCCCACCTGAGTCCCTTTGGCTGTAAAAAAAAGGGCTCCTTTCTCAACCTCTGCCACAGTCCTAACTAGTTTACAATCAGCTATGTTCAAAGGTTTGCACAAAAAGGTCACTATAGCTTCTCTTTTGGCTGGCTGGTGATAGTCTGGTCATTATTTTTTTTTACCTTTCCTCACAATTAGACCTATGAGGAGTTCATGGATGGCTGAAATGGCTTGTATATGGGTAGTGTATTGTCTAGATGTAATACTTTGGACTGAAGTACTATGATGATCTTCACTTTTCTCACAGTGAAAAATCAACATGTATATAGATAGCCGCCTTTTGGTGGGGCAGGGTAAAGAGGCATGCTGCATTAATATGTCTGTTAGCACAACTTGAAATATGTTACTGTGGCCCTTTGCTCTTTCAGTGTCATACCAGTCTAATATCAGAAAGGTAACTAGATTTGGGTGTAGAGGTGTCGAAGCATAGGTGAGGAGCCATGTTGTGCATATGCATAACAGCAAAAGGATCTTGAAATACATGACTGTGGTTGTCACTTTCATCCCAATCTAAGATCATATGGGCAATATTTGGTGACTATCCTTTTTGTGGAAGTAGTGAAGCAGATACTGTTCCTGGATAATGATTTATTTATCTTTGCAAGCATTTGTCTTCTCAGTTTAAAGAGAGATATTGTATCCACTTTGAGCGTTATGCGTTGGGCATAACTTAATTCTTTCTTGAAAGAAAAAAATGGAACTGAATTTCTTTCCTCATTTTTGACTTTTGTTCAAGTCATCATTGAATGAAAAGAGTGGGGGTAAAAGCTGTAAAATGAACCGCAGATCATCTATAAACAAATGTATTCTGTGACCTAGTAAACACAGACCCCTGCTTAATTCATTTATTTCCTTCACAGTTTTTACAATGTATTTTTGTCCAGTTAGTATGTGTTGAAAGGATGGAGGAAAAAGCTAAAGAGTGAAACAAAATGCAAAACTTAATTATTCCTTATTAACCACTTTTGTTCAGGCCATCAATGGATCAAAAGTTTCAATATTTTGTATATAGTTACTAGGCATGTTGTCAAGGAGACCACTGAGGAGCTTAGTACTGTCTGGTTAAGTGACTTGTTCAGAGTAAAACAGTAGGCATACCGTAACTGAATGAATCAGAGCATGGACTACAGCTTAATACTGTTTGGTTAAGTGACTTGTTCAGAGTAAAACAGTAGGCAAACCATAACTGAATGAATCAGAGCATGGACTACAGCTTAGTACTGTCTGGTTAAATGACTCGTCCAGAGTAAAACAGTAAGCATACCGTAACGGAATGAATCAGAGCATGGACTACAGCTTAGTCCTGTCTGGTTAAGTGACTTGTTCAGAGTAAAACAGAAGCATACTGTAACTTAATAAATCAGAGCATGGACTACAGCTTAGTACTGTTTGGTTAAGTGATTTGTTCAGAGTAAAGCAGTAGGCATACCGTAACTGAATGAATCAGAGCATGGACCACAGGAAGCAGCTTGTTAACAGCTCATATCCTTAATTCCCTGTGCTAAGGCTAGAAGAACATTTATGAAATGCATCTCAGGGTGTATAGAATCCTTTGGCTTCTGGGGACCTAGAAGACCCCATACCCCCATTCAGTTCAATTATTTATTCCACAGTTATTAGAAAGTAGTCTTCACAAGTTAAGTTGTAATGTGAGACAGATTTTAAAATTAATTTCTTTCCTTAACTATAAGTTTTTTCAGGTTGTTATTGTATCAAAAGGTTGGAAAAAAGCTATGAAAAAGTACCTCAGAGCATATATAATACTGTGGCTTCTGGGGGTTTAGCAGTGCCTAGATGCTAAGCTTAATTTAGTTATTTCTTCCATTCTAATTATAAGGCAGTCTTGGCCAATTAGGCTGTGTTGAAAAGACTGACACAAAAGCTAAGGAGTAAGACAAAGTGTGAAGATGAAAAATAAAAAAAGAAAACTGAATGATGTGGAGAAGCCGGGATAGAGGAAAAACAGGTGGGGATACTCTTGGAGAGTTCAGGTGGTCGAGGCTGATGTGTGGTGGGTGGTGCTATAAGAGTCCTCTGTCTAGGGATCCATTTCATTTAATGTTGTCCCTGCTATCAGTTATGATCTCTGGTCTCATGAGAGTTGAATTTTTAATTTTTCTTTAGGCAGGATTTTTCATTTTTGCAGTTGTATACCTGTGGCACCTAGCTGGAGTGCTCTGCAACTGGTACATGTGGCATAGAGCTGTAGTGCTCTGCAGCTGGTACATGTGGCACAGAGCTGTAGTGCTCTGCAGCTGGTACATGTGGCACAGAGCTGTAGTGCTCTGCAGCTGGTACATGTGACACAGAGCTGTAGCATAGAGCTGTAGTGCTCTGCAGCTGGTACATGTGGCATAGAGCTGCAGTACTCTGCAGCTGGTACATGTGGCACAGAGCTGCAGTGCTCTGCAACTGGTACATGTGGCACAGAGCTGCAGTGCTCTGCAGCTGGTACATGTGGCACAGAGCTGCAATGCTTAGTACTGCTGCTTCATGAAAAGCGGTTCTTCACACAGGTTCATAGCTGTTTTGCCTTCTGTGTGGACTTTGCACATCCTGCCTCTGCAAGCATGAGTTTTTACCAGGGTTTTCGGTTTTCTAAGTGCGCACATGTCAGGGTTTGCATATTATCCCCACACTCAATATACTCATCTTCATGGTTTCTATACTTCAAGATAAGCACAAACCTTTATGCCAGGAAAAAAATCTAATTTGATTAAGGTGTGATTTGTTCAAGTGCTATTTGTAATACAACCAGATGTCTTGTTACTTTCTGGACATTTCCTTTCTGAACCAACACCACCTAACATACCTTATCTGCACATATTCCCTGTGGATAAGTCCATTATGTAGAAGTGTGCAGCATATCTGAAAATGCATTACTAAGGTAATAAAAAGACAGGGTTAAATGAACATACGTTGCCATCCACAGTATACCGATACAGTTTACATTTAATTTAAGTGGTAGTCATTATGCTGTAGCTCCCTGAAACGAATGCTTGTTAGTCCTCATGTATTCAGATACGGCATATTACTTAAATATGAAATATTCTTTAAAATGATAGGTTTACCTTTTAATTTGTCAGACAATACAAATGTCAGAGATAATCAAGTAGGAAGCTTCTAGTTTGCCAACAAAAGTGCTCCTGCTTGTACCTTCTGTTAAGATGGTGTCCTTGTGTAGTCAGTTTCCATGGATCCCAAGGTCTGTTTATAGTAAAATGCCTCTGTTTTAAATAAAATGTAGGCGTTTGAGAGCAGATCAGTGTTCTTTATTTCTTGCACATTATCCAGCAAGTATTTGGCTTCAGAACTTAGTACACATATCAAACATTTATTATAAGCAGATTCTTTCATGCTGCAAATGGTGAAAGGATTTTGGAAACAAATGTATATCTAAAAATTCACTTGGAAAAGAAAAAAAAATACTCCAGCATGCTTATAGTAAATAGGTTTTATTAAACACTCATTCTTCTTCTGCATCTAAGTAGGCCTTTTTGTCTGATATTTTGCTGGGAGAGAGGAAGGAGATATCTAGCAAAGAATTTCTTTGATGAATGTAGTACCGCAAATGAATAGTTAATTGTGTTAGATATGTAAGCTTTTCATTTTTGATGATGTCAAAAAAGTATAGTTCAAAATTTCTGGAGTCAGAAATGAAGGTTGAGAATATATTGTATGACTGAATATTTTCAGAAGATACCTTTAGATATATTTTTTGTTTGCCTATATATTTATTTATTTATTTGACATTTGTTGACTGGGATGGTCCAACTGAGCTTGCGCCTCTTTTCAGCAGAGGCCTAGGGAAAAAAGCTTCACAATACAAAGTATACAATAAGAAGCTTCACAGTACAAATTAAGCAAGTAATATATTCTTGGCTACAGGTTATACAAATAACAGAAAATAGCAAGCAAGTAATTAATTCTGCATTTCATTATATGAGTAAAAGTATAATACACACAAATAAAAGTTAATGCAAAATAGGTGAGCAGTGCTGTAAATGAAATGGATAATTTAGCAAATAATGGCAATTTTAGTAGGAGGTGAGTAATAGAGTGGAAAAATGCAGGACAGTTCCTAATATAGGTCTAGAGAGGTTGTTGTAGCAGTTAGTTTGATGAGTTTAGAGTGTGAGGGGAGAAGAGACAAGGGGGAGGTGTAAAGAAAGATAGGAGTGTCAGTTATCTGGGGGCAAGAGATTAGGAGGGAAAATGGAGTGAAGTAGCTTATAGTCAAATTAGAGCCCTGGAAGTTAGGGAAGATAGGGAATTAATTTATGAGAGGGAGAGGTGGGAAGGAGAAGGGGAAGGGAGAGGAATAAGTAGGAAAGAGGAAGATTTTAGGTGGGATGGTTCCAAAGACATCTCCAGGTGCTATTTAATTAAGTTTTAAGAGTTGTCTTGAAGTCTTTGGAATGGGTAATCCTTCTGAGAGTCACAGAAAGCTTGCTCCATGAAAGAGCAGGAAGGTAGCTGAAGAGGTTCTGTCGTAATGATTTTTTAGATTTATGAATTTGTTGGCGAAGTTGTTCTGAGCTTCTGAGGAAGGGAAGTGGGTTATAGAGGGGATACTGGAGGAAATGCTAGGGCAGGAAGAGGGCTTGTTTAAGATGGTGTGGATGATGAGAAGTTGAGATTATAGGAGTTAGTTAGGAAATTCTAACCAGTCGAGTGTACGCAGCGTGAGACAGTGGTGGTTAGGTGGTAGGTTGGCTGCAAATCTGGCAACTTTGTTGTATATGGTTTCAAGTTTGGATTGAAGAAAGGACTGTAAAGTAGTAAGGATTTGAGAAGAGTAGAAGAGATTAGGAAGAAGATAAGCCTGTGTAAGTGAGATTCAAATTTAAGTTGGTCATCAATAAGTATCTTTGTGTGGGGTTCAGATGTGATAGTAGTGTTGTTAAGAGATGAGATGGTGAAAGAGGACTTAAGATGCTGGAGAGATGTAGGTAGGAAAAGGAGGAGTTTTGTCTTATTAAGATTTAAAATGAGGTAGTTAATAAGCCAAGTTTCAGTGAGATCAAAAGAGGTTTGTGTTAGGGTGAGCAGGTCAGAGGGGTTGTCAGCAATGGTGATGATAGTGGAGTCATCCGCATACTGTATGAGGGATAACTGTGGGTAGGATATGTGAAGTTGATTAGTAAAAATTGTTGAAAAGAAGGGGGCAGAGAAGTGAGCCTTGTGGGACTCCCTCTTATATAGGGAGGAAGGGAGAAAGAGCAGAGAACCATTTGATAGCTTGCTGTCTGTTAGTGAGGTAACTGGAAAACCAACAGGTCGTAGAAGGGGAGAGGTTGAGTTGAGAAAGTTTGGAGAGAAGGAAGAGGTGAGAGACAGTGTCAAAGGGTTTTGAGAGATCCAAGAGAAGGCAGGACACTAGTGTATTATTGTCTTTAACTAGAAAGATAGAGTTAGTAAAGGAGATGAGAGTTGTAGTGGTGCTGTGGTCTGGGCGGAAGCCATGGTGGGTAGAGGTTAAAAGTTTTTTTTTTGTGTGAGACAAGATACGAGTTGCTTATGCACACAGTGCTCAAGAATTCTGGATAGGGGAGAGAGTATGGCAATTGGGCGATAGAAAGTTCTACTGAATTTCCTCCTTTGTGAATAGGAATGGTGTGGAATTTCTTCCAGAGAGTAGGGACAGTGGATTCACTGATTTGAGCAGTTAATGAGTACAGAGACTGGGTGTGCTACGGAGTTGGCAGCAGCTTTTAGAAAGAGAGGTGGCAAGTTATCAGCAGATGGAGAACAAGGTTTGAGCTTGAGGAGATGATTTTTATTGTAGATGGTAGGTATGGGTTGAAGTGAGAGAGGGCATTTTTGTAGATGAGGTGGCTGGAGTTGAGTTTTTTTTTTTTGGGTTAGATGTTGGTATGAGTTTGCTATGGTATCAATGAAGTAGGTGTTAAAGATGGAGGCAGTTTCCTGGGGTGAATTGTTTGGGCAGGAGTTTGGTGTTGGGGCGTTTCCAGGGTGAAGAAGTTGGTTGACAGTGTTCCAGAATTTTTGGGGATTTTTAGGTGCAGTAAAGAGTTTGTGGTAGAAGTTTTTTTTTTTGTCAATGTTTATGTGTTTTCAGGCTAGGTTACGGAGTTCCTATATTTTTTGGAGGTGTATGTGTGATTTTGTCTTTGGATAGAGTTTCCAAGTGGAGTCTCTGTTTTGGATGAGGGATAGGGTTGATTTGGTGAGCCAGGGGGAAGACTGTGATTTGACTCTAACAGTCTGGGGGGGGGGCTGGTTAGGGAGTTTGGAGTGTTAAGGAAGATAGAGTTGAATCGGATGACTGCATTGTCAAGAAAGAGGTGATAGAGGAAGGTCCAGCAATGGCAGTAAGGGACTTGTTGAGAGTCTCAGGGTTGAATTTGGTTAGTTTGTGGCATTCCTTGAATTTATGAGCACGATGGAGGTGGGAGGAAAATCTTTGGATGCATATAGGGGCACTAACAGAGTCTGGCAGGAATATAGGATGGTGGTAGATGTTAGGATGGGAGACAAGAATCCAATCAAAGATAGAGATGGTGTTTGTGGGTTTGTGAAGAAAGGTTGGGAAGGAGATAAGTTGGATATAGCCATAAAGGTGTATGCTGGTGGATGAGGAGTTAGAGGTGAGGGGCAGCCAATTGATGTTAACATCGCCTAGTATGATAGTTTCATTAGATATAGTGTCGGCAGTCCAGTGGAGAATCTGTTCTACTAAGGGAATGTTATCTCCAGGTGGTATATAGATAGCAGCTATTGTATGGGCTTTGTGGTTGTTTAGCTTACAATTAGCCATGATGTTTTTTGGCTGGGTGGAAAGAGGGTGGTCAGTTAGTAAGGGGGGATAAGGTTAGGTGGTCTAAGTACATTATGGCTTCACCTCCTCCTTTTTTGTGTGTTTTATCATGTTGTAAGATGTTGTAGAGGGGAGAGAAGGTCTTTGGCAGTGTTATCATTTTGTAGTCATGTTTCAGAGATGGAGATTATATCGGTGTAGTTTTGGGCTATCCAAGAGTGAAATTCAGTAGTTTTGTTAAGGATGCTATGTATGTTGATTGAATAAAAGAAGAGATATTTGGGGTTGGCATGTGGTCTTTGCAGGAGTGTGTGAGTTATGTTGGTGGGAATTGATGAGTTGTTGTTTGGGCCTGGTTTGGGATGAATGTCACCTGAGAGTCTGAGTGTTACAGAGGTGGAGTAATAGTGATGTCGTGCGGGAAGGTGGGAGAGATTTCAGTTTGTGTTTGTGCTGAGGAAAGGTATTGGGACAGAGTCTGATTTTGGGGACAGTGAGTTCAGTGCAGGACAAGAGAGTAGAGGATATGGGATAGGAGTAATGTCTGTCAGTGTTTGTAGGAAAAGAGGTTGTAGGGGATTTTGGGGGTAGTGTAGGGGAGCGGAGTGAAATGAGCATAACAAGGGCAAATGGAGTGGGCTGGCCCAAGCAAAGTAGGAGCCAGAAAGAACAATCAAAAAAACAGGTGTTTATTAATTTCAATAAAATTATTGCCACTAACAGTAAACTGAATATGTGTATATCACATGGACATTTCTATAAAGCACAGCAGTGTGATACACTTTTATATATGATGTACATCAAACAATATTTTTCACCTTGTGTTAACTTTCTGCCCCTTTAAATATATTAAATTGAAATAAGAACTGTGATGCACTGTTTGCTGTACCACACTGGTACACATGAAGCATTAATCTGTACTTTATTGGATGCCTCTGTTTAGGCTTTGTGTGTACAAAGAGCAATATTAATGTACATTATCCTACTTAAATTTCTTCTGTGTCTTACCAATAATGACTAAAGCATTTATGATTAAATCAGTGGTGAAGCATATTTTATTATTGTGCAGCCTGTTTGCATATGATAACACTGGCATTAGAAGACACAAAACCCATCCAATATGTCCCCGCATGCATCTACTCCCTATGCAACTTTCTTGACCTGTAACCTTTCCTGTCATATCCAGCAGCAACCTCACACCTTTTTAAGACTTACCAAAGTGTCAGCCTCCACCAGTGCTCCTGATACAGCTTTTCTGAGCCCTAGTCATCTTCATATCCTTTCTATGACTTAGCTCTTCTATTTGCCACTCATGACCTTTCACCTCTCTTCTTCTGACTTCTGAACTCTATTGTTCCCCTTGATATCTTGTAAAGCAATATGATGTTGTTTCCTGGCTTCCACATTTCATGAGATTGCATACTTAAAACACATAGTGTTATCCTCAAAGACAGCATCCTTCACTGTGTCTATTTTTTTTTTTTTATTCTGAATGTTTATAGTCTGGCTATCCACAGACCCTTGCAGATAAGTCCAGGGACACTTGTCAGCTCTAACTCTTGACAAAGTCAACATTAGGCATGTGGTATACATATAGTGCATAAGCATTACATGAGTAGTACTTACATATGTCACACCGTCAAAGCAAGCCCTCAGAGCTGAGTAGTGACTTACACTGGAAATACATGGTTCCTTTCCTTCTCAGTTTCATTTTTTTCCATAGTGCACATCAGCATCTTTACCAATCTTCATTGTTCTGTAATGTTCAGACCTCATAAAATTAGAGTGCTCAGGTTCCAGCCTGCAGTGTAATCAAACATTTCATCTTACAGTAGGCTTGTCCTCTAGCACTCATTCTCTGTTTATCCCACATCTCTTTACTCACCTGCCCCAATGTTTCTATTTGATATACAATCATCTTATAATTTAGAAACCCTTATCCCATCAAAAGTTTCTGTCCAAATATTTATCAAGTACTGTGCTTATTTATTTGTTTTTTTATACTGAAAAAAATAGACTGGGCAAAGCCTCTTATCAGTGGTGACCCAAACCATTTTCAAGTAGTTTAATGATTAAACACTACCTATATTATGTAAATAAATATATATATATATATATATATATATGTTTATATAATATGTTATTATTTTTTATCGTACTTCATATATAATTCGGTGGTGGAAAAAAGAAGATGATATAGCACAAGTCAAAAAATCTGAAGGACACCTCAAACGGAACAGAATGAAAATGTAAATACAAAACAAGTACAAATTCACACTAACACAGGGAAGCTGATTGACCAATGCTGCAGTAGCCTTAGCTATAGTGAGTATATCCTGCATAGGGTACAGCAGCCCGGCAGATTCAGGCCACCTTCCACATGGCCAAATCATTTGTCAGTTTGAGCTGAGCTGACTAAAATGACAGGTTTGGTTGCAAGCCCTTCAGAGCTTTCCTGCCACTGAAGAGTACTCTCCTGTGAGGCTTTTGAAGATCAACACCTGGCTTATACTATCTCCTGCTGGGGAGATAAATTCCCATTTAGGAAAAATCTTCCATTTCAAAATTTTTTCATGTATTAATCCTTTCGGCTCAGGAAAGATACTTTAAGCTAGGCGATTGTGTTTTAATTGGCTGTCACTACCCTGCATTGTAACTCATCATTTACCTCTTATCCCCCTAGTGTTGCATCTATGGCCATTATATCCTGTGATTAGCTATATCCACTGCTGCTGTTGGGGGCCCCACAATGGGCAAGGTAGAGACACTCATATCAGTCCTGAAAAAGGAAACAGGGAGGACTTCCCTGTTTAGTCAGAATGCTATGTCCATCCATGGCGAACCTGATGATGATGCTGCTGTCTCCATTAATAACACTGTTGGCCTTATTTTCCTGTCAAAAAGAAACAGAAAACCAAACATTTATCTTCTACTCCCCAAATTTTCTTAGGAGTTGTTTAGTGGGTCTGACTCGGGGTTTAATTCAGGCTATCGATCCTTCTTATAGGGTGATTTCTAGTAAAAGAAAGAAGAATACCTGTTTTCTTGAAGAGATTCAAGTTCTGAGTCTATTCCAGAAGCTGAAGGGACAGATAGACGAGTTTTGTCTCAGATTTCTAATTCAGACTCAAAGGGGAGCTCAGTTTTTTATTCTTCTTGTGAGGGTTTATCTTTCTTTGAAACTATTTCTAGAATGTGCCAGTGTTTTCAGTGAGAGAACACTAAAGTTTTTCAGTCCCTCAGAAAATACTATGAGTTGTTATAGAAGGAATTTTTAGAACCTTATGTCATTTCCTGCAGTTTTGACTGCTTCAGAGGATGTGTGTATTACTGCCTGCAATTTTCCTGATAGTCAGCCAGCTGCCCCTAAAAAGGCAGAGTACCTGTGTAAAGTACTTCATTCTTTTAAGTTTTTATACACTCTTCCCAGACCTGACCCAGTAGCTATTGCTTTATTTAATCCTACTGCTACTAAACATTTATTTAATTCCAATCCTTCTCTTTCTGATCCAGATGGGAAGATTATTGATAAGTATGGGAAAAAAGTGTATGCATTACAACTGTGATTTTCAGAATTTTGAACTGTTAGGCTAATACGTTAAAGGTTATTCCGACTAATCGTGAAAGTATGTGGAATATTTATTCTTAAAATTATTCATGGTTTATATAGTTTGTGTGTGTGTGTGTGTGTGTGTGTGTGTGTGTGTGTGTGTGTGTGTGTGTGTGTGTGTGTGTGTGTGTGTGTGCGCGCGTGCGTGTGTGTCTGACTCAGATGATATTTCTTCGAGGCTACTGGTATCGTTTTGATGATATTAGTCTGGGTGTATTTTCATAATCTTCCAGATGATGTAAAAATGAGATTTAAAATTCTTCATTGGATAGTTTTTGGTTCCTCTTCTGCAGATGTAATCAAAAAGTGTGATGAAAGGGCTAAGGTGATACAGAGAATCTCTACAATTTTGAAGCCTTCCTTTTCCAAATTTTCTAAGGGCTTCTGTAACCTCTCATCCAGTTTTGGCAACAGACAAAATAAACAGTCTCAACAAAATACAGGTAAACAGATTTTTTTAAGAAGAAATGGCAAGGGGGTTCCAAAGAGAGTTCAGGAAATCCCCAAAAACATGGACAACAAGTCAGAATGACTATATAATATAAAGGACAGTCATTCACCACAGGCACCTCAAACTTTTCTCTTATTGCAATTTCAAGTGGGATAAAAGTTTAAAGTTTGTGGGACCAAGGACAGATGCAAGGTCATAAATATAAAGGAGATGCATGCCCTGATCAAGGCATTCATCTCTCTGAATCATTTTCTTTCCCCAGGACCTCTTCAAGATGTTACAGATAATACAACAGTCATTTGGTACATCAACAAGCAAGGAAGAACCAGGCTGTACAACCGTTTTGTCATTTAGCTTGGGATATAGATTCACAGAACAAGTTCACTCTACAGGCATCCTCCATTCTGTCAGAGCAAAATTGTGCTGCTGACAAGCTGAGCAGGACAAAGGCAGACCCTCATGAATGGAAACTAGATCAGGAGGGGGGGTCTTCCAAGATCTGTGGGGAGTTTCTCATATAGATATATTTGCTTCCTCTCCACACATCAGCTGGGAAAATTCTGATCCAGGGCTCAATGCAAGAAGGCTTGGAAAAAAGATGTCTTTTCTTTTCCTTGGCCAGGAATGTTTATGTTTTTCCACCCTTTCCACTGATATTCAGGTTACTTCTGAAGATTCATGAGAAATCTCCAAAGATCATTGTGACTTCCTTCTGGCCAAATCAGCACTGGTTCTCCATTCTTTTGTAAATAGCCAGGGGGAAATTACCATAAGCTTCCTTACAGAATGGATCTACTCAAACAAGATCAGAGGAGTTTGATACACCCTGACCCCAATCAACTTCAGTTTACTGCCTGGATGATACGGCTTTAATTTACTTTAGGTACCTGTTTTCTGAGGACATGCAGCAGGTACCAGTAGAGGCAAGAAAGACTGCTACAAGAAAATCATATATTAGCAAATGGAAAATGTATTCTAGCTGAAGCAAACAACATAACCAACATCCATTCAGGGCTAGTTGTTCTCTGTTTTAATGATATTTGTGATAGCTACTATCATATGGCCTTTATTTCTCCTCTATCAAGCCTTGTTTATTCACTATTTCAGCATGGGTTGTGCTTTTTCAATGCATTTGCATGTCAAAATGTTTGTGAAAGGGGTTTTGCATAAGTCGCCTCCAAGAAAACTAGTGACCCTTCCTTGGTATCTTAACTTTGTGTTAGAGAAGCTAACACTTGCTCCATTTGAACCAGCTAATCTCACTGACTTGAGGTTCTTAACATGGAAAACAGTCTTACTGATTACTCTGACTTCTGCAAGAAGGGTATCTGAGTCACAAGCTCTTATAGTGATTCAACCCTATATCATTTTCTATAAGGACAGGGTTTCTTTGAAAACTAATCCTTCTTTTATGCCTAAAGTGGTATCCAGCTTACTTTAAGCCAAACTATCAATCTCCCTGTTTTCTTTCCTGAACCTAAAAAATGAGGAAGAAAGGATAATCCATACCTTGGATGTCCACAGACAACTCAGGTGTTATCTTAACAGAACTAAATCTTTCAGACCTTCAGATCAATTATTCATTTCTTATGAAGGTAAGAAGACGGGACAGCCTGTGTCAAAACAGAGTATTTCCAAATGATTGTCTAAGGCTATTAACTTTTGTTATATTAACCATAACAAATCTATTCCAGGTAGGGTTAAGGCCCACTCTACCAGGGCCTTGGCTTCATTTGTGAATTTTTGTAAAGGATTGGATTCTGGCAGTATTCTTGAAGTTCCTGCTTGGTGCTCTATACATACTTTTACAAAGCACTACAAGTTTGATTCCTTCTCTGGGTCCAGATCAAGCTCTCCTGGGATCATTCTCCAGGGGCCCCTGGATTGTTCTCCTTCCACCTCCCAAATGTAATTAGCTATGGTAATCTACCCATATAGCTAAGACTGCTGCAGCAATCATCAATATGATGAACATAGTACAGTTGTGTAAGTTTAACTTATCATAATAGTAGATGCTGAATGATAACTGCTGCAGTAGCTGCTCCCTCCCTCCATCTCCCCCCTTCTTTATTTGGTGCGTTTTTTTTTTTTTTATGCCGAGGTGTGGTCAGTTATTTTTTCTGTTCCTAGCATTGTTCTTTCAGGGCTAGACCTCCCTCTCCCTGCTGGCAGGAATGCTCTGAAGGGCTTTGTTCCCAAATTTGTCTTTTAGTCAACTCTGCTCAAGCTGCTTGACAGTTTAGGCATGCAGATCTTTCCCTGAAGCTTTGTCAGCTTTCTGGCTTTATGTCTTTGTCAGGATGTGACCCCATATAAGTAAGGCCACTGCAGCAGTAACCATTCAAACATCCACTCTCATGGTAAGTTCTTCTGATACCAGTGTAGTTTCTTAACATGGAAAACAGGTTTATTGATTGCACCGACCTTTGCATGGAGTATATCTGAGTTGCAAGCTCTTATGGTGAGTCAACCCTATCTTATTTTCCATAGAGACAGGGTTTCTTTGAAACCAAATCCTTCTTTAATGCATAAAACGGTACCTCAATTTATATTAAGCCAAATTATCCATTTCCCCATTTAATTTTCTGATCCAAAAATAAGGGAGAAGGGATACTCCATGCCATGGGTGTCCACAAATTACTTGGGTACTATTTTGATAGAGCTAAATATTTCAGATCTTTGGCTCAGTTGTTCATTTCTTGTGTTAGCTAAAGGGATAGCCTATGTCAACATTAACTATTTCCAAATAGGATGTCTTGGGCTGTTATATTTTGTTATATTCACTACAACAAAACTATTCCAGGCAGGATCAAGGCCCACTCTACCAGGGCCTTGGCTTCATCTATTGTTTTTTGGAAAGTGTTGGACAATGGTAGTATTCTAGAAGCAGCAATTTGGTCCTCTGCACATAGTTTTACAAATCATTACAAGGCTGATTCCTTCTTTAGGCCTAGATCAGTCTTTGCTAGGACCATTCTCTAGGGGCTCATGAACCCTTCTTCCACCTGCATAATGTGCTATACCCATTTAGCTGTGATAAATATGATGAACATAGCACAGTCTTGTAAGTAAACCTACTGTAACAGTAGATGTTCAAATGGTCACTGCTGCAGTAGGCGCTCAATCCCTCTGTCACTCTTGTTTTCTAGTGTATTGCTTGTGCCAGGGTGTGAACATTTATTTTTTGTTGTTCCTAGCATTGTCCTTTCAGGGCCCAGCCTGCCACTGTCTGTGTTGGCTTGAAAGGTCTGAAGGGCTTAGCATCTAAACCTGTCTTTTTAGGCAGCTCAGCTCAAGCTTCCTGATAATTTGGTCATGTGGAAGGTGCCCTGAAGCTTTGGAAGCATCTGTCTGTTATGTCTTAGGCAGGATATAACCCATGTAGCTAAGGCTACTGCTACAATGATTACTACTGTTATGGTAAGTTTACTTACACAACTGTACTTTTTGCATCTGAATTTTATGCATCTTTCCCTGTCTGTATTTTTGTCGCCTAGCCTTCCACTCACTATAAAAGCTCTTATAAATCATGTTGACAAATTCAATAATCTACAGTAAATCCTTTTTATGATTCACACCCTTTTCAAAATACAGTATGGAGCAGCACTGGCTGATTGGCTGTTGTTACTGCGAAATTGCTGTACTCTTACTAGGCAAGCATTTGCATCTGGTTGAATGATGTTTATCCTATATTCTGGAAAAATGCAAAATGTATTTAAGAAGCACTGTCATTTTACAGTTCAGTAGTACTCTGTGTGTAAATATTTATTTTAATCACTGTTTTACAGTGTGGTGTCACTGATGTTTGTCATATTGATTACTGCTGCTGTAACCTTAGATATTTGGGTTATATCCTGCCAAGGATATAACAGCCAGCCAGCTTCCAAACCTTCAGAGCAATTTCCAAATTCCCAAACTGCCAAGCAGATGAGGCTGTGCTGACTAAAAGACAAGTTTGGGCATGAAGCCCTTCAGAGCTTTACTTTTGCTGAAGAGTACGTTCCTTTGATGCTTTGGGTATTGATGGTCAGCTTGTGCTTTCTCTTGCTGGGCAAATAAGTTTCCTTTGGGGAAAAAAAACTTCCATTTTCTTAATTTTATTGATGTTGTATAACTTTACTCTTCAGGAAAATTATTTTAAAGCTGGGATTGTTGTGTTTTACCAGACTATCTTCAGAAGAGTGTCACATACTTGACTTTCTTGAGACTGTCAAGTGCTTATAAATGGAGCACTATTTTTTTCCTGTCAGTTTAAAAGTAGTGTAAACTAAGTGAAAACATATTTTTAGTGGAGAAATTATTTTTTCTTTGTGGGGCTGGCATAGTGTTTTAAAGTGCTTTATACTGTGTTTTTTCTGTTAAAAATTTTACTTTTGTGGACTGGCAGTTTTACAGGCATTTGCTGCTAATCTTCCCAGGGAAAGAGGTACCATTTTCGGTTTGACCATGGAACAGATAGCCAGCCCCACTGTTGGCCCTTTTTCCAGGCAGAAAAAGTTAATTAGACAGTCTTTGTCACTGCAGCAAGCTAGCAATTCACCTCAGCCATAGGTGGTTGACTGTGCTGTAGCCATTTGTTGTATCTCAGGCCATTTATCTTTTACCCTGGATCCCTCTGTTGTTGCACTTACAGTGACTTTGGATCTGGGGTTAACCAGGTTCTCTGTGGCTGTTTTAACTCCCTCATTGGGCAAAGGAGAGACTCTGTTACTGGTCCTAGAAGAGGGAGCAGGAAAGGTTTCCCTGTTGTGTCAGAATGCTGTGCCCATCCCATGGGGATGCAGCTGCTGGCTGGACCCATTTCTTTTCTGTTAAAAAGAAACAGAAAAGCAAGTATGTGTCTACTCCTTCTGAAATTCCTTTGGGTAGGAGTAGTTTACTAGGACTGGCTCAGTTTAATTTAGGGTATTGATCTTTCTTGTAAAGCAGTTTCTAGTAACATAAAGAGGGATTCCTCTTTTCCTGAAGAGACTCAAAAGTCTGAATTTGAACAGAAAGATGCAGGGACAGATTTAGGGAGTTTTCCTCATTTTTCTGACTCAGACTCAGAGGAGAGCTTAGTTTCTGGTTCTTCTTGTTGGGGTTTTCTTTCTCTGAGACTATTACTAAAGTTTCCCAATGTTTTCAGTGTGAGAACACTGAGGTTTCTATGTCCCTCAGAAAATATTATGAGTTGTTTCGGAAGGATTTTCCAGAACCTGATATGCCACATCTTTGATGTCCACAGACAACTCAGGCACTATCTTGACAGAAGTAAATCTTTGAGATCTTAGGATCAATTGTTCATCTCTTATGAAGTTAAGAAAGTAGGGAAAACCTGTGTCAAAACAGATTATTTCCAAATGGTTGTCAAAGGCTATTACTTTTTTTATTCTCACCACATCAAATCTATATCAAATCTATTCCAGTCAGGGTCAATGCCCACTCTACCAAGGACTAGACTTCATTTGTGTTATTTTGGAAAGGGCCAGATTCTAGAAGAATTCTAGATGCTGTGATTTTGGTTCTCTGTATATACTTTTAAAAGGCACTACAAGTTTGATTCTTTCTTTCTTAAGGTCCATATTGAGCTTTACTAGGATCATGTTCTAGATGCTCCTAGACTGTTCTTCCACCTCCCAAATGTAATTAACAGTGGTAATCTACTCATATAGCTAAGGCTACTGTAGTAGTCATCAAAATGATAAACATAGTACAGCTGTGTAAATTCAACTTACCATATTAGTAGATGTCCAAATGATCGCTGCTTCAGTATCTGCACCCTCCCTCCACCCCCCCCCCCGTTTGGTGTGTTTTTTTATGTCAGGGCGTGAGCATTTATTTTTTCTTGACCCTATCATTATACATTCAGGGTTCAGCCTCCCTCTCTCTGCTGGCAGGAAAGCTCTGAAGACTTTGTGTCCAAACTTGTCTTTTAGTCAGCTCAGCTTGAACTGCTTGACAGTTTGGGTGCATGAAAGGTGACCTCAAGCTTTGGAAGCTGGATGGCTGTTATGCTCTTGGCAGGAAACAACCCATAATAGCCAAGACTACTGCAGCAGAGATCATTAAAACTTCTGCTATTATGGTAAGTTCAACTTACACAACTGTATTTGACTACCACTGGTTTGAATTATGGATAAAGAGGGCCTACTAACCATTCCACCACCTTGAATGCAAATAAATAAATATTCAGATCTACCCCTTGAAAAGTGACTGATGCAGCATGTTCTAGTACTGTGTGTCATACGTCTTAAAGTGTTCCTTAAAAGAATAAGCCATACACAAGACATAAATCACTGCATTACTGGAATATGTTTCAGTCTCCAAAGCCTACTACAAGAAACACCATGCATTTGGGACAGCATAACCAAATGGTATATTCAGAAACAGTATTTTATTGCTCCATTTTGGCTCTCTGCAGCTGACCATCAACTGCTCCCAGTTCATCTTCTCATCTACTGGGTCTAAAAGACCTGCTTTCACCTCCCCAGGCTAGAATTAACCCATGTTTAGGAGCAGGTGAGGAGATCGATGACTCCAGGGTAACATCACACTGCTGTCAGGGAGTGTTTCATTTGGTTTTCCTCAGTCTTTTGTGAATGCTTAGTGGGTATCAGCATTGAATCACCCTTCGCTTTTGCCAGGAGCTGATGTCAGTGGGATGTCCTGCCTACTCTAAGGTATTACCTTGTAGTTGTTTCTTTGGTCTCCTCCAAAGAAACTGACAATATTCCTCAACCTCAGGATCCTCTCCTGTCATGTCTCAGATGCCCAAGTTAATAATCAAACCCAAGTCACTTGAACCTTAGTTGTAGCCTCATCCTTCCATGCCACAACATAGGCCAGGCCCTGTATTTTATGGAAGGCATGCCTGCCTTCACATACCCTGTTCCTTAGTTATATGCAACTGCAAGATCAGCAGACCTAAAAAAAAAGTTATTGGTACAATTTCTTGAAAGCTGTTTTGTTTACATAGTCCATGTCAAGTTATCTTCTCTTTATTAGTATCAGTTAGATTATCAGATGTGTTATTTGGCTACTATAAATAAAGAAACCAAAAAGTTATGTATGATACGATTCTTTAATAATCTCAAAACTACTTTACATATATACAGTGCTTAGTAATTGAAAGAGAAGTGACTAACGTTGATATTTACCAGCTTAGGAATCCTCAAACACAGGCAGCTTGGAAGTTGCATATACCCATTTTATGGGAAGGAGTTGTTGACAGACACTGTGGAAATTCTTCATTACTTTTAATGGTTGCAGTTTACTGTGATGTGAAAAAAGTGGCTGAGGATGGAGGTGGTTCTTGTGTTTTGGAATGAATGGGTGATTCTGTCTTTTCAAAAGGACTGCAGGTAATGGTGATTTGGTCACCTTGAGTAATGTTAATGTGACAACCCAAATAGATGTAAAAATGGGAAAGGGGGGGGGGGGGGTTGATGGAGGCAATGACTGCAGATGATGAAAATAAAGGAAAATATTTTGACCTGCGTGTAAACCTCTTTTCCTTCTTTTGACGTATAATTCTGAGACTGCAGTGAAAGGACCGATAAAATCTTGCTTGCAGCAGTAGATATTATTCACCAAGGAAAGCCTCTTACAGTTGTTAGCTAATGAGTAGCAAGTTTTAGTTGCTGGACAGGCTGATCAGTGAGCAGAAGGAATGGTAGAACAGAAAAATGAGTGTTAATAAAGACAGAAAGTGCACAATATCTTAAGAATTTTGGTGAAAGATAGGAGAAAATTAACTGTTGGCAAAATTTAAAACAATACTGCAAATAAATATCTTGCAGATGCTAAAAATCAAAGTGGCAAGGAAGGCACTTTACTTGCACTGAATCTGTTTAGAAATGTTAAAATATAAGATAATATATAAAAGTATAAGCTAAGGTATAAAAATGAAGAATTATATCTTTGTGGATACATGAAGTAGAGGTTCAGATTATGCTGGTAAGCATATCCGATGAGGAAACATATAAATAATAATTTTGAAAGTTATAATGACATGCTGTGGAAGAAATGAAATGATGCATGCACTAGTAAAGCTCAAATGAAAAAGTACACATCTAGAGAACATTGGAAATTGGAGACCTGTAATGTTATTAAACACAGTAACATATCAAGCATTTGAAAGGAACACTAAATAAAGTAAATTATGGATCCACGGTGGACATCTGGCTATGGTGGTGGGCTAGAGGCAGCACCTCAGGGTGTCTGCCCGATATTCTAGTTCAGCTTGCATTGAACAGAGTGTAGAACCTGTTATTTTATCATTAGCTAGAAACAAATGGCTTACAAAATGCAGAGGTGTATTGATAAATTTATCCTACAAAATCATTGACAACAACAACGAGTACTTCATTAACCAACAGATTCTCAGTATAGAAGACCTTGTGATCATGGCCATTGAAATAAGAGGATCTAGAATATCTAGGGAGTATTTGTAGATGGAGACAAATTGTCATTAACAGCATTCAGATATTCTACACTGACCCTGAAAATTCAAAAAATGAGCTATAGAAGTTACTACAAAATTTTGAAGATTTGACAGGCTATATATAACCTTAATCCAGGGGGAAAAATGAAACCTTATGCCTTGGATTTAAGCCGTCCTTTGTGCTTATTAAACATTTCAGATTTAATTGATAGAAAACATCTATTAAATATTTAAGACTAGCCACACAAGTGGCATAAAGGGATAAAACCCTGAGTATGACTCAGGAAATCTGATTTTGATTATTGGTTTAGATGCTTGATGGCACAGCAGGGTAAGACAAAGTGTGCACATCCTGGGGAAGGAGGTATCCTAGCAGACTTTATCTGCTGTTTTTAGAAATGGTCTGTGCATGAATGGTGACAGCTTGGGGGGGGGGGGGGCTGATGTAGCGACAATGTGGGCTTTCCAGTCAAGCTGTTGATAAAAGCTGGAGGGGGCTGATGTAGCGACAATGTGGGCTTTTCAGTCAAGCTGTTGCTAAAAGCTCTTGATGGCCACGAGTGGGAACTCTACAAAGGTGTAGTTTGTTCTTATGGTGATATATGTGCCCAGTGGTGACATAGGTGCCCAGAGGGTAGATTTTGGACCATTCATCAAAACATCTCTCTTACAAACATGCTAGCAAAAACATATTACTCCCTGATGTATGTATGTATGTATGTATTGTAGCCCTTTACGTCTCTTACCATAGGGTTCTGCAGATGTGGATTCCCTGTACCCCAAGGGAACAAATGGGTTTGAATTCATTTGGGGATGGCTCGATGGCTGGCAGACAAAGAGTGAAAGCCCACCTTAAAATATTTATGTTTGCTCTTGGCTAACTTGTACTGGACACTCATGTCACTTTTTAAGGTGGTGATGAAAACAACACAAGTATATCTAACAAAGTGGAAAGATATTTTCCTTCCATCCTTCAGAATAAAGGTTTTTGTGGGTGGAAATGACATGAATTCTGAAGTTTTGCTTATTATATTAGCCATTGAAAAGGGACAAATTTAGCTTTCTTTGGAGAAGTGGATTATTCAGTAGTCACTTAAAGATAAGCCATTCCAGATACTTCTAGATATGGAAGCTTTAAAAAGTCAGTTTGCTGCAACTGTGCATCAAAATATTAAGGCAGAAAAAAACTCAATATCAGACAAAAGCCATAAAGCAAAACACAATTCAACAACTACCAAGTATTAGATATTTATTCTGAACAGATGTCTTGACAACAACTTGCAAATATAAGGAAGCAATATTTGCAGTTTTTTTGCAAAATGCATAATGGGACTAAATATTTAATGCTTATTTGCTTATGGCCTATGTTTTATTTAAAGTTGTTGTCTGAAATTACGAGTATGGCTTGTGACCTCTTAACTAGGAGACAATTGCAGCATGCCTTGGACGTGTTGTGCTAGTAGTTGGGAACTGTAGTGACCTCTGTTCTACACTGATCAGAGCAATAAGAGAATTTTCAAGCTGTAAAGTTGTGAAACCAAAGTTTTTTTATTTTCTTATTAGATTTTGGTGAAAACATAATTTGTAAGTATCTTCAGGGAATGTACCTAGACTGTGATGCCTATGACTTAATAGCTGGGTCTCTGTTATTAGCATAGGTAGACTTCATTCTTTTCAGATGTTGTAGAGGGCATGTGGTCTTCTTACAGTGATTTGATGATGTTCTAAAACTTAGATGTGCACCACAGAGAACATTGCATAAACTCTCAAACAGTACTTTACCCCTTCAACAAATGTTTTTTTTTTTCATTTTATTAATGTGCAAAGATAATTTTAAAATGTGCAGATTCTTTACCTGACATCAATGAGGGAATTTTAACCTCAGTGACATAGGCATAGGAAAAGCACATGCTGCGTCCATAAACTTTAATAAGCACACTATTGCCCGTGCCCAAAGGTATTAAAGAGTATGGACATAGCACATGTTTTCCTGTGGTAATATCACAATAGGAGAAGCTAAATTTGTTTTGGGCCATGGTTTAATAAAAAGTTTACAAAGACCTTTTATAAAAAAATGGCCCAAAAATGAGAAAGGGCAAGTAGTAAAATTCATTGTGGCACATGACTCATCAAATGCCACGATGTATATAGAAACATTAGCGAATTGCTTTAAATTGGAATTATTTAAATATCTTCAGCTACAACAGTTAGTCACCATCAAAATCAAGCTTTGGGAGTGGGTCCCATTTCTATGAGAAAATCCTCAGCTAAGAAGGTTAGCCTTATTTTTGTGAATGCTTAATAAGAGGATGTCACAGCATTTCTAGAAATGGTAGGCAAGTACACTAAGATGAATGGTGAACAAAAGTAGACAGAGTGGAGATGCTACTGACTCTAAAATTGAATTTTGTTTCCCAGTAATGGTAGATTTATAACTGGATGGTCTTTCAGATATCTTTTGAGGAGCCTACAGCTGGAAGCTCACCTTTAGCCACATAGCTCATCAATATGATAATAAGAGGAACTTGGTTTTTTGGGGGCATTTTGTTTTGTCGGCATGTCCCAAGCATGAAAAATTCTGGATGAGGGGAAAGACATGTATAGTACAGCTCTCACAAGCTTTCCATGAAAGGTGCCATGGAAGACAAATATTTTTAATTTAGCAATAAGTCAAATATCTGCATGCTTATTATTGTAGGTACCTGCAGTTGGTGTGATTTGACCACAAGTGCAAAGCCCAAGTGATTAAACAAAGCCAGCTGTGGGTAAACCCTGCATTGCCCACATCCAGACATGACTTATTAATACATTAAAAATCTTCACCTTCCATCACATCTCCCATGAGTTCCTGGTTATATAAAAGCAGTGAAAGATGTTTATGCAGAAATTGATTTACTAGTCAATATTTCAGTTGTGTTTGTCTTGTTGATGTTTTCTCCTCTTCTGTGATGCCAAAATGTAAGATGCTGTCTATTTTTGTCTGATTCAACATTTGGGTTGTCGGATCTGACTGGATGCGAACTCGGCGTCTTATACCAGAGTACTGGATATGAGAGCTCTGACTCCTCCCCTAGCTACATTTCCTTTTCTAACTGATTTATCTCCGATCTCATTTGCTTTCTGTTCGACCAGATGTGTCTTTGAGAGAGCCAAGCATTCACAATAAGTGAAAGCAAAAATTTGTTAATACTTAGTGCTTCTCCCTTCCCTTAAGGAGTTGTAGCTTAGAGTTAGGATTAGGTTAGCTTTTAGGGTTAGTGTAGGTAGTTTTTTTTTTTTTAATTTATATCCTTTCAAAGGTGTGTTTCTGTCATAGAAGCTTTTAACAGTGTTGTTAGTTAACTTTCAGCCTCTTATTGTAAGACCCATATGGTCATAGCAAAAGATATTTAGAGTTGTATTCTTACTAGCTTCGGATAAGTACAGTTTTTTCTGAAGTTAATTAATAGATACTTTACACACACACACACAGATAGAGAAAAGATATTGAGAAAATAATATAAAGCTTCTATACTTAGAATGAGTACTGTTTTAATTTTATTGTGTGTTTTACTGATGTCTGAGAAATGTACTGGGTTGAAAAAGTGTTCAGCCTGTGGACATAAAATCCATCCTGAAGACCCCTACTCCTTCTGTGTCTATCATTGGTTACATCTCATCTTCAAGATATTTGTATTATCTGTGCTGTCTTGAGATGCAGAGCCCTTCAAGGCAGGAAAGTAAAATTAATACTGAAAGGTTTGCTTCCCCCTCACACAGGGTCTACCATGATATTGTCGGAAGTTAGACAGCCTTCTACATCTCCCACTACTGAGAAGAGAAAGGAGAAGGAGTGTCATAAGGAAAAACACCAAGAGAAATCAGCAGAAGAGAAAAGGCGGGAAGAGAAAAAAGAAGAGAAGTGTAGAAAAAGGTCTCCAGATCTATCCAGTCTCCCGGGTCTGGCACCTAAGTTTTTTTGAGGCAGTCAGATCCATCTGCAACCCTGATTCAAACTCCATCACCAAAAGATACTTATTCCCTCGGGCCAATAAGCCTCAAGTCACATTCAGAAATACTTCAGCACAAGCTGCCTTCAAGACCTGCATCTGTAGCTTTGTCATTGAGTTCTGGTCATTCCACCAGAAGTCTTACTGAGATGGAAGTCGACCAGATGATGAAAAAATTCTTGAGGACACAGATTCAGCTGGGGGTCTTCTTGACACTGTCCTCCAGATGAGGGCTGGGAATGGGCCCATCAACCCCATACCACCTTGTGCCTGACACTTACTACTTTCTTGGAGCCAGCGATCATGGGTCCAAACCCTTCCGGTTTTGCACCTTCTTTTACTCAGATAGCCCTGGAGATTTAGCTTCAACTTTTTCCCTTAGTCTTTTGACTCCAGTGTTTTTATATGAGTCCCAGAGCTGAAGCTTCAGGGTTAGAGCTCCGACGGTGGAGTTGACACTGAAATTTTCAGAGCTGTTCCTCTCCCTCTGTGCTTCGGCGCTTGACAGCTTGGCTTAAAGGTTATCCTCAGAATTGACATCTATCAGAGTTGGGAAACTCCCTCAGTCAACTGACTGTTTTTCTGCAGCTCCGATAGCAGAGTCTGCTTTCAAGGCTGTGGAAAGGGCCTTGTCTGATCCAAGAAGACAGGTGCGTTTACCGAGTTTGGATTCATCCCAACACCCACTGGATCCTGTGCCTCATTCTTCTCATCCAAGTCAACAGGGACAGACAGACCCAAATGGCTTCAAGGCAGCTTGATATTTGAGCTCTCCATCTGATTCCCATGTGCCACCATTATAAGCCCCTGTGACACATTGCACAAAAGAGGACATGTAAACAGAAGCATATAGACTCCTCATCTGAGTCTGTCACTGAAGACACAGACTTAGATGAAGGAGAAGGATCCTCAAGATTGCCCCCTAAAAATGTCATCTTTGGGGGGCATACTAAAACTGATGAAGTGGGGGGGGGTCCACCGAAGCTCATTCTTTTGATGAGTCCATGTTCCTTGAAGTTTTTGGGTCTGACCCTTTGGCATCCTGAGTGGTCCCTTCTCCTGATGCTTTAATAGACTTTATTGCTCAGAAGACTTGGAAGGACCCTGACGTGGCAGAGGCCATTCCTGAAAAAAATGGATGAAATCAAAATAGCCCTGAAAGACAGAAAACATTGGTCCAAAGGCCCTCCAGGAGATGCCATGGTGGTGGCAGCATTAATTTCAAATGAACTGTCTGAAGTAAACTTCAAGGGAGCCTTTATAAATGCCACTTTCAATGTTTCCACTCTCTTTGGACCTAAGGTAAAGGAAACTCTTATCAGGAGAAACTCTATCAGTGTCCCTGAATATTTGCTCAACTGCTGAATTCTGGAGGCAGTCAGGGAATGCTTAACTTCACACCCTGTAGCAGGGCAAACCATAACAACTGATTCATGTGTGCTAAGAATAATCACCAGAGGCTATACCATACCCTTCTTATTTTCCCCAGAGATAAGTCTTTGAAGATTCCTGATATACCACCTGATAAGTTGGAATCCACAGTAGCAGAAGCATTAAAGTTGATAAACAAAGTTGTCATCAAACTGGTCCGCACCGACCAGTTAAAATCTGGAGTTTATTCAAGGTTCTTTTTAGTTCCAAAGAAGACAGAGGACCTCAGACCAATTTTGGGTCTCAGGCACCCCAAGCAATATGTCAAACAGACAAAGTTCCAGATGATCATAGTACACTCCATTCTGCCTGTATTGAGGAAGCATGACTGAATGTGCTCTGTGTATCTCCAAGCCACCTACTACCACATCATTATTTGAAGGCAGTCCAGGAGATTCCTCCATTTCCAGCTGGGAGCCAATCACTATCAATTCAGGGCACTGCTATTTGGTCTCACCACAGATCTCCAGGTGTTTACCAAGATAATGGCAGTGGTAGCAGCTCATGTATGACTGCAGGGGATCAAAGTCTTCATATACGTAGACAATTGGCTCCTAACTGCTACCTCCAGGCATCTACTATTGACTCACCAGGCTTTTCTTCTCAAACTTGCAGATCAGTTGGGAATAACAGTCAATCACATGAAGAGCAAATTCACACTCAAGCAGCAAATATAATTTAACAGGATGCCAGATAAACACAGTTTGAGAAGTTGCTAAACTTCCAATTAAAAAAGTCAATTTTTTAAGACTAGTAGCTTTTGAAGTAGTTCATTATTCTCGTCCACAGGCAAGATGGATTCTTTGTCTGCTGGACCTGATGGCTTCTACCATTATATTAATCCCATTAGTGAGATACCACATAAGAGCACTGGAGTAGATACTGTCAAGCCATTTGCTACAGAGCGTTCATCCCAACACAACAGAGTGCATCTCACTCAAGTATAAAGAACCCATATAAGCTGGTGGATAACTTTGTCTGTCACTAGTAGAGGGCAGAACCTTCCTCCCTCCTTTTCCTCAGGCCACAGTAACCACAGATGCTTCCCTTCTAGAGTGACATGGCATTTGAAAGGAAGACACTCCAATAGACCTGATCATGAAATGAAGGCCAAATTTCACATCAGTGTCTTGGAAGTGAGAGCAATCCTCCTGGATTTCCAGGCATTTCAGGACAGGCAATATGTCAGTACTATGGTACATCAACAACAAGTTGGAACATGTTGATATCATCTTTGATGGGAGGCCATGTGAGTCTGGCAGTGGACTATGCTGTCCCATCGCTTTCTGGTCGCAACACACATTCCAGGGATGTCAGATATACTAGCGGGACTGGTTGAGCAGATATACCCAATTACCTCATGGCTGGTCTCTCAATCAAATAGTGACAACAGAGATTTTCAGCCACTGGAGCCAATCTTCATGGGACCTCTTTGCCTTCTACCTAAACAACAAATGCAATAGTTATTTTGCAGTCATCCATCCTTAGTGACAGTCACTGAGAGATGCTCTAGGCCACATGTGTTCTCCATGTCTCCTGTGTGCTTTTTCACTGGCACCTCTCCTAACAAAATTAATTGAGAAAGCCACAAGGTGCAACATCAGAGTGATCTTCATTGCCCCATTCTGGCACTAGCAGGTATTGTTCCTCTTCCTTTGGCCTCAATTACTATACCCACCATGGGTGCTGGATCCCATTCCGGATCTACTTAGTCACCCATCTGGGATGACTGTACCTGACCTTCACACCCTAAAATTAACTGCATGGTTTCTCCAATTTTTTATTGAGAGACAGAGGCACCAGGCTTTCTTCTCTAGTAGTCCTTATAATATATTGGAACACATTTCTATTTGGGTGTGTTCATGGGGTTTGGATCCTTTCTCAGCCCCTCTCCCTGCAATACTGGCATTTCATTCAGAACTGTTTAGTCAGGTTTCAATTTACTCCAAAATAAAAGTTCAGATGGCTGCCATTTCAAATTTTCACATAGGCCATGATGATGCGTGTACTGCTTCACTTAGATTAACTACAGAATTCCTCAACTGAACTTTCTTGTTCAGACCTCTTGTGTGAGATTCAGTCCCTCCATAGGACATCACATTGCTGCTTAAATCTTTGACTCAAAAACCTTTTGAACTCACTCCCTTAGTTGATATAAGTTGATTGCCATCACCTCTGCTAGATGAGTTTCAGAGCTGCAAGCTCTCTCATGCAAGCCACCTTTCTCATATTCTACAAGGAGTTACATTAAGAACAAATCCTTCCTTTGTCCCAAAGATAGCATCTGAAACAAATTTAAATCAGCACATTGACTTACCTGTATTTTTTCCAAATTTTTCTTCCAAAGGCAAATACATTCTTCATAGATTACATGTCCACAGACTGCTCAGATGTTACTTACATTGTACCAAACACATCAGAAAATCAGATCAGATTTTTCCCCCTTTTCCAAACTGAAACTAGGACAACATGTATCAAGTCACACTTTCCAAGTGTTTGGCAGATTGTATTTCCTTTGTTTATAAAACAAGAGAGTTATCTTTGCATTCAAAGCCTAAGGCTCATATCACCAGAGCAATGGTTGCCTTGATTGCATTTGCAAAAAGAGTTTGTGTCAAAGATATCTGTGCAGCAGCAACTTGGTCAACAGCTCCCACATTGGTATCTCATTAAAAATGGATGTGCAATCCAGAGCTCGCACATCCTTTGGCTCTGCCATTCTCAGGAATGTCCTTCTATGAGTCCACCCATGCCCTTTTTAGGCAGCGTGGGAATGTAATATATTAAATCATATGAAAATAGGCCACATTGGATACAAAAGTTATGTATTTACCACAACAATAGCTCCGTGTTATCCCATTTTCATCTGGTTCAACATCCCTCCTTCCGTCCTCCTTCCAAATTGTCCTCTTACATCTTCTGGGCTCAGGCAGACTTGATTAAGACACTGTCTTCATGTTCTGCATCATATTTTGTAATCATGGAACATTTTGGACCCTGTTTTATTCCATGATTTTTGGTATACACACACATACACACACCCACACACACATACACACATACACACACTCACAGACACACACACACACACACACACACACACACACATATATATATATATATATATATATATATATATATATAGACGTATATGCACATAGCTGTACATTTACATATACTTAGAATAGTCATCAAAGTGTATCTGAGGTAAACCAGTTAAATGGAGGGAATTGTGTGGGTGTGGGAGGAGTCAGAGCTCTTGGATCCAATACTCTGATAAAAGATGCCGAGGATGGATCCAATTGGATCCAAGAACCCAAACATTGAACCGGTGAAAATGAGAAAACACGGATATATTATTATGGTAAGTACTTAACTTTGTTTTATATGTTATTTATCTGTAGGAATAAATATTACCATACAGATTAAATAACATATATCTGTAGGTCTTACTCTATGCACATTGATTTTTATCATGTATCTGGAATCTGATTTTACTAAACATTTAGTATGAATACTAGCAGTGGACATTAACAACATGTTTGGGAAAGTAATACATGCACATTTAGCAAAAGAGCTAACTATGGCATCCCCAGTATCTTCATTAAGTGGCAATAAATGCAGTTGTCATGGAATAATTTTAGAGATTGTGTTGTTTTGGGGAAAAGGAAAAATACCAAGTATAATAGCATATTCCACTGATATTGAGCAAAAGTTAAGGATATTTGCCAATGATGAAGAGGGAAAGTATTACAAATTAGTATAAGAATATCTTTTGTCTCATATAATGGATTTACATCTGTAATTATTGAAGCTTGCATATATCTATACAGGAAAAAAAAAACTGTTGGGATGCTTTTTGGTTCAAAAACAATACAAAGCTAATTTGAACTAATACAATACAGCAAGAGAGTTCCCATGGTTTAGGGCGAAAATTTCATATAGGGCAAAAGCTAATCTGATTACAACAGATGCAGCAGGGCAACTTAACTGTTGCAGTAAAGATAAATAACTGTCTACCGATGTTTTATATCCCAGGGTAATTAGAGCTACAATCCTTTAAGGCATTTAGAGGTATTTGCCAGAACCTGTTTCTGAAAATGTACTCTATGCTTTTAAAAACTGAGGTTCCTTGAAAAATGTAAACCCAGTGATTCATTATGCTGTACAGCTTTATTATAATGTGATGCAAAATTACAGAAACTGTTAGCATAAATTATGAGTATCCATTTGAAACATGTATGGAAAATAATAAGATAGGTTGAAAAGACAAAAAGCCTAAGATTAGTTCAGTGACTGGTGATTCATTAACAAATGATGGTGATAAGGAATATGTATAGGAACTAAAGCAATGTTTATATAGTTGGATAATGGAGTAGAATTATGTGATAAAGAAATGAATGGGGAAATATTAGAAAATAAGGTTGTAATGGTGTAAGTGAAAGATTCAAAGAAATAGAAGGGAAGGAAAACAGATACATATCTTTAATGGAGGGTTGGATACCACTGTAAGGCATTTTAATGTTGTTTGGAATATAAGCATAAAAGTAAATAATGTAATGAAATAAGAAACAGTCAACATCTATGGATAGCACAATGAGAAATGACTTCTGGGAACAATTTTTTATTGATATGGGAAAAAGAAGGCAGTTTGAATGTATAGGGTTTGGTGTATTTGTCATTAACTGTAGAAAAAAGTAGCTTTTGCCACACTGCTTTCTAATTTATCAGAATGTGGTTTAAACAAAATTTACATCACTTAATCGAGTAGACATACTAAAATAGCACAAAGTCAAGTTATAAGTGTGAGCTATTTTGCAGCAGTCGTGTTTACAAAAAATGAATGTCGAATATAACTGGTCCAAGTCCGTCTCACCATATACTTTCCATTAGCATCCCAAAGTCTCCATTTAAAACCATGCCATAGAAATATTCCAGAGTATCCAATGCCTATGCGCTCCCTTCCCTAAGGAATACTGTCTAGTCTGACTATTGATAATAATGGTTCTAATTAACACTTGATTTCTAAATAATACTAAGCAATGATATTTTCTTCAGGAAGCCACCATCTTTAGATCAGCTTACAATGTCAGGTATACTTTAATGAGCTACTTTTACTTGTTTCAATATGAGTGGGGTAACAGTACTGTTTGTTCCAATATATTAGTCTTCAGTGCACTCACTAGGTCTTTTGGCTGGCCATGTTTAACTTCCCATTTAAATTATAAACTGCAGAATAATTGAATCTGGGAGCACTGATTTAAGTCCTTTATCATTGTAGCCAGCTGCCATGCTGTATAAAATACAGTCTATATGTCAGAGTGATCATGGTGAGATTTTGTGTCAAGAGGGTCCACCATATGAAAGTACTCAGCAGGAGGTTGAATTCATTTTCAGCAATAGTACTCTCCTTTTCTTGCTGATGTCACCATCTCACCATTTGGACTGCAGTATGGCCTGTATGAAAAGGACAAAGAGTTGACAGAATGTATGATTCTTGGTCTTACATGATTAGTCTGAGTTTCTATAATAACAGCTAAGATGTACTTGAATTAAGCTAAGTAACATGATGAAATTTTAAGTGGACTCTAATAGCAGTTTTTTTTAAATTTCCTTTGAGGGTAAGATGCTCTTCTGGCAAGGTACGCATAATTGTTTGAGAATGGAGTTTTCAGATTTTCCCTTAGGTGTACGTAGGGGGATGAGTAGATGTGTTAGCTACAATGACTGCTTAGTTGTGGGTGTAGGACATAGTATGGTGAAGATAGTATCTCTGATACAGACTTTGGAAATGGTGGCAATGGAAACTATATAGACAGAAAGGGACAGTTTAAATTTGTATGGTCAGTGCTGCACCCCTGTCTTAGTTGTGTTTCATCAGTCACATGATGTGAAGTTCATGATCGCCACATCATTAAAGTGTATTTTTTAATTTTGCTAGATCAACAACCTTATTCAGAGTATACCATTGGAATATTCTAAAATTTATATTTGTAACCCATTAGTATTATTTGTCGATTATTGCTTATCTGTCTTACTGTAAATTCCATTTATTTTATTATGCACAAGACCATTATTCATATGTTTGCTACTTTATGGATATTAAATAATTATGTAGTCAGTTATTAGGTGAAGAATTTGAAGATTGGGGTCTCTAAGAAGACTGGATTAGGTACTCAGCATTGGAGATTTTTGAGTTATTTGGTATCAGTAGATAAAACTACAGCCAAAATTGTACCTGTAATTGGGTTATTGGAGGTTCTGTGAAGGATGATATGAGTTATGATTGGTGTACTTGATTCTTCTCATTAAAGGCAAGTATAGAATTTGAAACATGTTCAAAAACAGACTGCTCTTGCTTTACAATGTTATTTGAAAAATTTGTTCTCCTCTCTGGTTAAAAGGGAGTTGAAGGGTAAGATAGTAAACAAGATAATTTTACTATACTCGGTACTTTAACAATGTGTATATGATTCATTGGTCAAAATACTTTAAATGTAAAAGTGGATTAAAAGCATCATTTTGCTGATAAAGTACACATTTTGTATTTTAACAAGTTATGAAATCATAGTAATAGAGAAAAATGTATACAAGTCATAAATGAATATTGTATAATGGATGAACATTGTTAAACGAGGTTTAATAATTCTCATAATTTTTCATCATTTAACACACTTTGTGTCATTGTAGAAAGTCTTTAGTGTATTTATCAGTTAAAATGAATAAGCACTGTTGCTAAAAGATGATATGTTATCAGTACTGAATATAATAAATGAAAGATAAAGCAATGTTAAAATCAAGCATAAGGTGTATCAGTCATAGTTATTTTCTCATTTGTTGCACTGCTTATCTGTTTTAGTTGAATGCAGGACTGGAAGAAATGTGTGTGTGTGTCTTTACCATGTAATGTTGGTGTGATGTCCTGCCTGTGGGCCAGTAATCAAGGAGTCTCAATCCTCACCACGGACACTAGTGAGGGATGTTCACTTGGAACAAAATGGATGCACACAGTATTTTCAGATGCAGATCTCTGCACCAAGAACAATTTCCCTTAAGAGGACACAGGGAACACACCCTGTCCTGGGACTGGGCTTCCCTCTCTCTGTCTTCGGGCCCCAAATAAGACTCCCCACTAGAACAGCTGTAGAGTTGAGTCCTCAGCTGAGTGTTCCAAGCCAAGTCCTCCATCACCCACTCTGTGAAACCAGTGCTCTGTGCCCCTGCTCCAAGTAGCTGTCACACACACTCTCTTGAGATTTGATTTTCACTCACACACAGACACACACCTGGGAAAGGCTAGCACAGATTCACCAGCTGTGCCCCCTCTGCCCATACTATAAGGCAGGTACTGCCATCAGAATACTCCAAAGCCAGCTACCCTTAGGCTCTTACACGGGTACCCAATTATACTGAATAAAATTAATATTAATACTAATGGTAGTGTTTTACCAGTGCAACAAGGCTTTTGCAAGTGGCCACAGTGTCACCAAATAAATATAAGTACTCTCAAATGTTAAAATATTCTCTAAAAGACCAGTCACAATGAAAAGTTTAAATATATTTAATAATAAATAAAGGAACATGAAAATACTAAATATCTTTACAATAAACACAAGAGTTTCAAGCATAGGAAATATTAAAAATAACACCAATTGAAAGATTCACATAGATACAGAAAAACAATAATTAACTAATCTCACTATATTTTCCTGATCTAAATAATTACTATTCCCTGGTTACTTACTAAAGCAAGGCAAGATGAAGTGGTTGAGTGGCCTTCCTTTTTTATCAGTTTTCAAAAACAGACTGCTCTGAGACTTCTCATCTAGTATTAAAACATCATTGCAGTGCTGGATTACAGAATGACATCATATACATCAGGTCATCAGACTCTGGATCCCTCACTACCCCCTTTACTAGAAACTGAATCAGAATCTAGCACATATTTGTTACCATACACACAAAGAAAAATTTGCTAAGATGTGTTATAGCATCTGGAAGCTATAAAACCATTTCAAAACTTCCACCCTTCCAAGGTATCAATTAGTTCACCCCTAAGGACAATACAGTAGGATTCCTAGTCCTGGTTTTCATAGACATTTTGTCTCTGGCTGCAATCAGAACTGTAAGATACAATCTTTATGGTCTATACCAGGTAATTTAATTTCAGGCTATTTTTTCAAAGTCAGCTGGACTGACATTAACCTTTTCTCTTTCAGAATCCTCTGTTACAATATATTCATTTCAACAGTTAGAATACAGTCTGATATACAGGTGAATTTATTTTCTGACCAGCAGGACCTACTCTTAGTACATGTTTAACACAAGAAGCTTTACAAATACATTTTCAACACAAGCATCTGTACAAATCAGTTTTATATGCAAATGGCATATAATTCTTTACAAAACTCTAGCTAGCCATGCTGGCCCATGTTATACATCCACCACCCTACTTCTACTGACATATCTGGCAATACCTCACATCATGACAGTGGAGATAATAAATTGGTGATTAAATATAAATTTTATAAAACACATTTGACTCATTGGATTACAAAGATTTTGCAACCCTGTTACCACTATTATGGTCGACCCTTCCCTGTCCTAGAGCTTTCCCCTAGATGGTCTGATTCAAGTACTCCATCCCCATTTCGTACTGTAACCACAGACTCATTTTCTAATTTGTAGCTAGGATTTCTTTTGTGTCTAAATTTAGAGATCTAGATCCTTTACCCAAATTTTTTTCAAAAGCTTATTTTGTCTTCAAACTATTATTGAAAATTGTAGGCCAGTCTGCCCTTTCTTATTGACTAGGTCATTTGTGTTTCCACTTAATCTTCACTGCCCTTTCTTAACATATGATATTCTAACCTCTTCTTATAGAACATATCTCAAACATACTGAAAGTATTTTGAAAGGTAGCAATGTCATTTTAACAACTTGATCATTATCCTCTCTGTAAATGATCTACCTGCCCCTAAGGGTCTAAATAAAATGTGGGCACAGATTAGTACATATGCAAAATGAAGCATAACATGTTTCACAGGAAATGTCACATATTCCACTCAGTAACTGCAACTTTAGTACGGAAATTGGTATCCCTTCTGGAGATTTTTTCTGATGTGTTAAATGAGAGAAAATGAACTTTTCAGTGAAATTATTATTTTTAAGATAGGAAAATGTGTTTGTATGGACTGTCAAACAACTTTTAGTAACGTTTTCACCGATGTGTTACTTTTTACTTTTGAGGAATGAAGTTATTTACACTAATGTAAAACTATTTTTTTGTGTTTTACTACTTTTGGGGCAGGAGTATGTGTTAAAGTTATTTTCACTGTGTTTTTTCCTTATCAAAAGTTGTGTTGTACTACCATCTCATTTACTTCCTACAGCCACCATTGGATCAAAAGTTAGACATGTCCTTTGCAGTTGCTGGAGTGCCTTTGGTGGGAAAGGGAGAACAAGTTATGTCAGTATTAGAAGAAGGAACAGGGAATAGCTTTCTGCCTAGCTAGAATGGATTGATTATACCTAAGGATGTTTTGTCGTAAAAAGTGAATATGTTTTTTTTTCAAAAATTTTGTCAAAAAAAGCAAAACGTTAGACATATGTCTTCACCTGTCTGTTACTTTGGACAGTTGGACAGGAGTGAATTATTGGGCATAGCTCAGGGACTAGTTCAGTCACTTGACTCTTCCATTTCTGATATTTCTGGGAAAAGGAAATTCATTCTTCATTGTTTGAGGATGTTCAAGAATTTGAACAACAAAATTATTGTGAAGGGACAACTTCTGTTTTCTCTCCTCATGTTTCTGGTTCTGGAGAGAGTGTTGCTTCTGAGACTGCCTTGGAAGGATTTAATTTATCTTAAACAATTTCTAGAATTAATCATATTTTTTAATGGGTGCATAATGATGGTCTACTGTCATTAAAGAAATATTATGATTTATTGCAACAGGAATTTCTTGAACCCATTTCAGTCCTTCCTGATGTGAGTCATATTGATCACTGCTGCAGTACTTTATCTATATGGATTACATCCTCCAAAGATATAACAGCTGGCCAGCATCCAAAGCTTCAAGACACCTCCCATGCTCCAAATCAGTCATAAAGCTCAAGCTGAGCTGACTAAAAGACAAGTTTTTAAGTTAAGCTTTTCAGAGGTTTAATGCCACAAAAGAGTATGCTCCTCTGAAGCTTTAGAGGATCAAAGGTCAGTTTCTGCTGTTCCTTTGCTAGACAGATAAGTTTCCCTGGGGGGGGGGCTTCCAATTTCTTATTTGCATTGCTGTTTTATCACTCTCCTCTTCAGGAAAGTTATTTTAAAGCTAAGAATGTTGCATTTTAATGGGCTGTCAGGAAAACTGTAAGGTACTTTTAAACAACACTTTTTCCTTGTCAGTTTAAAAGTGGTGTAAGGTAATTGAAAACATTTTTACTGTAGACAAATTTTGTTTATTTTACTTTTGTTACCCTGGGAAAAGAAACACCATTTTCATCTTGACCATGGAACATACTACTGGTCCCATGGTCAGTCCGTCTTCTATCTACAAAAAGAAAAAATTGATCAAGCAGCCTTTGGCACAATTTTCCAGATCCTACACTCTTCCCTCCTGCTCTCTCTCTGTGGAAGTGCATATTATTGCCGAAAAGTTTCCTGATAGTCAGCTAGCTATCCCTAAAAAGGCAGAGTATAAAGTTCATCAGTCTCTTAAATTTGTATACACAATTCTCAAACCTGACACAGCAGCTATAGCTTTAGATGCTCTCACTGCTACTAAGCAGTTAATTAACTCCAAGCCTACTTTTTCTGGTAAGGATGGGAAAATCAGTGAGAGGTACGGGAAAAACGGTATACTTCTACAACTTTGATTTTCAGAATTTTGAATTGTCAGGCTCATATGTTAGTTTGCTCTGATGTGTTGTTAAAATATAAGGAATGTTTTATCTGTAGTTTTTTTTTTTTTTTTTTTTTTTGTGAGAAAAAATCTGATTTATGTAACTTAGTTTCTTCGACTGCACAGGTCGCTACTCTTTGTTTGCAGTGTGTGTATGACTCTGTTGATGCTTCTTCCAGGGCTCTGGCCACTGGCACTGTTTTGAGAGGGGTTGCATGGCTTCATTCTCAGAACCTCTCAGATTATGTTGAGATTTAAAATTTTTCCTTGGATATTTAGTGTTTGACCCCTGTACTGCAGATGTGATCAAAAAGTGTGATGACAGGGGTAAGCTGATCCAGGGAATCTGTATGATTTTTCAGCCTACCTTTTCCAAATTTTCCAATGGATTTTCTATCTCTTCGTCCAATTTTGGCAAAAAGCATGTTAAACAGTCTCAACAAAATATGGGTAAGCAGATGTTTAATAATAAAAATGGCAAAAAGTAGAGATTAACTTCCCAAAACCAAGGACAGTCCAACAAGTTAGAATAAATATTCAAGAGACTTCTGACCCCCTCTCACCTTGGCCCCATTTTTTTCCAGAAAGTCTCTATATCTATTTTTGAAAGTAATAGACAAGACAAATGGGTTCTGAAAATCAATGTCAAGATTAGAGATGGCAGTAGGAGGAAATTTCTCCTTTCCAGGGGGCTCATTCCTCATCTTCCAGATCAGACTCTTTTGTTTCTACCTGTCCTTCATCATATGCTATCCCAAGGACTGATAGAACTAGTTCCTCCTTCCCAGGTGGATGTTCTTAGTGCCAAAGAAAGAAAATGCTTGGGGACCAGTTCTGTATTTTTGCCAGGCTTTGTGTATCTGGATCACATTATCGGTTTGCTACCTTACTCTTTGGACTATCCATTGCTCCAAGTGATCACAAAGTTCCAGCTCCAATTATAGCTAATATCAGGCTACAAGTTATCTGCATGTTTCCATATTTAGATGGCTTGCTTATCTTTGCAGTCTTTTTCAAACTGTTAGAAATCACTCTCTTAAGTGAGAGATCTCTTAAAGAATATTGGATTCCAGGAAAACATTCAGAAGTGTTTCTTCACACCACCCTTTCAACTAATATCCAGGGTACTTCTAAAGATGCATATGGAATCCCCAAAGATCATTGTGATGACTCCCTTCTTTCGCAAGCAGCTGTGGTCCTCCCTTCTTTTGAAAATGGCCAGGGGCAACTACCACACTTTCCTGGCAGACTGGATCTACTCACAGAAAAACAGTGGTATCTGATACACCCTGACATCAATCAACCACAGTTTACTCCCTGAATGCTAGGGTCCGACTTCCATTTAGGAGCCTCTTTGATGAGGATGTGCCTTAGGTACTAATGGAGGCAAGAAAACCTGGTACTTGAAAATCATACATTAACCAATAGAAATGTATTCTAGATGATGTGAACAACATAACCAGCACCCATTTTGTGCTAGTTGTGTTCTGGTTATATAGAAATTTGTGTGACTTACTATCTTACGGCATTTCTTACTCCTTTATCACGGTTCATTTATTGGCCATTTCAGCATGTCCTCTTTCAATGCAGTCTTAAATGTTTTTGAAAGTGTTTCTGCATAAGAGGCCTCCAAGAAAACCATTGGCCCCTCCTTGAGATCTTAATTTTGTGTCAGAGAAGGGGTATCTGCTATCCTGGCTGACTTGAAGTTCTTAACATGTAAAACAGTTCTACTGATTGTTCTGACCTCTTTAAGAAGTGTATCTTAGTTATAAGCAATTATGGTGGAACAGTCTTATCTCATTTATGCCTAAAGCTTTATCCAAGAGTATTTTAAGTCAATCTGTCCATGTACATGTTTTCTTTCCAAAGCCCAAAAATGAGGGAGAAAGGATACCGCATATGTTGGATGTCCACAGGCAGCTCGGATATTACCTTGGCAGAACAAAAACTTTTAGAACTATCAGTAAGTTGTTCATTTTGTGTGTTGGTAAGAATAAAGGCTGACCTGAAATCAGACAGTTTCTTCTTCCCAGAAGGGGGAGGGTTTTTATTCCATGATATTCCTAGTGCCAATGAAATAAAATGCTTGTAGACCAGTTCTGGACTTTTCTTTCTTTCCTAAAATGGTGTCATTTCACAGTCTGTTACCACTTCTTCCTCTTTCAAGTTTCCTGTTAATACTTAAAAGATGCGTATCATCACATCACTATTCATCCAGACTTCAAATGCTTCTTAAAGGTTTGTGTGTCTTGATCATACTATCAGTTCTGTGCTTTACAGCTTGGACTATCCATTGCACCAAGAGTGTTCACAAAGTGTTTAGCTCCAATTATAGCTCATTGCAGGTTACATGGTATCCACATTTTTTTCCATTTTCACACAACTTGCTTATTCTTGCAGAGTCTTTTTCAAAGTGTAGGAATCTCCCTCTGTTGGCTGAAAGATCTCTTACCCAAGCTGGTATCCAAGAGAACATTCAAAAGTCTTTCTTTGTTTCTTTGTAATGCCCATGCTCTGGCCCAGCAATCAAGGAGCCTCAATCCTCACCACTAACACCAGTGAGGGGCATCTCATATAGGAGGAAAGGATAACAAATGCACACAGTAAAGTGCAATTTCCCTTAAGAGCACACAGAGATCACAATCATTCTGGGGCTGGTCACTCCCTTGCTCTCCAGGTCCCCAATAAGACTCCCCACTGGCACAGCTATAGGGTCCAGATCTCAGCCTAGTGGGCAAGCTTAAACCTCTAGCACCCTCTTTGTCCAACCAGTGCTTCGTGTCCCAGCCCAAGTAGCTGACACACACACACACACAAACACACACACACACACACACACACACACACACACACACACACACACACACACACACACACACACACACACACTATAAGAAGAGTTTATACAACCACACAGACACTCCTAAGGAATGCTGGCACAGGTTCTCCAGCTGTGCCCCTTTTTCCAAGACTATATGGTAGTACCAACTGCCACCATCCACTAGTATTTATCAGCTACTCAAAGGCCCTTAAAAGGGTTTCCAATTATTACTGTGCAATATTATTATCCAGTTGGTAGTATAGCCCAGGGCTAAAGCTATTGAAGTGACTTTGTATAATTTTACCAAAGGCATACTAGTACTCTAAACAGCTTAAATTATCTCTACAAAAACAGCCACATTTGAAAGAGTTTAAAAATGTTTAATAACAAATAGTCAAACACAAGACAATACTTTTTACTACACAGTGCTAGTCAAGAGTTCAGAGATCACAAAGAAATACTTAAAATAATTAAGTAGTACAGTTCTGACATCACAGAAAAACACTTAGTCTAATATTTCTAGTTTCTAGCTTTTTGTAATAGAAAACACAAGACTAAGATAAACTTACATATAGAGCAAGACAGTGCCAAAGAGTTGGATGGTCAAGACAAAAATGCTTAATGCTCTCTGATTCTCTCTGGTTTTAAAATCACATTCCTGGTTCATATTACATCATTCTTCACACTTCCCTGGGTTACATTACATCATTCTTCATACGTCCCTGGGTTCCCAGGCTAACAGAAACTACATTTACATTCTTCACCTCTGGGCAGAAACCAGAACAATAAAGGACATTTATGCATGCAAATTCTGGCCATTAACTCTGGCCTTAAAACAGTAGCAAGAATTCCTTCATCTAGACTGGTCAGAGCCATGTTTACATCAAAGGGTCACAACATGCTTTACATAGTCAGTAGAGTGCACTGTTGTTACATTGTTTTTCAGTTCCACACGTAACACTATTTTTACCATTTAAGACAACAAGCCTGTGGTTTACATTAATATTTACAGATGCCAGAATTATCTCCAAAATTATATCTGTCTAGGCTGACAGCCTTCATCTATCTTCACCCAATCTTCACATTCTTCACACAAGCTTGTGTTCCTCGGTTGTCAACCAGACACCTCAGTTTAAAGAGCTTTTCTTCCACAAAATAAAAAAAAATCCTTTAGTTAGATCTAGTTCTAAGATTTTCCAGTCATACTTAGGTCAGTGTGAGGGAATGCCTCAGGAGTTTGGGTCTCATGGCATCTATGATTCTCATGATACCCCTGGCAAGACTCAAAAATACAACAAAATTCCAAAGCCTGGAAATGTATGGATGGCAGTAAAACCTTTTATTCCACCAAATGTAAAATCCACCAAAAGTAAAATCAAAAAGCTGAAGGGTTGATCCTGAAAGCTTTTTGATTTTACTTTTGGTGGATTTTACATTTGGTAGAATAAAAGGTTTTACTGCTAATCATACGTTTCCAGGCTTTGGAATTTTTTTTAATTTTTGGATATGTATTTTTTCCAACCTGGTTCACCAAAGTGCTGTTCCTGTGTTTGGTACTCCCGACAAGACTCCACATGAGAAAGATACAGTGGTATCTGAAATTTCCAATATCAACACCCTTTATCTTTTCAAATCCCAGTGCTGGGGTTTGCCAGAAGAGGAATCTTTTGCTGAAGATAGCAAATATACTTAAATCCAGGTCTCCACTTCTCCCTCCCTACTCCAGAGCAGTCAGTCACAACAGACTTTGCTTGGTGAGCAGTTTCAAGAGACAGATAAACAAGTTGGGGGGGTTGGATACCACGGATGGAAGCAAGCATATAAATATCAAGGAGACACTTACCGTGATCAAAGCAATCAGCTTGCTCTGAACCAACTTTAGTCTCTGACACCTCTTCAAGTGGTTGCAGAAAATACCACAGTCATGTGGTACATCAACAAGTAAGGACGGACCAGCTCATATCCTCTTATCAGAATAACCATGTTAGCTTGGAATGTAGCTTCACAGCACACTCTCACTTTGCAGACATCCTACATTTCATTAGAGCAGAACTGGGTGGCAAACAAGCTGAGCATGACTAGGACAAACCCTCATGAATTAAAACTAGGCCAGGGAGTCTTCCAAGATTTGATCCATCTGTGGGGAATACCTCACGTAGCCCTCTTAACTTCCTCTCTGAAGAATGGACTGGCAAGATTCTCTTTTAGGACTCCATGCAAGAAGGCCTGGAAGACAGATGTCTTTTTCTTTGACAAGAATGTTCCTATATGCTTTTCCAGCTTTTCCACTATATCCAGGGTACCTCTGAAGATTTTGAAGGAATCTGTTAAGATCCTTGTGGAGACTCCATTTCTGACCCAAACAATAATGGTTCTCTCTTCTGTTGGAAATGACCAGAGGCAATTACCACCAGCTTCCTCACAGAATGGATCTACTCACATATGACCAAGGGTGTTTGATACACCCTGACCCCAATCATCATTCAGCAGATGGCCTGGGTTATAGGGTCTTATTTTCTTTTCTGTTTCTGAGGGCATGCTCTAGGTATTAATGGAGGGAAGAAAGTCTGCTACTAGGAAATGATATACTAGCAAATGGAAAAGTTTTTTTTAGTTGATACTAGCAGCAATATAATCAGCAGCCATTCAGGGCTAGTTGTTATCTCGTTTTAAAATACATGTGTGGGAGTTACTTTCCTGTGGTCTTTCTTACTCCTCCATTAAGGTTCAATTATTAGCCATTTCAGCATATCTGCCCATGAATCCTCCTCTTTTAAGGCTTTCTCATATAAAAATGTTTTTGAAAGGGTTCTACTTTAGAGGCCTTCAAGAACACTAGTTGCCCCTACTTCAGATGTTAATTTCATGTTAGAGAAGCTAAATTTGCTCCATTTGAACTAGTTAATCTGGCTGACTTGGTCTTAACATGGAAAAAGGTTTTACTGACTACTCTGACCTCTGCAAAAAGAGTATCCTCATTGTAAGCTCTTTTGGTGAGTCTACTCTATCTCATTTCAATAGAGACAATGTTTCTTTGAGAACTAATTTGTTTTGTGAGCCTAAGGTGGTATCCAACTTTTCTTTCAGGCAAACTATGTATTTCTCCATGTTCTTTGCTGATGTTAAAAATGAGCGAGAAAGGATACTCCATACTTAGGATGTTCACTGAGAACTCAGGTGATATCTTGACAGAACTAAACCTTTCAGATCTTTGAATCTGCAGTCCTTTGCTTGTGAAGATAAGAGAGAATGACCTTTTAAAATACAGACTGTTTCCAAATGGTTGTCTAAGGCTGTTACCTTTTTTATACTCACCACAACAAAATTTTTCCAGGCAGGGTCAGAGACCACTCTCCCAAGGCCTTGGCTTCATCTTTGCCTTTTTAGAAAGGGTTGGATTCAGGAAGTATTCTGGTAGTTCTTGGTTTTCTATACATACTTTTTTAAAGCATGATAAGATTGATTCCTTCTCTAGGTCAATGAGCATTCTACAGGGGGACTCTAAGCTATGACTACTGCAGCAGTGATCAATATGATGAACACATTACAGTTGTGTAAGTACATTTACCATAGGAGTAGATTTTTGAATGATCACCACTGCAGTAGCCACTCCAAGCCTCCATCCCCTTTATTTTTGTATTTGTTTGTTTATTTTTGGTGTGTTGTTTATGCTAGGGTGAGGTTGTTTATTTTTTGTTCTTCCTAACATTGTCCTCTTAGGGCTTAGCCTCACTTGCTCTTTTTTGGCAAGAAAGCTCTGAAGGGCTTGGCACTCAAACTTGTCTTTTAGTCTGCTCAAGCTGCCACACAGTTTGGCCATGTGCAAAGTGTCCCGAAACCTTGGAAGCTGGCCAGCTATGTCCTTGGCGGGATGTAACTCATATATAACTAAGGCAACTGCAGCAGTAATCATTACTATTATGGGAAGTTTACTTGCACAGCTGTACTATGTCTAAGCTATGTCACAGATGTAAAAATACTGCTGAAAATGATCACTGTTTCATTATGTTAAAAACAGCTTCTCACTCAGCTTAACGATTTATGTAAAGATGAACAGTAATATCTTGCTGGGTCTATCATGGTAAACAGAATTTAAGAGTGAAGAAGTGCAAAGGCAAAGGGACTAAATCAGTCTAATGGTTTAGACAAAGGCAAAGGGACTAAATCAGTCTAATGGTTTAGACAAAGGCAAAGGGACTAAATCAGTCTAATGGTTTAGACAAAGGCAAAGGGACTAAATCAGTCTAATGGTTTAGACAAAGGCAAAGGGACTACATCAGTCTAATGATTTAGACAAAGGCAAAGGGATTACATCAGTCTAATGGTTTAGACAAAGGCAAAGGGATTACATCAGTCTAATGGTTTAGACAAAGGCAAAGGGACTAAATCAGTCTAATGGTTTAGACAAAGGCAAAGGGACTAAATCAGTCTAATGGTTTAGACAAAGGCAAAGGGATTACATCAGTCTAATGGTTTAGACAAGGGCAAAGGGATTACATCAGTCTAATGGTTTAGACAAAGGCAAAGGGACTAAATCAGTCTAATGGTTTAGACAAAGGCAAAGGGACTAAATCAGTCTAATGGTTTAGACAAAGGCAAAGGGACTAAATCAGTCTAATGGTTTAAACAAAGGCAAAGGGACTAAATCAGTTTAATGGTTTAGAACAGAAACGTTTACCCCAACCCACTCCTGAAATAATTTGTCTTTTATTTATGAGTGCCACTTCAATGCTAGTAGTTCCTAATGATGGAAATGGCATGAGGCGGGACGTATATCAGTTCGTGTAAATACTGGAAAAGTAGAAAAGTATTACATTATGAAATGCAGTATGGACGGCTGAATATTTATTTTATTTTTTGTTTTGTTTGTTAATAGTGGTGTGGGTTTCCAGGGTAGAAAGATCCATCAACTGAAAAAATAATAAAACCCAAACAATGGGAGATTAATAATAAAGAAATAAGTAGCCTGATAGCACAGTGACTAATATTGCTGCTTGACAGCTCTTCATTTATATTGTGGTTCCAGCTAGGGTGGATTCTGTGCAGATTCATTGTGTTTTTTCTCCAGGTGATTCAGTTTCTTACCACATCTCAAAAACTAGACATGATCAGTAAACACAGGAAAGAAAGAAATTAATGGTAATTTAGGTAAAATATGTATTAGAATAAAATATGTGCATCAGATATGCAGTAAGGTTGTGGAGAGATTAGACTGGAATGTGTTTTCATGTCGAACACTGTTTGTATAGCTGATAACAGCGTAAAAACTTTTTTGTTGAGAGTGAAGGCATGGTGTTGCCCTTTCTCCACTGTTGTGTGACTCTAGAGTTGTTCTATGTACGTTAGGGGTGGGGAGATGGGGGCCCTTGCCCTTGATTACTCCTTGATTGTGTTAACTGAAAGTGGCTTTCAATAGTTTTCTTCTTCACTTTTTTTGTCCAAGGGAGGAAAAAGCCTTCATTAAATAACCACTGAAATCCATACAAATGAGAGACTGAGCAGGGAACTGTGAACAAATGGGTTTAGGTATATAATTTTAGAAAGCTAGAGTAATTATGGAAAAATCAAATAACAAACAAGGCGTTGCTTTTTGCCACAGTGGCATTCAGACAGGATTTAGCTTCCTGCTACAGGTGCTGGATACTTTGTAAAAAAGGAATCTTTTTTATATTCGTATGCAATGGATATAGGGTAATACAAATTCCCATGTTAAGTACTGCAGATGACACTACATTTATTAAGGTGGATGACAAACCAGAAAGCAAATATAAAATCACAGAGTAATTTTCCTTTATGTTAGATGTAGCACAAAGCAAAAGTAAAAGTATTGTAAATCATGATGATTTGCTCAGAAGAATCATAGCTTGCCTTAAGATAATCTTAAAATTACCATGACTGGTTTCAAAACCTGATTTTGAGCAAGATCATGAGTAATCAGTCAGTGTATTTCTGAAATAAGTGATAATGGATACTTACATTAAGTAGCTTTGGCAGAAAGGAAGGGATACAAATAGATATGGACAAGAGGGAGAATGAGAAAAGGGTGACAAAGACCTCAAGCATAAAATACACTGAAGAAGAATATTAGCAGAAGGTAGACAGGCAAGGCATGTTTCAAAATGATCTTTAACTGAAGACCTGACATTCTCAACACCATCATTATTATTGGTCATATCCACGGTGCTTAAAATATCATAAAGATATGCAAACATAATTCAGTTAACATCAAACTGTTGTAAGAGACAATAGACAATGCCTTTAAGGCAAAATTCAGACAATAATACCATAACACAAAAGCAATATTAGAAATTGTTTACAGCACATTACTGTATCATACTAATATGCAAGCAGTAATGCCCAACAGGATGTGCGTTACTGTATAAATAATGCCCACCCTAGAGTGTTATAAGGACCAATGCTGCAGGTGGAGGGTCTCTACACCCCTAGTAGGGCATTATTTTCAAAGTAGCACACACACTGGAGAGTATTATTGAGCTTAGAAAATGGGTTGTATGTAAAATTATTGTGTTTATGTATTTCTTTTTTACAACTATATTTTTTATATGTTTTTGATGTAAAATAGTTCCTCCACCTAATGTTTCAAACTTGCCGTAGTATATGCAAATGATGTTGGAGGAAGTATTTTACATCCAAAATATAACATTTTCAAAAAATATCCAGATATTTAATTTTTTTTGGTCCCATACTCCTAAAATGCGTGGTTTGAGGTCACTAAATAATATCATACATTTGAGTTGCAGACACTATTTCCTTCATAAAATGCATGCTGAAACAAATCCTGTTAGTGAAGCAACTCTGTAATTGTATTGGAGCAAATATTTAAAATTTGTTTCTATTTTTGAACCTTAGTGCCCCCTTTATTTAAGGCTTTATCAAGATTTCTTGAGCTAAGAGGTTGAGAGGTATGTAAACCTCTTAACTGCTGCTACCACTGATTGATTAATCTCATTCTGTCACTCACACACACACACACACACACACACACACACACATACGTGCACACGCGCACACACACTACTGTTCGCATGCACGCAAGCATGCATACACTCACACATGCATTCAGAAACATAAACACAGATACACAGACACACACGTGCACACACTTTTCCTTTATACCATATTTCTCCGTTATTAAGACCTAACCAGAGACTAAGGCCTAGCATGGTTTCCAGGGTGGTCATGAGATAAGCCCTCCCCCAAAAATAAGACCCAGTTAAGATTGTCAACAACACACGACAGACATGTTGAATTATAAAATAATATTATTGACAGCTGTTGACTGAGGTTATTTTACTCTGCTTGCCATTTCTGGACTATTTGGACACCCAGCTTCTTCTCTTTGCAGAAAGTCTTAAGATTCTTTCCCCGGGAGTCCTCCATGCTTCTTACTGTAACCCTAATCCTCACTCACACTTGATGTTTGAGATCCTTGGCCCATAAATACTGGCAAGTGTACTTTGACCGGTCAAAGTACAGACAATGCACGTAAAACGTGCGCACTTGATAACGAACGGGTGTGGTTGTGTCTTCTTAACTGTCATCATTGTTGTTGCTATTCCTGTCTCATAAGTCTTCAATTAACCCCCCTAGACAAGATGAGTGCAAAAAGAAAGAGCTTATTCCATCAAGTACAAGAAAGGAATCATGGAGGACTCCTGGGGAAAGAATCTGATGGCTTCCTGCAAAGAGAAGAAGTTGGATCTTTGAATGGACTGAAAATGGCAAGCAGAGTACGATAACCTCAGTCAACAGGTGGATGAGGGAAATGCTAAGAAGTGCAAATGTGGATCAGGTCGGCAACCATTATTTCCTGAGCTAGCAGACATCATCTGTGAATGGATTGATAATGGGAGAGCAAAGGCTTTGGTTGTGAACAGGGCTGAAATTCAAGCATTTGCCCTTGCAATGGCACCACAGTTAGAAATATCCCCAGCAGAATTCAAAGCATCACTTCAGCGATATGAACTGTCTCTAAGAAGATCGACAACACTGTTCAAGCTGGAAGATGCTGAAGTTATTAAACGTGCACTTACGTTCAAGTCCTTTGTTGATGGCATTGACTTTTCTAAATACCAACTCTCCAACATGATTGCTATGGATGAAACTGCAGTGTTTATGGACCAAGGATCTCAAACAACAATTGAGCAGAGGGGTGACTCATCAATCTACATTCCCTCCACTGGTTATGAAAGTGCACATGTTACCTGTATTTTGGCAATTCATCTAGATGGAAAGAAAACCCCACCTCTAATCATTAGTAAGGGCAAGAAAGATAAGACTGAACATATTTCAGGCATTTACATTCTTGAAACTGAAAAAGCCTGGTGCACACAAGCAGTTATAAGGAAGTGGGTCAGTGTAATGCTACCACTTGTTTTGCAAGGTGGCGAAAGAGGTCTGCTAGTCTGGGATTCAGCCAGCACTCACCATGCTAAAGACATGAAGAACTTCCTTGCACAGAGAAGAATAGATCAAATAATGATTCCTGCAGGAATGACTGCCTATCTCCAGACTCTTGATATTGCAAAAAACAAGCCATTCAAGGACCATTTGTGCACGGAACTCAATGACTACATTGAAAATAGAATGGAGAGAAATCACCATGGAAACATTGTGAAGCCTAGCCTGCAAGAAGTCGTGACTTGGGTGAAGAATTCATGGGATAAAATCACTGACAGCTGTGTTGCCAATGCACCACGAGCAGGCTACGTGGACAAGCAGTGCTCATTTAAGGAGAGCTTTATTGCTGGGCATGACAGTTTGGGGCCAATGGTTCTACAGGAAATGGATTCGCAAGAAATTCAGGCCAGAATTCGAGGGTTGGAGACTTATGACAATGTTCCAGAAGAAGATGACATGACTGTATTTGAATAACCTTTCTGTTATCAGGGCAACAGAATGGATTTCTTCTGCTTTTAGCTGCCAGCAAGCTCTTGTCAGTTTTTTGACTTTATAATAAAAATCGCGGTGGTGGTGCTGCGGTAGTGTTGTCGCCTCACAGTAAAACGCTGTCCGGTTTGATTCTCAGCTAGAGCGTCTTCTGTGTGGAGACATGCGTGAATGGGCATACCTTCGTTGAAGGTTGTGTGTCAGGCCTGGCAAGCCGGTACATAAAAATCAACTGCCAACTATTAGCGGATCGGAGTTCCGCTGTGGCAACCCCTAACTGGGAAAAGCAGAAAGACACAAACAAATTGTATCAAGGTAATGTTTCATTATCAAGGGGTAACTACAAAGGAAGGCCACTAGTTCCCAGACTTCATTTTTATGACTTTCCATCATTCTTCTCTTATGGTTTGGGAAAGGAATAAAGAAACCATCACCACTCAAAAAGTGGCAGTTATTCACCTGTTTTATTCCCCTCCTCCAATACACATGTATTGAGATTTTTCTGCACTTTCAGTTAAGGATGAAATATTGCACTGTGAAAGCCAAGGTGTAGATATTCTGAAGTTGAAATGTTTGTTGCACTGTTTATGTAGAATTCTCACACAACTGTTAGCGCGTTACCTAGAACTGTTGCCCAATAATGGAAAAGTACCAAATAAATGTCAATTTGTGTACATGAATAAATGTCGATTTGTGTACATGAATAAATGTCGATTTGTGTACATGAATAAATGTCAGTTTTTGTACATGAATAAATGTAGATTGTTGTATTGGGGGGGATAAGTAAGGCATCCCCTGATAATGAGCCCTAATGCGTATTTTGGTGGAGGAAAAGTATAAAACCCGGTCTTATTTTTGGGAAAATAGGGTATGTTTCTCTTACCTTTACACTTTTACACTCGCCAAACAGCAAAAGCAGTACTTAGCAAGTGTAAAATAATGGCTCAAAATAATGCCTCAGTTGAGCTTGCCCTGACTCTCAAGCGCACGCACACACACACACACACACACACACACACACACACACACGCACACACACACACACACACAGACACACACACACACACACACACACACACACACACACACACACACGCACACACACTATTCTATTTTTTTTTTAACTTTCTTTTCCTTTTTTTATCTTTTACTCAATAAACAGCAAACGCACTGCTTAGAGCGTGTAAAATAATGGCAAGCTTTAGCTTACTTTCAGTCTGAGCTCCATGACAGCTTAATATGCTGCCATAAAGCGGTGGACTCGTTTTTCAGTGGGTATTACCTGTACATTCACATCCTGTGGGAGAGCATTCATTTTCCAATCAGGGTGCCAAAGTAGAGGTTACCAATTCTCTAAGGAGAGATATCACACTTGAGAAGGGTTGAATTCAGTTTCATGAGTGCACTTCCCCATTTTTTAAGTGCTCAAGCTTAGGTGTTTGAGAGTAGTTTTGCTACTTTATTTGTTAACTATGTGATTTTAATTTGTTCGATATACTTATAAGATTGTTCTGTGGTCACACAACATCAGGAAAAAGAGAAGCAGCCATTAAGGTTGAATCACAACCAGTACAACTGCAGTCTCATAACAGACCCAAAACATTAAATCAGTGTGGGTGCTACATTACTGGGAGTCTGCCTTGGCTTCAATGTTTAACGGAGACATAAATTTGAGTAGACATAGAGCACTCATTTTCTAAGATCACTTTATCCTTCAAAAAGAGCAACAGGTGGTTTATCCTTAATTTAGATTGTTGATATTTCTCCAAGTTGCAGTGACCTTGAGTTTAGAATAGTAAAGTAAGAGGGTAGAGCAGAAACCCTACTAGGTATTTATACCACTCTTTGTTGTTTGTGTTTGCCTAAAACAACTGCTTCCTCAATTAATGATAGTGATTTATACTTTCAAGGAAACTCTTTTTGAGTATTTGTATATGTAGTATGTGCCTTAAGATGGTGGGAACCAATGAAATATAGTACACTTTCTTGAAGCCTTCCTATTATTGTGAAGCAATGGATGCTATTTTTAAATATAATAAAAGGCATTTCACTTATGTGCTAATATATTATGTCTCATTATTCTTTGTTATTGTGGGAGTGAGATGTTTTTCCTTGCTGAAGTTTTCTTGTTTAGTGTTTATGACAATATTTCCATCTCATATGTTGTTTATCAGTATCTATGTACAAAGTCAACACAGGAATTTTTAGTTATAAAGTCACAGTAGTTAAAATATTATAAAATACTGAGATGGAAAGACCATCAGTGGAATAGAATGAAGCAAGGATTATAGGCATTTTGTCAGTATATTTTTGTCATAGTAAGCAAGGTTATACTGCTCTAATTACTTTCTAAGCAGTGCTTCAGTCATGTTGTGAATATATCAAAACCTTCTAGCAAACGACAAAACTTTCATGGCTCATCCACTGATCCAATCATAAATTCTTTCATTCATTCTCAATAACTCAATTTATCTTGCCCTAGATTGCAGGGTAGTAGGAGCATATCCTGCCACTCAGTTGGTGAAAGGTAGTAAAACTAGTACTAAAACGGGTTATTGCCCCAACACAGGTTATCTGTTTGTATTGATACCTACAGATGCACGTAGAGCACACCCCTGTGGGATGTGAGAGGAGACTGGATTACTTGGCACCATCTCCTCAGAGGATGTGTTGACTCTTTAAGGATTGCATCCCAGTTGAGAAACAAGCACTGTGAGCTAATCTGACTAATGTGCCACTGTATCATTCTGCTGTGAATTGTTCAATAATGTTGAACATGAGGATATGGACTTTGAAAAGTATAGCTGACAATCTGTCGTACTCAATGTTCATGGAGTACTGAAATAATTTTTTATCTTTTGAGCTCTGAAACATTTTCATAACAAGAATAGAATTCACATGGGAAAGCTGGGAAGGAAAAGATAATTTCAGCAAATGCATTTGCTTTGCCTCCTATATAACAAATGGAAAGTGCAACAATGTAGGTTTTTCTTTTCTTCTAATGAACTGATCCAATTTCTGTAGAAAAACATTCTTCCTCAATTAAATTGCTACATGACTCTTGTCTATTTTTGAAATGCGTGAGGCAGATGCACGCAGTGCTAATGCAGCAAAAAATTGATCAATCAGTAGAAAATGAAGAAGTACTGATGCCTGGTTAATGACGTGTGTGTGGTGAGAAGGGGTCTGCTGTTTAATTCTCAAGGATTCAGCTCTGTTCAATTGACTTGGCCTGCATGAAACATTATGAACTATATTTTGTAAGACAGCATTCAAAGTTCATGACACCAAAGTAGAATTAAACCCCTGAAGTTTGTAAATCAATTATTTCTGCTTTATTAAATCCATGTAGCACATTTCATAGCACACTGCGTTCGTATTTGCTACATTTTCTGGATTCCTGTGTGAAATTGTAAGGTCAGCATGAATGAAGCTGAGTTCAGTAAAAATGTCTAAATAGCTGTTTTTGAATATTTCTTTAGGAGTTATTATAAATAAAAGTATTTTTGAATAAAACAAGCATTCTCACACTAGATGCTGTCTTTTCCATGTTGGAAAAAAAGATTTGGCTTATGCAATGTAATATGTTTTTATGGAAACTATCCAGAAACTAGGAGAAGTACCACTACTTCAGGACAGGAGAAGTAGCCAGAAAAAATTGCTCAAAGTAAAAACTGTCTTCAAGTAGATTTCATCTGCAGTAAACCCAGGATGTCTCTGCTAATCAGTCATTGTTTAACATTATTGTTAGATGCACTTCAAAGGCATGAGAACCATACAGATAAAGACTAGAGGCTCTGTGATAAGTAAACACTGAGTGTGAGATATCAGACAGCTAAGACTGTAACATTCCAGTTCCTTAGAGCTGTAATATAGAAACATATTGGAATGCTTTTCTTAATTTACTAGATACTCCATAAACAGCATTCACAGCTTTCCTAATTTTACTTGTCTTAAGAATATTAAATGGCATACTTTCAAGTAGTACTTTCAAAGTGAGAAATTAGTTTGTTCTAAGGCCACATTAGAACTTGAAAAGACGTCATTTGATGATATGCAAGCAGCCTTCTTTCGTTAACCAGGTAGGTGCATTTGGCAACAAAGACCCTTTTTCAGCCATGACCTAGACTACAAATACAAGGGTAAATATAATACATATGGACATTTTATAGTAGCTAAGCAACCAAAGGCCAGAATGCAGAAATGTTTCTGTGTGCTTGCCAAAACTGCTGTGGCTAAAAGTAGCAGTTTGCATGACCGCATGAAATGTGATTCAGAGACGGTGTTGGCTACAATAAGGAAACACTTCATTGTCAGTTGATTTGCATGTCTCTGGCTCTCTTAGTGTTACAGCTACTGCTAATCATCACTTTCCTGTGGTAATCACCACTGGTGGCCTGTGAATCTTGTTGGTACTTGTACCTCCATCATTCACAAACACACAGTCTCTCACACACACACACACACACACACACACACACACACACACACACACACACACACACACACACACAAACACAAACACATGGGCACATCCTCGTACCTCTCAGCTGTCCCTTATTTTGCAGAAAATTTTCCAGTTTGTCTTTTGCAAATGTCTCATCCCTCGTAAATCCGGGTCATTTACAGAAAGTGCTTCTTGATGCAATACATGTTGCTCTAATGACTTTTCTTGACTTCAACCAATATTTAAAAAGTGCTTCTGCTGTCCCAGTATTCCTCATTCAGTATTATGGAGTTTGAGTAACATTTAAATAGTACCCCTGGTGCCTAATATTCCCTGCCAAAAATTATAGGCTTTGCTCGTTGGTCTAGAGGAATTGAAAGGTATGGCAACTACCTTCCCACTCAGATGCATGCACACACACACACACACACACACACACACACACACACACACACACACACACACACACACACACTTGCCTAAACCCACTCATACCCCTTCAGATAAACACACACACACACACACACACACACACACACACACACACACACACACACACACACACACACACAAAGACTGATAAGACACATCATGCCTCTCAACTGTCCAGATTTTTTGGTCTGTTTTTCTTAAAATTTGAGGTTTTCTAGAAAATTACTGAAGATTGAAATCACTAAATAATGACATATATTTGAGTTTCAGACTTCATATCCTTCTGAAAATGCATGCTGATGCAAATCCCATTATTTTAGCAACTTTCTATGTTTGCATGAACAATATTTAAAAATCTCTTCCTATTTTGGCTCTTTGTCCCCCACTGTTTTACACTTTGGCCAGATTTCTTGCACTAAGAGGCTGAGAGGTATGGCATACATAAATACGCTCATACCCACACCACTACCATTCCACAGACACTTACCCAATATTCCCTCTTAAGCAGAGTCCCCATTTAATACAGTAGAGGACCACAGCTTTTCAGCCAGCATCATTAACATGACTGGACATGCTAATTTATGCAGGCATTTCCAAAGGATAGCAAATGGCTAACTGGCATAGGCCACACCTTTGGAATGTCATATTTGCATTGAGCATGCCCATGGAGACAGCCCACCACTGTGATTTTAAAGACCATGTAGATTCGGTGCAAAAGACCTGTCTCTGAATCAGAAAAGTCTGCTACCTAGGAAAATTGGCTTTATTAGGGCCTACTGTATCAGTAGCCCTTTCTGAATCTCAGCCATTGTTTTTGGGAGGTGAGACGAAATTAAAATTCTGAGAGAAAACTCTTGCAATCACAGTAATACACAGTGAGACTTATGTTTTAAAACAAAGTACTTTAGATATGCTCTGTCATGAAATACACCCAATTAGACAGTTTTATTCTGTTGAAAATATGTGCAGAGTAATAAAAGCATAAATATTGTTTATACAGATTGATGTTATTAGTTTGACTTATGAGCCACAAAGTCAGCAACAACATTGTAGAATAACACCACTGTGTTTAGACGTGTATTTAAATTAGCTACAGAAAAAAAGTAATGTTGTATATTATAATGACCATCACTGCTGGATTCATGTACCTGCATTAGAATGTCTGTTGATGAATTCCACAGTAGTCAGGCATATCCCAGTATATGAAACTGAAGTCTTGAGCCATGGTAGATACAGAGGGTTGCCTGACTATAAAAGAACAATCCCTTCATTCTGCTAGCTTTGCAATATACCTATGATGTTCACCATTCCCAACCACTGTATTGACCTTTTGGCTGTATGGATTATGTCTTGCTCAAGGCACAACTGGCCGGCTACCAAACCTCTAACTCACTCCTTCACTTCCACTTTGACTGCTGACTGGATAGCCCTGAGGAGGGAAAATCTTCAGTACTTTCTTGCCACCTCATGAAGAAGCAGCTCAGTGGCTTCACAAGAACAACAGCTGTCCTTTAAGCTTTTTTTTCCTGGCAGATAAATCCCTTTAAGGGAACCCTTTCACACAGAAAATCTTTTTATATAATCTTTTTGGTCTATATATAAAAATTGTGTTTTTACTTTTATTCTGCATTTATGGTATGATCTCTTTAAGAAAGATATTGTTTCTTAACTACCATCTGTTCTGTTTGAGACCACTATTATTGGCTTCAACTAGTGTGTGGAGCTTATTTAATATAGACATGTACTGCTTATGCAAACTTTTCTTAATATTTATAAATGTTTAAATGTGACTAAGCATTTAATTTGGGCAGATATGACACCAGGGCCTGAAGAGGTTGTGTTCATGTTGTGACAACTTACCTGCCATTTATTTCAGTCAGACAAATTTTAATTATAAGGGATTTCTGTCAGGATTTTATTATTTTTCTTGTGCATTTAGAGGACATGTAGTGCTTGTGCTTATGGTGTGACAGTTTACCTGCCATTTATTTCTGTCAGACTACTTTTAATTCTAAGGGCTTTTTGACAAGATCTTTGTGTACTGTGTGTGCATTACCATGTTTTGGGGACTTTGTACAAGGGGGTAAGTTTAACTCATTCCCTCCTGTACTGCTCTTTTGAATGCATACTTTTAACTCCTAGTGGGTGTGGCTTGAGTCTTTAAAATAATTAAGTTATCACCTTACAGTTCAAACAAAGATTCATATCTCTGGAACCATAAGTGTTAATAGCAAACGGTAAAGGGCAAAATATTCAGGATAAATTAATCTTTACCTTAGTCGCATTAATGCAGTTTGATGCTTTAAACTGGATTTTATAAGACAAAATTAAAGGCAATGAATATTAATTTTGTAGTGTTGTATAAATATCTTACAATATCTCAGTAACTATTCAAGCAGGACACATACTGCCAGTAGGATTTTCCTCATACAGCTGTGAACTTCCATATGGGGCTATGCAGTTCTGTCTGTATTATCTGACTGTTGAGATATTTATAGAAATATGAAAATTATTGCAATACAAATAAACAGTATACACATAATATTCAGTATCTATTTAGTTGCACTAGACAGAGGTCAAATATCAATACAGTTGTGCTTGCCATCATGTATGCTTTAAGATGAAATCTTCTGATACCTTGTATGTAGCATGGTTTGGGAATTATTAATGCAAATATGAGCAAACAGTATTTGATGCCTAGATGTGTCAGTAGGAGGTAACTGCAGAAATGCATGGAGGTGCACTCGACTGTAATGTCTGTTGCTTGTGTAGACTTTCAACAGATTACCTTCTGAATGACTTGTTCCAGCAATCCTAGTGACATCCAACACATCATTCTCAGTGACAGCAAGAATACTTAACCTGCCTTTGCTGGTTCTACTTCTACAATTCCTAGAAAGAAAAATAACTTACCTGAGGGCCTTTGCCAACTACATGGGCCCAGTCTGTACCTCAGCCAATAGCAGATGGATGTACAGTGAACACTGGTTGTTCCTCAATCCTCTTACTTACATTTCTGGTTTCCTTTGAAGACTCTGGCTTGGCTGAGCTTTTACCATGTAAGAAGATAGACTACTGATATTGTCAAAGCCTTTTCCCGTGGACTTAGAAAGGAAGGTATTGGCATAGATTTGCAATGAATATTTTTTTGGGATTCTTCCACGTTGGCATATAGAATTCTTTTCTATCGGTGTCATGTATGGGAATTTGTCCTTTTTTCTGTAGATGGTTTGAGTGATCTAGTTACCACTCTTTCCCCTGAAAAAGTGTCCGTCTCAACCTTTTGGTTTTTGATATGTCTCGAGGATCTAAACATGTCTTACGGGTTTGTATGATTTTGCAGATACTGTGTAGAACTTTGATTTTGCTACTGTTTGAGGAGATATGGCTGGGTACAAAGTCAGAAGTTTTCTTCTGTTGAAAAGAAGTCTAAACTTTTCAATTCAGCTTTAGAGAAAAAGGTTTATATTCAGCACATCTGCTACTCAGCTCCACCAGCAATTTTATGAAAGAGAGAAATTAGACTAGGGAGTGTCTGAGATTTGTCAGCCCCTTCTTTCAAATCTTCATATCCTTTCTTAGGCCTAAGAAACAGAGATGGCAGGAAGGGAATGAACAGAGACAGATGAGAGGCAGATTGTCACAGACTCATTGGTGTTAAAGATGGTTCAGGAAGGATACAGTTGGCATTGGGCACAAATGGCTCCTTTCAGTTTCAGGGGAGATACTCTGCATCAGAAAGACATTTTACTTCAGCTTCTTCAGCTTTGTTCACTCTAGGAGTCGTAAGACCAGTGCCATTGATTCAAGGGTCAAAGACATTTTATTCCAAAATACTTCTGGTACCAAAGAAAGAGACTTCTTGGAGGTCAGTTTTAAATGTGCAGCCCTGTTTCAGAGCTACTGCATTACCCTTTGTGTTATTTGCTGCTTCAAGTGTGTTTACAAAGTTTTAGTTCTAGCCTTAGCTTATAGCAACTTGGATTTCAATCATTTTTTTTTCTTATTTAGATGACTACCTATCATTGCAGAGCCTTCTCCCAGATGTCTAGAATCCTTAACATGGATTTTAACTCTTATGACCAATGTGGGATTCCAAATAAACATTCAGAGATCCTGTGTGACCATTTCGTACTGGATTGTTTTTTTAAGATGTCTTATAGACACTCTACAGAAAAAGGTTATGACAAAACAAAAAAGTGGAGTTTTATCAGGAAACTCCCTGAACATCTCAAATCAGTCTCAGACTTCAGCCAGCGAGTTTCTGGGGAATCTAGGGTTCACAGCACACCTATATTTCTTATGATTATTTCTGCTAAACTGCACATAAGGCAAATTCTTTGGTATCTAAAAAACACTTGGACCTAACACTTGCATCCTTGGGACACCTATCCTGGCCTTTATATTAATGGAGCACCACTACTGGATCAACAAATACAACAATTTATATGTACTCCCCTTTTGTTCTGAACCTCCAAGTTGATCTGTATCTTCACACAGTTCCAAATATCGTTGGAGAGATGTCCCTATAAGGCTAAAGGTACAAGGCCTTTGGACTCTTCAAAAAGACCAAAGCATGTTATATTGAAAGAGACTTGGGCTATAAACCATGTCTTTAATCTCTTCATTATCTATGGCCCCCTGGACCTCTCCTCTTGATTACACATAACATCACAGCATACCTCACAAGTGCACCTCGTTAATAGGAACATTCCTCATTCTGAATCTTAAAAAGCCCATGCTCCTAAATGTTCCGCAGTGATAGAGTCTGCCTTACATTCATTGCTAAGAACTTGTTTTGTTAATATCCATGGTAAATAATTCTGAATCATATTAATTCGTAAAATGAATGCTTCAGAAGTATAAAGTAACTCATTTTAACCATCCTGTGAGATTCTTAGTTGAAGTTATTAGTAAGCTGTTAGTAAGTATTCCACATTTTGCTCATTTGTTCCACATTATGAAAGAAAATGTTCTACATTTTGGAGATGGGAAATTAAGAGCTATGCTCCACAGAGATGTGGTACATCATCATTCTAGGGGGCACAAAGCCATACCCACTATACCATCTGGCTGTGATCACTTGGTAGTTATCTCTTCAGCATTCTTTAACTCTCCAAGAGTATTACCTTACCTTATATCAAAAAAAGTGGCAGACAAAGTAAGCAGGACTAAGCAGACCCTCAGGAATGATGTTTCAATGAAAGCATCTTCCGGGTATTGATCCCTTTCTGAGGAACACCTCAGATCTGTTGGCCTCCTTTCAAAACTGACATCTTTATATATGCTTTTTTCATTCCCTTGGATTGAAATATTTATTCATGTATTTCTACCCTTTCTAGTGATATACACAGAGTAATCCTGTGGTATTCAGAAGGGCTCCCCACAAAATTTTCTGGTGACCCCATTTTGGACCAGGCAATATTGGTTCTCCCTTTTTATGCAGTTGGCCAAGAGCAATTACCACAAGCTTCCTCGTTGTATGGATCTACTCACATAAGACATGGGATGTTTGATAACCCCCAGTCTAAAATATCTTAATTTATCTGGTTGAACTCTGGTACCTTTTACAGACCTATTGTTAGAGAACACAGCAGCTACTAAAGGAAGCAATAAATCCTACTACTCGAAAATCTTAACTTGATATATGAAAGATTTTTCGAGTTGGTGCCTACCCAATAACTTCCTGGGATTGTAAAACTTGTGCTCAAATATTTGTGTGCATTATTAGCCACTGGCCTTCGTACTACTTTGTCACAGTACTACGGCTACTTCAGTATGTCTGCCCATATATTTTCTTCCTTTTTAATGTGTTCTTAGTAAATCAGTTTCTAATATCTGTGTTTCATCTGAGATCACATTGTAGACATACTGCTCCTTCCTAGGATATTAGCTTTCTGTTGAAAAAGTTAACCAGAACTCCATCTGATCCTGCACATAAAGCAAATTGAAGGTTCATTATACGGAAATCTATTCTTCTCTTTGCCCTGACATCTGCTAAGATGAGCAAGTGAGTTGCTAGCTGTCTTGGTGGGTTAACCCTATCTGGTCTGGTTTTGGGATAGGGTATCAGTAAAACCAAATCTTTCATTTAAGCTGCAGTGAGTGCGGGTGGTTCTCCCATTTATTTACATATCTGTCTGTTTTTCAGCTGATTTTCAAGGCATAGACATAGATTCAGCAGAGGCCTAAGAATAACAACCCCCTGCTATTATGGAGCAGACATTCACTCCCCCTAAGACATCAGAGGTGTGATAATATAAGGGCTGGGCATCAGTCAATGGGTATCCATGGGTGATTTGCACCCATACTTTGTGTATAGCACAAAATATATGTTCCTGTTAAAAAGGCTGCATCCAGTTTTAGTTGTGAATCATACCATTATTCTGGGAAATATACTGAAAAAATAGAATGAGGAAGCCTTCAACCATATCATCAGAAAATAATTCTGATCAAATATTCTTGCCTTTTAATCGATTATGAGTGGATGAAGATTGTAAGGGTTCCTTAAATTTGCTTCAGATCTACAGCACATATTCATTTGATGACACAATTTTGTGAAGGGTCATTTGAAATTGACTGCTTAAAAATGTTCCTCTATAGAGATGCATACAACTTTAAAGCTATGTCAGCTTAAACCCATTTTATGTAATTAAAAGTATTTAGATACTCAACATCTAAGAATTTTAAAGCTTAAAAGCTCATAAAGACAGTAACAAACCATTTCAGTACATTGATAGTAGCAACCAATAAAACAATACAGTCTAGGGTTAACACCTTTACAGATGCACGACAGCAACCAATAAAACAATACAATCTAGGGTTACCATCTTTACAGATGCCCAAATTAAGACTTTTTTAATGTTAATATGAGATTCTATATGGACAAACCTTAACCGCAGCCAGTGCAAAGGACAAGACTTCACTTGTGTGCCAAAATAAAAGCTCACTCTAGTAGAATTTGAGTTGTTTCTATTGTTTTATATATATATATATATATATGTATATATATATATATATATATATATATATATATATATATATATATATGTGTATATATATATATATATATATATATATGTGTATATATATATATATATATATATATATATATATATATATATATATATATATATATATATATATATATATGTACACATATATAAAATACTAAGGTGTTCCAGTTTGAAATAAATTGTTTTGTGCAACTATTACTGGAAACTTAAGAAATATTTTTTTTGTCCTAAAAATTCAGGACATTTGCCACTTTTCATTCTTTTTTATAAGATGCAACCGTGAATAGGGACTGTTGTGCTCAAAAAGGGACAAATGTCAACCATAATATGATGTAAATACAACTAAATTAAAGCTTCAACCATTTCAATATACTTGATTTGCCTCTACCAGGGATCAGATAAACTCTCCTAAACTAAAGGAACTTTAGTGACTGTTTAAAGGATGAGTCAGATTTACTTGCTAATATCAGAGAATCAGAGAGACACAACAGTCATCAAATGTTTCACCATGCATACTAATCAGTAACCCTGGCTGTCTGGTGAAGTATATGTGCTCCTAAAGGCATGAAATGCTGCATTAAATCAAAAGACAAAGATGCCCTAGGAGAGGCCTGAGCAAATCTAAGCAGAGGTATAAAGGAGGCTAAGAGGACCTATAAATGTAAATTCAGGGACACTTCTCTAACCAAAGGAACTCCAGACATCTCTGGCAAGGACTACAAGCCATAGCTGACTACAGGCCTGCATCCTCTCCATGTGATAACAACACAGAATTTCTGAACAAACTAAACACCTACTTCAGCAGATTTGATATGGACCACAACACTGTACCAAATAAGCTCCCCTATCATACAGGGTGAGGAGGTGCCATGTCTAAGAACATCTGATGTTCTGAAGACCATGAGGAAAGTAAACCCAAGAAAAGCAGTTGGGCCTGATAATATTATGGGAAGGGTTCTAAGAGACTGTGCTACCCAAACTGTCCACTGTACTAACAGATATATTTATCCTTGCAAGTAGCCATTATACCCAGTTGCTTAAAAAATAAGACAATCATTCCCTTACCCAGGAAATCCCAACCGACAAGCCTAAATGATTACTAGCCAGTTGCTCTTACATCAACAGTAATGAAGTGTTTTAAGTGGTAAGAGCCATATCTCTTGCACGGTTGCAATAGATATAGCACTTCATATATCCTTGGCACATCTAGAGAACAAGACTTGCTATGTCAGAATGCTGTTCATTGATTTTAGTTCCACCTTTTACACTGTCATCCCCCAGAATCTGATATCAAAGCTGATCCATCGGGGCACCAACATCCCACTATGTAACTGGATACTGGACTTTCTCATCAACAGATCCCAAACAGTATGTGTGGGAAATAACAGTTAAATTAGTATTACATTGAGCATGGGCGTCTCTCAGGGGTGTGACCAGAGTCCTCTGCTGTTCACCTTGACATGCAACTGCATAGCCAAGTATAAATCCAATGAAATCATCAAGTTCGCAGATGATACCACTATCATAGTCTTGTCAGAAATGGCTAGGAAACAGCCCAAAGGGATGAAGTGGAGTATCTGATAGGGTGGTGCGACAGCAACAATCTGGCCTTAAAAGTAAGCAAGACCAAAGAATTAACAGTGGACTTCAGGAGGACTCAGAAAATGCATCAACCTCTGAAATTAAGGGGGTGGCAGTGGAAAGAGTCAAAAACACCAAGTTCCTGGGGGTGCATATCTCAGATGACCTATCCTGGTTGACTCATATTAGCTATACAGTGAAGAAGGCAAAACAACGTCTGCACTTCCTATGGAAACTGAGTAAGTCAAACCTGTCTCTGTCCATTCTCAAAGCCTTCTACAGGGGGATCATCGAGAGAATCCTCTCAAATGATATCATAGTTTTGTATGGTAACTGCAAGGCATCTGACTGCAAAGATCTGCCGTGGGTAGTGAGGTCAACGGAAAAGATAAACGATCATCGGTTTCTTATTCCCATTCATGGATGATCTGCATGAGACTCGGTGTGTATGAAAGGCTAGGAAGATAATCAATAATCCCACTCACCCTGCCCATGACATGTACTTTGGCCTTTCCTCGTGCAAGCAGTATTGCAGCTTACACTGTAAAACATCTAGATGGAACAGGAGCTTCTTCCCTCTAACTGTAAGGCTGCTGAACTTGAATGCCAGGCATGACAGTGAATAATCAGATCAATATGCCACTTGCTGTGAAGTATCATATATAGTAATCCATCTGGCAAACTGCTTCAATAACTGGTACAGTTAGCCTGATTACTTATGCTATTACTTCCTGAATGTGCTATAGTCAGGAGTGAGTCACCACTCCATACATGTGCAATATGAACATCAGAATGTATCATGCTACAACTGATGAAGTGCAATATTCTAAGCAATCACAGTGTGAAGTCATAGTCTTGCAATAGCTACTAGCATAATATTGTTTAATGACTTCCTGTCCATTTGTGGTAATTTATTGTGCTGTTAATACTTTAATTATTACTGTATGTGCATTACTCTTGCTGTCATTCAAACTGTGTGTTCATTGTAATGTCTTGCATGGGGACCAAACCAATGTAATTTCATTCAGCTCGCACTGCTGTATATATCTGATCGACAATGAAGTTTGCTTTAACTTTGAATAACCATGATAGACTACATTTGCTGATATTTCACAATAAGATGATAATTTGCCACCTGTACAGGAGTAATCAGGTCAGCAGAAAAGGTCATTGGTTCCTTGCTCCCATCCATGGATGATCTGCATGAGACTCGGTGTATGTGAAAGGCTAGGAAGATAATCAATAATACCACTCACCCTGCACTTCATCAGTTGTAGCATGATCCATTCTGATGTTCATATTGCACATGTATGGAGTGGTGACTCACTCCTGACAATTGCACATTCAGGAAGTAATAGCATAAGTAATCAGGCTAACTGCACTAGTTATTGAAGCAATTTGCCAGAGGGATTACTATATATGATACTTCACATCAAGTGGCATATTGATCTGATTATTCAGTACTGACTGGGCATTCATCTAAAACTGGACTGATAAGACTCTAATGAGTCATGAGATGCCAGGTAGGAATATGTCTGTGTATGTACAATCTACTCAATAACCTTCCCTGTTAACACCACGCTAGAAACTGTGAGCAAATCCCCAGATTGCTAGGATCAAGAAAATAACTGCTCCCAATCATGCAAGACAAGTCAGAACTAGTCCAATTTAGAAGGACCAATGTCCAGACCACAGTAAGAAGAAATCATCATGACCTCAGCATACTGCACATGGTTGAACACATGAAGTCTGAACAGTCTGCACCTGCATCATTAGCCACCTCAATGGGTGAATCAGTGTTGAAAGTTTACCTAATCTTGGCAACTCTATCCACAAAGAACCATGCAGCTTTCTCATAGGAGTCTGGCAAGACTGGCTGGATGGCACAGCCTGCCAGTTACTCAGAAGAGTGTAGCTGGACAAGTTGATTTGGTAGGCTCACACGCACACACACACACACACACACACACACACACACACACACACACACACACACACACACACACACACACACACACACACTCTCTCTCTCTCTCTACCTTTGTATGTAAACTCAGTATCTAGTAAACAGCATGGCACAGATGCAAAATAACCTTCTCATCAAGACGTCCCAGCCTTTGTCACTTAAGCTTCAGCTTCCATCCCAGCCTGTTCAATGAATGCAGTTCATGGTGCAAACACTGCATCTTATCTGCAGCTGACCCAAGATTCTACAGTTGGGTTTAGGGTATTCATTCAACAGTAGTGACCACTGGATACTCATCACTACCTCAGTCAAGGAGATGGTCAGTCAAGGGAGACATTCAAATTACTGATCCACCTCAGATAATGTCAGATAACCAAATCTGTTACTGGGGGTGATAATTTAGGCAGGCCTGGTTTAAACTGGCCAGGTAATGTTCAGACCAGGAGACTGCTTCTACCACCATATCCCTAACTTCAAGACCAGGCTGGAATATTAAGTCGGAGGAGAGGCCATATCTATGAGTGGCATTGGAAACAAAGTATGTGAAGCCAAGGACATCCATGAGGATAAATAACTAATTCCATAACAAGTTAGTAGCTGCCTTAATTGACCAAGCCATTAAGGTCACCAAGGACTGGCCATCTTGAAGACCTATAAGTTAGATTGTGGTGGAATTCGAAAAACTCTTTCAGATGGTATAGCAAGAGGAATCTGTAAATGTTCATCATTCTCACTGCTACAGTAGCCTTTTGCTGTTTGGGCTGTATACAGCCCAGGATACAATGACTGAACAGTCTTCAAAAAGCTCTGGATCCCTTCCACACCTACACTCTGATTGCTAATTGGCTAGACCCTTTAATGGAAATCAGGAGTAAGATTGTAGACAACTTCAGTACATTCTTGCTGTCTCAAGGTAAAGCAGCTCTGAGGCTTCATGGCTTCACAGGAGCAACAATTGGCTACAGCCTTCATTTCTGGCAGATAAAGCCCCATAGGAGTATCCATCCACATAGAAAATATTATCTTTTTAAATATTTTTTATGTATTTTGTATTTCTTGAAGAGTTCCAGCAGTTTTATTAATATCAATAGTTTCTTGTCAGAAACTGCTGTTTTTAGAAAGGGGCTGTTTTTGTGAAAAAATTTACTTCTTTTGAGACATTTTAATGGAAGTGTAAGGATTTAAAGAATTTGTGTGTTTTGGTGCTTGTGTACACTTTGTGACAACTTAGCTTTATTATCTTACTACCTGAGACATTTTGCTTGAAGGTGTTATATTTAAGCACCAGGAAATATATTTAAGGGCTAGTAGTGTATTTTCTTTTTGGTGCTGGTGTACACTTTGTGGCAACTTAACTTCATACATCCACAGGTTCATAGGTATATATTAGGCTAAAGGCCACTGGGGCCTTTAGAATCTAGCCATGAATCCTAGTTTTATTCAACATGTTTTTTTTTTTAGCCTTAGAGGTTATTTTAAGAGGTTAGTGTAAGCTAGGGTTAACAGAATGCATCTGGCCATTAGAGGTACAGTGCTAGACTTAGGCTGAATTTTTGATTTCCCATCCACTGGCTCAGGTTATGATTGAATAGGATTAGGAAAGAACTCTGCTTCACATGGATGTGAAGTCTGTTCCAGAGGAGGGGGATTATCTGAGACACATACATGCCCCTACAACATGTTCTACTTATGTTGCAAGCAAGGCTCAAGTACCTAAATAAAGTTGTTCTGATGGTATTGGCTTTGCGGATGTGCAAAATGTCCTCAAAGAGCAGGATCCAAAGATGCCTTCTATAGATTGCCTCTGAACAGTCTGTAGGATAAGGCTCTGAGGTGATCTGCATAGGAAATGTTTGCTCCTTGTATTCTTTTTTGAAGAATCTCTGTGGCCATTCCATTTGCTGTATGTGCCTGATCAGGTACATACCAGAAGAGGTGTTGTTCTAAATGATAGGTCAGATGAGGGGCGAATACAGACATACAATGACCTGCTCAGACTTAGATGCTAGTCCATTACTTATAGGTTGAGCAACATAGAATGATTTTCTTAATACATTCGACACATTGGTTGAATGCCAGCTTACTATCAACATGCTTCCCCAAGTCCTTGACTACTGGGTTCATTATTAGGGATGTATTATCAATGAGGTAGTTTCCTAGGGTGGCCAACTTCCCAAAGGGTATTATTATGCATTTCCTGGCATTGAGTTTTAAGCAGTAGCTTTGGCACCAGTCATTTGTGTGTTAGTCCTTCCAATAGGATGTTAGTGTCTTGGGGGGAATTCTTTGACTGCGCCTAGTTCGCAGTCATCTGCAAACTTAGTCAGCCAAAAACCTTTGACATTGGCTTTAACTTATTTTCTCTCTGAACACTTTCTGTGAAAGGGACTTAGTGTTCTGATAAGGTTTTTTTTTTTGTACACTTAGTACTTTTACTTTTGAGTTTTGAGGGATTGTGTAGTGAAGTATCAATGTCTATGCTGCTTGTGAAGACTTGATTGACAACTTAACTTTCTATTGACTCTTTCCAGCAGTGCCTACTGGTTATCAGGCTTATTCTTTGGCTACAACATGCATTATTACAACAGTTCTGCTGTTTGTTTTCCTACAGTGGTCATTTGTTGTTCTTCAGAACACTCACTGGGCTCTCTGGGTTCATCCGATGTAGTCCCTTCCTCTGCTATAGACTGGGGGTTAGCTGCATCCTTTGTGTCTGTTCTAGTGTCCAATCTTGTCATGTAAAAAACATCTTCTTTGAGTTTGGGAGTCTCTCTAGGAGGTTATTCTAGAGTGGCTGGGGAAAGAAACCTCTGGCCGGGGATGAAGTACCCCTAGAAAAAGAAACTAAAGGTTAGACATTTTGTCTGTTCATACGGATGAAGGGTTTGTTGAAGGCTTTCTACCATGGAGAGTAGAAATCCATACCAGCAGACTAACTAGGTCAGTGTAGTCTTGAGGAAAATATATCAGAGGATTTTGTCGTAGACTGAGATGGGACTTTTTCTTTTTCTGATTCTCAGCCCAAGACTATTCAGAGCAAAGTCTGTCCACTTCAAATTTATTAGTGGAGTTTTCTCTTTTGTAAGACAAGATCCATGATGAATGATGTATTTTTTGGGAACAAGTCGATGAACCCCTTAAACTAAGGAGATATTATGATTTACTTCATGCTACACCTATTCTTCCTATTATGCCATCCCTGGGGGATGTTAAACACTGCCTGCAGTAACTCTTACACTCACCCTTCAGTTCCAAAAATGAAAGATCTATAGCATATGATTGCAATGTGATATAGACACAAAAGCATAACACTTATTAATACACTTCCCTTGCAGACAAAGAGGTATGGTATTAGATTTTGTAAGAGAATTTCCTTCTACCAATTTATTCTGTCAGTTATTGAGAGTTTCTGAGATTGTTTTGCCACAATTCCTTCAGAAGGCAGGTCTTGTCAAAATCCTAAATTTCTAACCTGTCTCAGATGAGAACATGCTTTGAAGACTGTGATTGTGCAGAAACTGTATTTAAGGCCACTACTGCTGCTACTGCTTTGAGAAAATATGCCAGGGTATGTATTTAAGAAGTTTTCTGGTAACATAAAGTCTAAGATTGTAATATCTACTGTAGCCGTGAATGCGGTTGGACTTTATTTTTCAAGTTAGTTTTAGGTATATATCCATCAAGATTCTCTAAATTAACCTTTTTTATGTGTTTGCTGCTAATGCACACTAGCCCTGTGAGACTCCAAATGAGATTAACCTTTACCAGATAGAATCTCTACACCGAGCTTTCTGTATTCAAACTAGCTTTACCTCTGCAGCCGCAAACTGACTGCTCAGAACTTCTATACTTGGAATACTTTTATGTCTGTGGCCGCAAATATTTATATTTCAAGTTAGCTTTAGGTATCTATCTATTGGGATTCCTTAAATGAATCTATTTCATGTGTCTGCTGTTAATGAACACTAGCCCTGTGAGACTCTAAATGAGATTTAACCTCTACTGGATAGAATCTCTATACTGAGACTTTTCTGTTCAAAGTACCTTTGTCTCTGCAGCTGCAAATGCGGGCGTACACTATTGTAGTTTCTAGTCACATGTACTTAAGATACAAGGCTTTCCACTAAGAAAAAATTCTTATCTTGATGGCTCGGATTATACCCATGTAAGCTCAACCAAGTGGCGACTTAACCTAACCTTCTGCCAATATGCTCGCAAGAGAATCTATTAGACTCCAATTGGTCATTTAGTGATTGGTTGTCCTATGCCATCTATAACTCCCATTGGCCAAAACCCCTGCAATTGAGTCATCCTTTTTATGGAACACACTTATATCTCTAACCGCGAATGCGGACGGATCTCACAAATATTTTTATTTTTATATACCCCTCACAAAACAAGTCTGAAAAAAACTTTTTAATAGATGTACCTCATATGTCCACTGCCATGGAAGTGGGTGGACGTACTTTGTAATCACTTGTTTATTTATGTCTGCCTTAGCAAAAGCAGACTTGCGAGGCATTAAACATTTTGTTATGTAAAAGCATGAACCAACCCCTCATTTTAATACGAACATTAATCATTGTTGATCACTCACTCATTGTAACATTCTCCAGAAAAGTGAATATTTTTTTGACAATGGATCATAATACGAGGTGATGCTTTTTGTCATGCTGCTCACAACTTGGATACATGTTTTGTTCAATTTGACTTTACTTTTAAGCATTATGCATTTCCATCAAAAGAAATTTTATTGATTGGTTGAGAGTTTTACTGTAACTCATGATTGGTTAGGGATGTTTTGTAGTTTCTCATTTCCTTGTCTTACATGTAACCACCCGTGATTTGTTAGTTTAGTAGGTGTGTCTACCAGCAGAGAGGGGATTGGATACTTACTGTTATTTTAACCAATAGAGACCTTTGTAGACTCAGATCTGAAGAAGGTGAGTTCCACCGAAAGTGCTCATCGCACCTAGGTCTATTTGTTTTATTTGTCTATATTTTTGCTTTTTTGATTAAAACTCGTTTTTATTTTAACGCTTCAGCTGCTTTATTGGTTTAAAGCCTAAGCTGTGGTGCCGTTTCAGGGTTTTTTATTATTGTGTCTTACTTCGACCTGAAATGCCTTTAATGTGAGTAGGATATATATATATATATATATATATATATATATATATATATATATATATATATATATATATATATATATATATATATATTTTTTTTTTTGTCTTTTTTTTACACTCATATATAGATTATTGCTCACACATGGATAGGTATAGTTAGAGTGTATTGTTTGTGTTGTCCAGGACAGATGGGGTGTAGAAATAGTGACTGGATGAGGCTTCAGGGGGTCAATTACAGTTGCATAGATGGTTGATGAAGAGGTATGTTTTAAGTAGGCTTTTGAAGGAGGGTGTGGAGTTTTGTAGTATGAGGTCAGGGGGAAAGTTGTTCCATATTTTTGCTATTTCATAGTCAAATAGTGATTCCTCTAAGTTGTTTTAGCATGTGATGGTTTCGATTAAGGCTTTGTTGGAGGCCTGAAGTTGTCTATTTGAATTGTAGAAGTTCAGCATGCCAGTCAGGTCAGGGGATTTTTTTGGATAGTACAGAATTAGATGAGCTAGGCTGAGTTGATGGTACCTTAATAGGTTCGAAAATTCAACCCATTGAAAGGCTTGTAAGGAGAGGCAGTGGTGGAATCGTGATTTGGCATTGGTAGTGAATCTAGCACTTTTGCTGAAACAGATTGAAAGTTTATAAAGGTCAGTTTTGTAAAGATTAGTTAGAATTGGGAATGCATAAAGTAGAGAAGATAGGAGGTGGGTCCTAGCTATTGCAATTCAAGATTTGGTGGTTGGATAACTTTTACAGCGATAGAGGGAACCTAGCTTTTTGTGGACTTTAGTGATGGTTGTTGATATGTGCTTTGTGAATTTGAGTTGCTGGTTAATGGTAACTCCTAGGAGTTTAGCCTCAGTGACAGGGGTGATGTGGGTTTTGTTGGAGAGTATAGAGAAGGTAAGGTTGCTCATTTTAGTAGAGTGGAATAATATTAGTTGTGTTTTCTTGGGATTTAGTATGAGTTGTGAGTTGTTAAGCCAGTTCTCTATTTCAGAGAAGGCTTCTTCAGCTTTTTGTTGGAGAAGTTGGATGTTGGGTGCAGAGCATCTATGAGAGTTGTGTCATCAGCGTATTGGACTATGTTGGCTTTAGAGGTAGCTGAGTGGAGTTGTTTTGTGAAGATATTAAAAAGAAGGGATCCTAGGATTGATCCTTGTAGCACACCTAAGGAGGTTGGGAGTGGGGGGTAGAGATTTATGCCATTTGATGGATCGTTGGCGGTTATCTAAATAACTTTTAAACCAAAGTAGTGTGGGGTTGTTAAGGTTGAGGTTAGAGAGACAAGACAGTAGTTTATTATCTGAGACTGTGCCGAATGCCTTGGATAAATCTAGGAAGGTAGCTGAGACTAATTTACCCAGATTCCTATGGGAGTTTATAGTATTGATGAATTTGAGTAGGGTAGTGGCGGTGCTGTGGGATGGGCGAAATCCATGTTGGGTTGAGAAGAGAAGGTTGTTGGTGAGGAGACAAGAGAGGAACTGGGGATGAATACATCTTTCTAGGATCTTAGAGCGGGGTGAGAAAATTGCAATTGGTCGATAGTTGGAAATGTCTAGGGAGGGGCCACCTTTGTAGAATGGTATGTTATTTGAGGTTTTCCACAGGGATGGAATGGTGTGTTCAGTAATGGATCTATTTATCAGAAGTGAAATGGGATAGGCTATAGCTGTGGATGCAATTTGGAGATATTCTCAGGGAGGATATCGTCTGCAAGGTTAGTTTGTTTGAGTTTGGCTAGGAGTTTTTGGATAGTAGAGGTAGGAACAGACTTAAGTGTGAAAGGTATGGTATTGATATGGGCCTGAGGTGGTTGTGGGGTGTTGGAGGAAGTGATGTTGCTTAAGAGTTTGAGTATTGAGGAGGTGAAATAGTTATTATAGCTGGAGGCTATGTCCAGGTCTGTACCTGTTATATTGGGGGTGGGAGTGGTGGTTCTTCCGGGCTGTAGGATGTTATTTATTGCTGCCCAGAATTTTTGCGGTTTGGTACTGTATTTGTTTTGTTGAGTGATATAGTAATTTTTTTTATCAAGCTTAACCTGCTTTTTTGCTTCGTTTGTTCTGCATTTTTAAATGTTTTTTTTTACAGTGATAATAGTCAGTTTATTCATAGTTTTCCCATAAATATTATATTATAATGCACTCAAACCCAGAACTGCATTTTTTGCTAAACATTCACAAATTGTCATATCTTTGAAACTGTACACCACAGACATATGTTAATAGAACACTTTTGTTAACCAGACGTAAGCCTTCACATGACAGCAATAAAGTGTTCTCTTACTGCATGTCTGTTTTTTAAATACCTTTATTGAATTATCACTTGTGACATAGGCAAATTTACATGTATGTAAAAGTAATCAGATTGTATCAACAATTTCATGTTTGCAACATTATACTTCACATATATTGCTATGCTATATATCATATAACCTAAGCAGCATTACATAAATTATTCAATTCCTGCTTTATTTTTTAAACAAGAAACATCTTTTTTAAACCATCACGTATGATATAGGCAATCATACATTTATATAAATGAAAACATACCACACTGACACAATCCTACTTGCAAGCATTTTACACCACAATCCATACTGACACATTCCATTTGCAAACATTACTTATAATCTACCCAATCATTTTCAGTCAAACATTATATAGCTAATTTAAGTCCTGCCTTCTTTTAAACCTCATTCCTCCCCTTTATGTATTGTGCCCACATTTCCCATTTTTTCCAGTGTAGTTTGCTCTTACCCTTTTCTAAAGATCTCAATTTCAGTTGTTTTATCTGTGTTATTATATTCACTACTTCTAGTATAGTTAGTTTAGATCTTGATTTCCATTTTCTAGTAATTGCTTTTTTGGCAACCACCTTAATTAGACACAGTAAGGCCTTACCATGTCTAGGCAATTCCGATTCTGTATCGTAGCTCAGAAAAATCATCTCCCTCATCACACCAGTCTGCCCACCCAGCATCTCTGATAGTGGATGCCGCAGGGAATCGTTAAAATTCCACCAGCTCACTTCACTCCCAGAAAATATGTTCCTAACCATCTCTTTCTTCCCTGTCACACCTCCAATATTTTTAGGGTGGACAAGAACATCTCAGACATTATGGGTAATGGGCCAGTATTTGTATATAGTAATGCCAAAAACCTTAAGAGTGAATTTGAAAGCAAATTTGTTAAGGCAAGGAGTAATGACAATAATATAGGTACATCAAAGTGCGGAACATGCAACCAGTGCAAGTACATAACTAATACTAAAAGTATAGTCTTACAGGATATCAATAATACACTTATAACATTTAAAAAGGGGAACTGTAGATCTTCCCATATAGTGTATTTGGCTACCTGCACACATTGTGCATGTTTTTATGTAGGGAAGACAGACAGATGTCTTCGCAAAAAGATATACGACCACTATTATTGCATTAAAAAAGGAGATGAAAAAAATGCACTGAGTAAACACCTTAAGAATAGTAAGGACTGTGACAAATTTTTATTTGGCATATTAGAAATAGTGCATCCCAATGTCAGGGGTGGAAGTGTCAAGAAAATATTAGGGGAGAGAGAAGTATGGTGGCAGATCAAGTTAAACGCGACTGTACTACCTGGAATTAATGAATATAGCTCCATCAAGCCCATACTAGAGAATAATGTTACATGAGATATGGGCATGTACTAAATTAAATAAGTAAACACCAAGGACCTCTATGTACTTCTATACTATGTATTCAATGGTTCCACTATTGTTGGGTATATCCACATTTTAAATAATATATTTTAACAATATATTTTTTTACTGGTTGATAGTTTGCTTATGATTTCAACACACATTATTTATTGTTAATTTCAGGAAGCAGTATTTGTAAGCATGAATTAATAGTTTGTACAGTGCACTTTATTTAATAGTAATACGTGGGTCATATAGATTGTTGTTTAAGCATATAGTAACATTGAAGCACAGAGGTAGCTTTTTAAAGAAGTTATTATTCTAAGGGTTAAAATTTTTTTTTTTTTTTTTTTTTTTAACAATTAGGAGTTAATTATTTAAATGTTAATTGATACAACCTGTATATATAGGTGAGCTTCACTATGGAGAAATGGTCTGATGAAGTCTACTGGATGTAGATGAAAGCGCTCAACATTTTATGTTTTTATTTGAAAAATTAAAGTGTCTTTTATTCAGCTACCTCTTCGTTATTTTTGCAAGTGGACGTGTGGTGAAAACCTTGGCGAGTACTTTTAACGAACATTTGGTTGTGGTATCCTGCCACCTTGAAGCAGTGTTGGAGAATTATTTTTTATTTTGTTGACTGTTTCAACTGGTTTCTTTTTTATACACCTCCAATATTTGTTGTCTACTTCAGGAAAAATTCTCTGGAGTCTGCTTAGGGTCTATAAATATCTATGTAAACATTTCCAAGCAAAAATCCTAAATCTTCTAGATTTTGTTGCATACTTGGGAGACATACATATATCCTCCCATTGTTTCTTTGTGAATTGCATATCCAAGCCCAATCCTTTCTAACCTCCTCTGATTGATTCTTATAGTTATCATGCCATATTTTATATGCTCTACTAATTATTCATTTTTAATGTCAGCTTCTTTTCTAGATTATACTAAAAATTCTACTAGTGCAATGCTTTCATTTAGGACACCCCTATTTATTTCTCTTTGTCTATACTCTGATATGAATCCTTGATAGGGAAGGCTGTCTCTAACCTGCAGTTCAAATACATTTTTGTCATCTTCCCATTCTATCATCTTTCCCTCTCTAGTTATTTGCTCCCAATACCTTGGTTCCTTTGCCAGTTTTCTCTAATAAATTCCAGCCCCCTCTTGCCTATCATCTATATCCCTAATTGCAGTCATCCCTGTTGGCAGAATCTCCTTTCTCCCTTCCCTTGTTGGCTTAGTTCTTAGGATACTTTCTGCTATTTTATGGATATAATATTCTGTATGATTAATGTCATTCTCCTTAAAGGTCCACATCCAAAATCCAATGCTTGTTTCTTGAGCTTCTCCCGTTTCATCATCATCATCATCATCATCATCCCTTTCCACTTTGAATTATAGTTTTTTGCTTGTGCTAAGTATAGTGCTTTAACTGTGTAGCCCTGAAATACCTCTTCAAATTGGGTAATCCCAGTCTGCACTGTTCTATTGGAAGAATCAGCTTATCCCGCTTGACACTTGCCATCTTCCCCTTCCAGATAAAGTCCTTCAGCTCTTTATTAATTGCTATCCACAACTTCTCCTCTGGTTGGTAAAAATATGCCTGGCCTATGTATAACATTTTAACTAGTTGTATCTTAACAATTCCATAGCCATATAACAAAGCTTCCATTTTCTCAGTTTTTGTATTATTTTTTGTTTAATCTTTTCCCACATATCCTTAACTGTCACTCCAGATCATTTTTAATCCATACTCCTAAATACTTCATTTTATCATGACACATAAATATGGATATTGCTGAATCAAATCATATGTGGGTACATAATTTACTGCTATTGCCTTTGCTATAGCTTCATTAATTTTGGATCCTGAAAGGATTTGAAACTGTCTCAAAATGTCACCAAACACTTTATTGCTCTTTCTGGTTTTGTCAGGTATAACATTTGCAAATACAGACAGCTTTTCTTGACTGGCATACCAATTATATCCTTTAATTTCTGAGTCCTTTATTTTCCTTGCTAGTGGTTCTAAATAAATGCAGATAACAAAGGGAGAAAAAGGACAACCCTACCTAGTTCCTCTGCTCAAGCAGAAATTATCAGAGAGGACCACAACCACTTTAATTTTCACCTCCGATCCCTAATATATCCTCCCAATCAACATTATAATTTTTTCAGGAAATGCAAATGCTTCCATTGCCCTGCTCATAAAGTCCCAGCTTACTCTTGTCATATGTCTTCTCTTCATCAAGACCCACCAACAACAATGGCATTTTCTTACATTCTACTTCCCTCTGGATCATCAGTGTTCTGTTAATGTTGTCAAATGTTTGCCTCCCCTCCACAAAACTGCATTGATCCACATCTAGCAATGTTGGCATTACTTTTGCCATTCTTTTAGCCATTATAGACATGAACACCATATTATCAAGGTTTAATATTGAAATAGGCCTGTATGAAGCTGGAATTGATGGATCTTTACTCTCCTTAGGTATCACAGATACCACTGCTTTCTTCCAGAATTTTGGTACTGCTCTTCCTCTTAAAATACTGTTAAACAAAACCTTCCAGATCTTTATCAGTTTTTTCCTCCTAGCTTCCAAACTTCCACAGGAATACCATCTATTCATGGGGACTTTCTTGTAGTTTGGTTATACATCACAGTTTTTATATCATCTCCTCCTAGCCTAACCATTAATAATTGAGCCTCATCTACCTCTAACCTTGGCATATTTAATTCTTTCATAAACGTTTCCATTTGTATCTTTTCTTGATTTCCATATTTCTGTGCTTTATACAGACTCTCATAGAATATCCATATATAATCCAAAATATTTCTAATACTTCTACAGGATCTCTTGTTACTTTCTTGTTGAGTTGTTGTGCTAAAAGTTATTGTGCTCTAGTGTTATTATCAAAAAACAGTTGCTTAACAGCAGTATTTCTAAATCATGTATATTATTGAGGTAATCCCTTATTTTCTGCTTAGCATTCTGCAGTTGATCCTTTTCTTGTTCTGTGATTTTCCCCCTATTTGGCAGTACTTTAACATTTGTCAGCACCTCTAAATAATTCTTATTACTTGTTAACCATATCTCCCTTTTATTTTAGCTCTACCTTATTTTTAAACTCCACCTTAATTTTATCCCAGTCCCTAGCTATATTTTCAGAAGTAATTTTTATCTTCTCTATAGCTCCTGAATAATCTCCACTACCCATTCCTTAAATTCATGTCTTTTCAACAGATTGGTGGGAAAGTGCCAGTGTCTCATTTTTATTTCATTACCCTGTGTTTTTATTTTAGTTATTATTGGCACATGATCTGAAACAGTTATAGGTGCATATCAAGACCTTCAATTAAATGCACATGTTCCTGTGAAATGTAAATTCTCTCCAGCAAAGCCCAGTTGTTATATCTTTGGGAATAATATGTAAATTCTCTTCAAACTCCTGTTACTGAATTCACATCTTCCATGTCAAATATTTTCATAAATTTCTTCAAAAATCCACCCTTCTTTGTTATATTTTCCCTTTTGCCCCCCCCCCCCAGACAGATCTTCACTGCTGCAAATCAAATTGCAGTCCCTACCTATAAATAATATTCCTTGCTGAAAACTGATTATATCTCCCAGAATTTCTTTAAGCTCCATTATAGCAGTTTTAGGTGGAATATAAATGTATGCCAATGTAATGCTCCTCCCTTGCCAGTAGCCCCTTAGCACTACAAATCTGCCGTTATTATCTTATTTATCCTCCTCTATCACTGTTGGAGCTCCTCTTGAAATTAATATATGTCCTCCTCTTTTCCTTTATCCCAGATATTCCACTGAATAACCACCTTGAAAACCTTTCATCTGATGATGTTAATCTTCATTCATTCCTTACTGATGGGTTATTGATTCTGTCCTCAGAACTGAGCCAGCCAAATATCAAGCTCGAGTCAGCCAAAAACTCTCAAGCCAAGGTCCTACCCAGAATGCTCTGCTGATTGTTACCTCAGATCTCGTTGCTGTACAGCTGTGTCAAGCCACTCTCGTCAGCTAAATGTCTAATTTTTGAAAGTTTTATATATCGTTCCTACTTTAAAGTTTTTCAAACAGTTTCTGGTATTATTCTCCTACCCTATTGTATGCTTAAGACTCAGTCCCTTTAGTCTATTTCTCTTTATTAAACTTTTCTTACCTTTGAGGTAATTCTTCATTACCATCATTGATTATTATTCTTCCTTTTCTCTTCTTACCCTTTTGGGTAGCCTTTCCTCTTCTTTTTGGTACTGTTCTTCTTCTCCACATCATTATGCCGGATAAGAAATGTAGCATTGGTTTTAAGCAGTGTAAGGATTGTGGCCATAAGTTACCACTTTCCGATGGCCATGACTTATGTGTCTATTGTCTGAATGTCTCCTACCTTACTGTGGATCTCCCGTGTGGGATTTGTAGAAATTTTTCGACCAGGACTCTTAATGAGAGAAAGAACAAATTAATCTTGAAAGGTCTTCTCAAATCTCTTTTCTGTGAGACTATTTCTGTGTCGGAGGGCTCACCCCCTCCTGCTAAAGCCGTAAGAGATGTTCCTCTTCCTCATCAAGGTCGCTCCCTTCATCTCCCTCTGGAGATCGTAGTCGACTCATAAGAAGGTGAAATTGACTGCTACTTTGGCGCTGCCAGCTGTGACCCTGTCTGCTCCAGGCTCGGCACCGCCCCAGCTGAATCTGGTTCCAGCCATGTCTTTCTTATCGACACCGGCACTGGAGTTCCCGGTGCAGACAATTACGGCTCCGACAGTTCTGTCGCAGTCCTTACTGGCACTGTCCATGCAGGTACAGTCCCATTGGCACCGTTGGTACAATCTCCTTTCGCTCCGAGTATGACTTTACTGTCCTCCATGGTGCAGAAAGTTTCAGCACTGACATGTTCTTTGGTGCAGTCCTTTTTGGCACCATCTTTGTTACCATTGCAGACACTTTCCTCGATGGCACCGTACCCATCGGTGCAGACACTTGCTTTTATGGTGCAGACACCTTCAACTTCTATGGTGCAGATGTCGTCGGCACAGACTACTTCCACACCATTGTCTTCGGTGCAGACGTCCTTGGTTCCGGGCTCTGCACCTCTCAAATTAGCAAGGACCAAGTACTCTCCTTCCTTTGATCCATTCATTGATAGCCAATATAGTCTTTTTCTGGAAAGGCCAGAATTGCCCTCAGGTTTCTCTATGAGGTCGACCAGGAGCCTCTCTGAGCAAGATATGTTGCGGCTTGTTGACCAGTTGCTTGTGGCCAGAGGTCTCTCTCACCCGTCCTCCTTCAGGTGAATGCATATCTCCTCAAACCCCAATGTACACTCCTCCTTCGACTTCCACCCAAGTATCGAAGCCCATTACTCTGACAGCAGCTTCCCTTCCTCTGACTCCAATAGTGGATCTCACTTCGGAACCAGAGTCATCCTTGTGATACTCGGTGCACTGGGCATTGGGCTCTTTTCAGGCCAGTGGCTGTTCCGTGGGAGTAGGCATTTTTGGTTCCATGCCAATTTTTTTTTTATGGCACCCTCCAGGAATCCTCCCTCTCTCATGCATCACAGTCCTCTTGAGACTCATGGTATGGGGGTCGGCTCGTTGGGGCGGGGTGTGACCCCAGTTCTGAGGTTCTCATGCTTGGTTCGGGGCTCCCATCCCTCCTAGGGTGGGCCGGCCTTCCAGGCCATTGAGAGGGCGCTTCCCTCCACTGGCAAACCCCACATGTCAGAGTCCTCCCCCCCCCCCCCTCTGTACCGCAACTCTCACAAGCCACAACCGCTGGACACTGGGCACAAGGGCCACGGGTTTCTCCTCCTCCAGAGACCCCTACTTTGCAGTCTTCCCCAGAATCTCCCACTGAGGAAGTACCCCACAAAGCATCATGCAACAGGAAGCACATGGACTCCACTGAGGAGTCGTTGACTGAAGATACGGACTTTGATGACAAAGAAGGGTCCCCTCTGATGAGGTGTCCTTTGGTGACATCCTCAAGATCCTTAGACAGAGGGGTGACTGGAAGTCCTCTAATCCTTCCTCTGAGGAATCTGTATTCCTGCAGGCCTTTTGTGTCCAGCCACCTACCTCCTGGGTTACCCTGCTGGCCGATGAGCTCGTCCAGCTTGCATGGAAGGCTCCTGATACCATAAAAGTGATACCACAGAGGCCTGATAAAATATTATCACCCCCAGCTTAGCATCCCCATTGGTCATGAGGTCTTCCAGTAGATGCCATGGTGGTGGTGGCTGCAATTAAGAAGGATTTGGCAGAAGAGAGCCAGACTGTCCATCCACCTAGCAAGGAGTCCCAGGCGATTGACTAGGGAAGCAAGTGTTTGCTTCATCGACCTTCGTCGTAAGGTCTTTGAACTATTTGGCACACTTTACCAGGCTTCAGAGGGATCTTATCAACCAACTCTCTGTAACCTTGGCAGGAGCTGTTTCTGACAAGATCCATGACAATGTGGCTTCTCAGCCATCCTAGAGTCCATTTCCAATTCTTCCATGCATCTTATTTCTCACGCAACAGAAGGAGTGGCTAGAGTGGTGAGCATGGGTATAGTCGCCAGACATGCCTGGATGCGCCTTTGCAACTTTGCGGACTCCTTTAAGGCTTCCTTCACGAACACCCCCATCAAGGCCGCTTCTTTGTTTGGCCCTAAAGTGAAAGATATGCTGGCAAGGTGCGAACAATATGGCAAGACCCTATCTGCCATTGGTGTCAGACACTCTATTCCTCAATGATTCTACTCCAGAAATCAGAGAAGCGGGAGGATGTGGCACAGCAAATCACAGGGTTCTTTCTTTCTGTGATGCACGTGCCGAGTTCTCCCCTCGAGGCAGAGGGGGAAATTCCAATGGAAGACGCCCCTTTTGGGGCAGAGGAGGTCTACAAAACTGGGGTTCCAGAATCTCTTTCTCTGGCCAACCCTATCAGCATTCCTGAAGCATTGCCCGACTGCTCACCTCTGGAAGAGGTCAGGGGTAATTTTTCCCTGTACCCAGCTGCCTGGCAAAATATAACCACCAAATCTTGGGTACAATGGATAATATCCAGAGGCTATCATATCCCTTTCCATCTTTGTACAATCTCATCCAGAGTATTACCCGACGTTCCACCCAGTCAAAAGTAAGCAGCAGCACATGAAATCCAAAAGCTGCTAGAGTCATCCAGACGGTCCCCCCAGAACAGTGCAAAAAAAGACAGGGGACTGGAGACCAATTCTGGATCTCAGCACACTGAAAAAATTTGTAAAAAGAAATTCCGGATGGTCACGGTTCAGTCTATCCTTCCTCTCCTGGAAGAAGACGATTGGATGTGCTCTGTAGATCTTCAAGATGTGTATTCCCACATAACAATGGACAGATGCTCAAGAAGATACCTCCGCTTCTGCAGAGGAGCCAGTCACTACCAATTTTCAGCTCTGCCCTTTGGTCTCTCTACAACCTCTAGAGTGTTCACCAAATGCATGGCAGTGGTTATCTCTCACTTGCGACTTCAAGGATTCCAGGCATTTCCATACGTAGACGACTGTCTCCTCAACACCACCACCAAGCATCTACTGGAAGTAGCCCTGCACTACACTCCCCTTCCCAGCACAACACCTGGGAATCACTATAAATAGTGAGAAGTCCAACACGACACCTGCTCAGTCTTTGGAATTCATAGGGGTACTGTTGGACATGAGAAATTGCACAGCAGCTCTTCCAGATCACAGGCTTCAAAAAATAAGGCAACAGGTTCAACTGCTGCTCTGTCAGCACAAATCTCCTGCTCAATCCATACTCCAACTCTTGGGGTCAATGGCAGCCTCGATCACCATTGTTCCTCTAGCCAGATACCACATGAGGCTCCTTCAGTGGTTGCTTCTCACTCAGTGGTACCCTCTACAACATCCTTTGTCATCTCAGATGAGTGTAACTCAGAGATGCAAGCAAGACTTACTCTGGTAGATGTCTCGAAATCCCCAACAATGGTCTTGCCTCCTCAGCCCCCATCAACCGAAAGCCACAGTGACCACAGATGCCTCCCTGATTGGGTGGGGGGATCTATGTCAGGGAAACTCTGTCCAAGGCACCTGGTCAGAGACAGAGGCCCTTTTGCATATCAATGTCCTGGAACTGAGGGCGGTGCTACTAGCGTTACAAGCATTTCATTCTATCCTTCTGTCAGGGACTATTGCGATCCAGTCAGACAACATGTCAGTAGTCTAGTACATCAACAAGCAAGGAGGCACCAGATCTTACCCATTATGCCGAGAGGCCTTGGGAATATGGCAAAAGGCGACAGCTTCCAACCGCTATCTAATTGCAATGCACATTCCTGGGAGCTCCAATGTGATAGCAGACAAATTGAGCAGGTGCATTCTACAACCTCATGAGTGGTCCCTCAACCCTATGATAGTGGCAAGAATCAACCACTGGGACCAGCCTTGCTGTGACCTATTCGCCTCCCCGTCCAACTACAAGTGCAGCAACTATTTTGCCCTGATCCCCCCTCGGGACAGTCACTGAGAGACGGTCTAGTCCACGCTTCACCCTCGGGTCTACTTTATGCTTATCCTCCTCTTCCCCTCATCTCCCAATTTCTGAAGAAAGCATGACAGTTGAAAAACAAAGTGATCCTCATTGCTCCATATTGGCCTTGACAAGTCTGGTTCCCCTTCCTCTGGCCTCACCTGCTAGATCAACCATGGATCCTCAATCCATCCCCAATGTTGATCTCCCATCTGCAGGGTCTGACTCACCCCAATCTAACAACCCTGAAACTAACAGCTTGGTTTCTCCACTTCCAATGATTGCCAGGCAGGAAAACCTCTCATCCCCTGTGTACAATATTCTTATTGCATCTCATAAATCATCCACCAGACTAATCTATCTCAATAAGTGGAAAAAGTTTTCTCTATGGGCAGCGAATAAACAATTAGACCACTTGTCAGCCCAAGTTTCGGTGGTCTTGGATTACTTATCACATCTTTTCCACTCTGGGGTGTCTGCCTCTACAATTCGTGTGCATTTAGCTGCCATTTCAAATTTCCATATTGGTTTTCAGGATTCTTTGCTTATGTCACATAGACTCTGTAAAACTTTCTTGAAGGAGGTTATCCACTTAAAACCTCCCTTTAGAGAACTGGTACAACCTTGGGATTTGGCAATGGTTCTGCAATATCTAACAGCTCCCCCTTTGAACCTGCATCTTCATGTGATGAAAAATATCTCTCTCGGAAAACTCTGTTTTTGATTGCAATCACATCAGCCAGATGCTTGTCAGAACTTCAAGCCTTATGCATCAACCCTCCCTATCTTATCTTCCACAAGGATAGGGTATCACTGAGAACTAATTCCTCCTTTTTACCAAAAATGGAGTTAGAGCAGTCTATCAACCAATCTATTGACCTTCCAGTGTTCTTTCCTAACCACTCTAACAAGGGAGAGTATTGCCTGCACTCCTTGGATGTTCATAGGCAAATACGATTTTATCTGGACAGAACAAAATCTACCCATAAATCAGACTAAACGTTTCTGGCTTTTTCTGGACCTAGACAAGGTCATTCTGTCTCAAAAGTTACATTGGCTTCATGGTTGAGAAATTGTATTCCCGTTATCTACAACAAAAACAATGTCACCTTGCCTCACAGAGTAAAAACACATTCTACAAGGTCTATGGCAACTTCAGCAGCTTTCCATGGTAAGGCTTCCCTCAATGATATTTTCTCAGCTGCGATTTGGGCCAAACCTCATACCTTTATTTTTCATTACAAATTGGACTTGGCCTCCAGAGGTAGAGCTTCTTTTGGCTCAATGGTGCTCAGGAATGTCCTTCCATGAGGGCCACCCAAGGATATAGGTAGCTGGGGACTCTGCCCCATCAGTATGGATTGAACAAAGATTAACAACATCAGATAAAGAAGTTATGTCTTACCCTAATGTTCCATCTGTGTTGTTGATCTTCATTCATTCATTACTTCCCACCCTCTGTCCCAATACAGAGGTTCCTGGTTTATCTCATATACTCCTTTATTGTAGGTCTGCTATGACCAGAGGTAGCCTCTACTTTTGTCTATCAACTTGCAAACTCGATCTGAGGTAACAGGGAGCACTTTGGCTCAAGAGGTTTTGGCTGACTTGAGCTTGATATTTGGCCAGCTCGGTTTTGAGGACATAATGAATGAATGAAGATCAATAACACAGATGGAACATTATGAACCTTTATATAGTTGTTTCTTGTGATATCCATTTGAGCATATGTCACATCTTACAAACCGTTTTGTTTCATTGAAAGCCCTAAAAAAAAAAAAAAAAAAAAAAACCCTAAACCATATTCATTTAATACTAACACACAAAATGATGCACCTATGCTCATCTTCAAATACAGAAGTTTTTTTTTACCTTTCTAAAAAGAACAAATATTCCAAACTGGCAGCCACAGTCATAGACTTGAGTTGGCAGCCACAGTCATAGATTTGAGTTAACCTAAAAGAAATGTTATCCATGCTAAAATGCAAGATGCAGCCTGTGCTTCTACTAAGTGCTAACTGATTTTGTCTTATCTTTATAGCTCTACCAGCTTGGAAATCACTGAATGCTTTCAGAGAACATTATCTTCTAGGCAGTTTCTCTTTTCTTCTTTTTTTCCCCAGCAGATCACTCTCCACTTGACTGTAACCAATTTTTTTTTTAATCAGGTTGTCTCCATAGAGACATTTGAACCATACAGTCAATTTCTCATTATCAAATTGTTTCCATGGAGACATGAGGGCCAGATACAGAATTGCTACTAAGCATACATTCATTTGTTAGAAAAAAGGCTTCATAATATTCAACATTCTTTTCCATTTACTTGCTTTCTCTTAAAACCTGTTACTAAATCAGTCTAAGGACCTTAACCCAGTTGTTCACCCATGGAAGAATGAGCAAAAACACATTATCTTTTCTTTTGTCATGGTCTTTTAACTAGACATTTTTTTTACGTTGCAGTGCCTACATTTCTTAAATCTAACAAGAAAAAAGAGAGAATGAAGAAAGAAAGAGAAAAAAAAAAGAACAGCAGCACCTATTTACAATCTGCATTACACTTAAATATAACTGAGAAAACTTTACTTTAGCATGCAAAAAAAAGCATACACCACAAAAATAGCACTATTAAGAAAAATATATTTTCTTTACTTACAGTTAACTTTCTCCCATCTCTTTCCCTCCCCAAAGGATTTTCTATCAATGACATGAATATAGTCCCCCACAAGTCCAACAAATTCTGAAAAAGTCCAGTAGTTCCAGATTTCTTGTTCTGTCATATTTCATAAGTATAATTATAGTATTGTAATCCCACATTAAGTTACTGATTTTATTACTGTTCATCTCCATCTCCCAAATCCTATTACTGCTTCAATTCCAACATACTCTCAATTCGTCTAGTCAGCTCTTGAGGTCCTTTCCTTCTCTCCAACATTTTCTGTTGAAACAGCAGAAGAAGTTTCACAGGTACAATCTCTCTGTGGTCTTTATTACCAGAATAACAAGAAGCAGAATCTCCTTCTGTTTCACAGATCACTTTTTGTTGGGCAAACTTTTGTATTTCCTCCTTAGCATGTACTTCATCAAAAAATGATTTTGTCCTTTCATAGACGAATAACTTGAAGACAGCTGGGTACAGCATTCTGAATCTCACACCTGCATCTTGGCATTCCCTGAACAGTAGAATGAATTTACTCCTCTTCTGTCTAGTGTAAGATGAGTAACCATTTTCCACAAATACTATACTGTCTCCCACTTTTAGTATTTTGTCTTTGTACAACAGTTTTGTTAGAATCAACTCCTTCTGCTAGTAAGATTGCATCTTTACTATTAAAGGTCTAGGTTGTTTTCTCATAGCCAGGTTTGGAGCATACACATGATGCGCCCTTTCAACTAACAACTCCTGCTGTGAAATACCAGTCTAGTTGCTTATTTGTACATTCATGAAATTAATGCAGTCTGTTCCTTCCAGATTCTCCGGTATAGCTGAAAATCTCAGGTTTTCCCTACATACTCTGTCCTCTAATTCTATTATTTTTTTAAACCTCTCTTCCTGAGCAGTCTCATATTCAGACAGCCTTTTCTTTATTTCAGCCTCTGATTTTTGCAGCTTTATCACCTCGTGTGAATATCTGTTTAAAGCTTCTTCCATTTGTTCCACCCTTTTGCTGTTTATGTTGATATACTCCATTGGTGTTTCATTTATTTTAATCAGGTCTGTGTGCAGTTCTCTTATATCTTCATGTAGGTAATGGAAAGTCATGTCAGGAAGTTGCATTAGTTTTTGCTGAACAGCTACAGAACGTTTCCCAGTCCGTGCTTCTTTCTTACTTTTTGTAGCAGATTTTTTTCCTGGTGCTCTACATTTCTTTTTTCCTGGCATCCAGGCAGTACATTTACTAGCCAGTTACTGAAAATTGCCCATAAACATACAAGTCTGCTGGCCTTCTCTGCTGAGTTTCTGTTTTCACTAGAGTTAAGTTGTTACTCAATGTGCAGCCATCTTGGAAAAGTCATCAGTAAATGTTAATTATTTTTCCTCTCTTCCCATTAAGTCCCTCATCATATATTTCAATTTTTCCATGACCAGTAACATCAAACATTTGACAGAGGACATCTCTGCCATGCTCCTCTGCATATTAACCACCTCCATTTTACCCCTATTGATCTTAAAGCCACAATCCCCATTGTTGATGCACCAGATGCATTCCCTACAAAAACATTGCTCTCCTGTCACCTGCTCCCAGTGCCATAAGCAAAATAGAATTGATGACAATATTGAATGCTTTTCCACATCCATCATCAACCTTTATACTCTTCTCTTACCTTCTTTTTCCTCTCATCACAAAGAGTCCAGTAATAGCCTCCAATGGTTATGGAAATCCTTCTAACAATTCCTACTTGCGCCACTATTTTTGTCTCTCGTAATAACTTCTCTAACATAGTCATTAACTAATACCATAGTCACCAGCTTAGGGCTTAGTATACTGGTTAAGATGTTAACCTCACAAAGAAAAGTTATGTGGTTTGAATCTGACCTTTGGAAGGGAAATTGGCTAGACTGAAAAGGGCAGTTAGGCTAGTACTTACCAATGAACCAAATGCATTACATAAAGAGATTGGTATATAGTTGGCTGCATCCTTAAAGTGCCCTTTCCATTTGGTAAAACTAGCACTTCCCTCTCCTTTATCTAGAATTACATGATAAACCACTGCTGGTATGTCCTCCATCTCCACTAATACAGTCTTAGAGAAATCAAATGAAAACCCATCTGACCCCCTGCCATACCTCTTCTCATGTACTTAATGGTTGACACTACCTCTCCCATGACTTATTTTGTCTTCAGAGTGATCCTATTCCTAATAGGCACAGCAGTGCCTCACCAATCCTCAAATACAGTACTTTTTACTCTGAAATCATTGTATTACTCCAAGTAAAACTTCCAAAAGACCCGTTCTATTCCTTCATTTGTGCCTACCCTCTTATATGTTCATAGGTAAATACTAGGCTAGCTTTCCTTGCAGGGCATTTTAAGTCTAGCTAGTTTCCTGTTTTGTGGATGAATTAACATATCCAGTTTGGTTAGAGATTGAGCTTATCCAACCCATAGTTGATAAGTATATATTAACCCCAATAAGAATAACTTGTCCCATACCCTAGATAATCTAAAGGGACCCATGCATGGTATAAAGCATTTAGGAGCTGCATCTGTCCATTAGTTATACATAAGCATTCTGGGGTAAATGTTCTATTTCTCATCCATAGGTCCAAGTTGTACTTGAATATGGACAGGGATGAATGTTGTTTTAGGGGAATGAGGAGACTGTTCAGAGCAGTGATATCCTCTGCAAGATATACCTCCAAACCATTCTGTAGATAGTTCAGAAATTGTTTATATCCCTAAAGTAAGTATTTCTGATGCCATTTGACTTGCTGATGTGCAGTAAATCCATCAATATTGTGTCAGAGTATACCTTGTATACCAGACTTGGGTCACCTCTTGGTTCCCCTTCATATGATCGAATTTCTCTAAACTCGAAATTCATAAGCCCGAAGCCAGAATCTTGAGTTTAAAGAAACTCAAAAATGTGAAGGGAACATAAAAAAAAATGTACACCTTTCTAATGTTTTTGCGGGGGGGTCTTCACCCCCCCCTGCACCCCCACACACCCCGTACTTAAATATTCCTACTCAGAGATTGCACTACAGCGAAGGAAAGGGAAATCTCCCATTCCGTGCTATATGCATAAGCGCAAAACAGAATACTTTCCAGTCCTCCGCTATAATGCGGTCACGTACCATGTGGATTTAACTTGCAAGGGTGCAGGGGGAACTGGCCCCCTGCAGAAAGGTATATGAACCCTTTTTTCTCTAACCCTACACTTCCCATTCACAATTTCGAGTGAGTGGAAGTTCGAGACTTTCATCTCGAGCTTATGCATTTCGAGCTTCCATTCATTCGATATTGTGAAGGGGAACCCACCTCTTAGCAGTCTGTAGGATACTGAGTATAGTGACAGGGCTATGAGTTGGTTCCTGTAAGACATATTGTTTAGGCTATGTATCCTTTTAGTAAGATACCTTTGTGGGTGTTCCAGTTGTTGCATGTGTCTGAACAGATACCTGAAAAAAGGGGGTATTATACTCAATGACTGACCTAATGAGAGCTGAGTAAAGAGGAACAATGACATTCCTAGGTCTAGACACAATCCCTTTGTTTATAAGCTAAACAGTGTAGAAGGACTTTCATCTCAAACCTAGTCAGCCAGAGCCCTTTGCTATTTGCTTTTACTTCAGCAAAGTAGATGCCAGACAGAAGAGTTCCCAGCACAGAACCTTGGGGACCCCACAGGTGACTAGTGTCTTTGTGGAAATCACTTCCCCTATTTTGATTTCCTGCATCCTGCCTTTTTGCCAGTTATCAATCCAACATGCAACAAAGGGGTTTATTATCAGTTTATTTAGCCATTCTACTATGTCTTTTCTCTTCACATCCTATGATCTTACCCATACTATGCACACATGGTTCTTACACTCCTTTAGACTTATAAACAACATTTTTTCTTGTACTTCATTTCCTCAACCCATGCCTCCCTTTCACCCCCTAATCTTCTCCTTCTCTAGCATGTTCTACTTCTTCCACACCCATTAATGATGACAGCCTTCTCATCTGTCACCTTCCTTTCTAATACTTTACTCTGCAAACACCTTAACTCTTCCTCCAACTCTTTTACCCTCTCTTGTTTCCCTCTTCACTCCTCTCATATATGCCATTATCTCTACCTTCTACACTGCAGTCGCTCAGTCTCACTCCCTTACTCTGACCTTTTCTGCTCATTCATATTCCTTTCTGTCACTGCCTCACTGCATCCACCTCACTTCTTATAACCCTGTTTACTTGTTGGATTCCAGTGCTATCCTTTTACTTCATGCTTAACCCACCCCATTTTATCAAAACCTTCACATGAACTGAGATATCCTTCTCTGTTATCCATACAGCACACTCATTCTCACACACCATCTCTTTTCATTCACCTACAAAATATCCAACCAACTCTATTCCTTACATTTTTTCCTGTTTAATGTAAACTGCCTTATTTCTCCCTACATCTCCATTCATATATCCATGACCTCTAACCTTTGCATACCCTTTCTCAGAATTTGCTAAAGTTTTTACATGGAATTCTACTTCCTAAACATCCTATCCAGTGCTGGTGTAATATCATTAAAATCTCCTCCATTATTATTAAAACTCCTCCCTTCTTCACTCTTGTAATAGCCTTTAAACAAGCATCCAACCCCTCAGTGTAATTTATGTTATTTTTTATTATGAAATTATGACTAACCCCTTTGCTAATATACTCCTAGACAGACCACCCATCTTCCCTCCCCTGACTATCCCTCTCTCCCACTCCTAGGCTTACCTGTCCCATATCTGGATTCCTATCCCTTCTGTGCCTTGATACCTACATTTTTTTCTCCCCTCAACACACCCAGTCCCTTTCTTTTGCATCTTATCCACCTTCCTATTGGCCATAGTACTCAACCTTTTACCTCCACATTTAGCGACAAGAAAAAAACATTAAAGATTCATACACCCATTCTTCTGTACCTTAATACCTTCTACACCCAACCACTAAAAATCGCTTGGCTTTGTATCTTCTCCACCTCCCTCCAGGTCATAGCTCTCAACCTTCATAGCTCCAGATTTATGACAAAGCAAAAATAATTAGGGAAAATTAGGGACACTTTTTAAATACTGGTACTATTAACTTAGATCTTCTCAAAAGATGTCCAGTTTTAGAAAGTGCAGAGCAAAGGATTGATCCAAAATTAGAAGCATCAGTACAAACTGGAGACGTTCTTAATTAAACTCCAATAAGTAAACCTTGTCTAGCTTCTCTCTGACCAGTTTTGCTAAAATAATTTCCCTGTGGATGGAACTATTCAGTGCTCCCACATTCCCTCTTTCAATTTTAAACCCACCCCCTTCCCCTAGACCCCCCTCCACAGAATCTCTGGAGCTGATCCCCTGTGATAACTGGCCTTTGCTACTGCAGGTGATTACTTTAGAAACAGCACCTATCATCATACCTTCCCCAGGCCTTTCTTACACTTGTCCTCCCCTATGTATCACTTCTCTTTTCATTCCTCACAGCATGCCTCCTACATACTCATCTCTACTCTCTCTCTCTCTGCCTCCATAGCCATAACCACACTGCGCCCACCATGTTAGTCAGTTATCTCTCTATACAACTGCCCTCATTATTGTAACACATGACCCCTCTTTTGAAGTCCATTTTACTGAAGAAAACTTCATTGCACATACAGTTGGTGCTACATTACAGCCATTAAATGTCCTACACATTTAAATCAAAGCATCAACTGATATACTATTGTGAACTCTCTGTTCATAACAACACTCTTTCTCCTGTGCACACCTTTTATCCTTTTCAAAAGTATTTACCCTAAACAAACATTGATAATTTATGCATTTACCATACTCTTGCAGATATACAATTTAAGCAAACAGCTAAACTGAATAACAGTGGGAAATCCTTTCTGATTGTTACTTATTAGCAGTTCATATTGTTTGAAACAACTCTTTGGTTACCAGTAAATGAAGAGTGTCGGTATACTTTCTTCAGCTTATTCTTGCCATCTGTCCTTCTGCATTCTTCAGCTTTGCAATCTATACAGCCTTCAGTGACCTTCATGATCTACATTCTGTCCACGTATCTCTGAACTCTTTGATACTTTGTACAGCATGTCTTTATTTCCAGTCTTCCTCCATCACCTCTTACTAAGGACTCAAACACAGCACATTGAAAAAAAATAAAACATCACTAAATCCACTCCAACTGAGCCATTCTCACCTACTTCTTCGTTGCTTAAGTAGTGATTACTCTTCTCTCTTCTTGATGAGTTTTGACTGCACTTCACCCATGTGGACAATGGTCCTTCCTCAGGTTGCTGCTTATGACCTTTCCTATTGCCATCATCTTATAGTCATAACCAAACATCTCATGGGTTTTGCATCTTCTTATTGCTGAGCATTCCTCTTTTGCTTTCTCTACCTCCTCTTGCCTACCCCACATATATCTTCTCTGGCTGTCCTCCTTCAAAGATAAATGGTCTCGGTGATGTATTCACTCTGTCATCCATCTCCTTTGTTCTCTAATGTGTCATAATCAACTTATTTGTACCATTAACCCACAAGGGGGTACCTTCTGTTGCCTCATTTCCTGCATATTGTTACCATGTATGGCATAATTCTGAGGGGGATAACCATCACTAGCTGCCATACACCTCCATGCATCACTACCACTTGTTTGAATTTTCATCTGTGTAAGTCCTTCTTACTGGCTAGACAGCTTTCATGCCTCCTTATCCTTTATAACATTTCAATATGTGCCAGGTGGTTCCTTCACTGTTCTGCAAAATAGAATCTCATTAGTGGCAGGCAATTCTGAGAGATGGACTTTGACCACTTATCATTCCTCTGAAAGGTCTCATAGCCATAACTAAAGCTGTACCTCTCAACTGTCCAGATTTTAATAGAATATCAGGACTTTTGCCACAAACTTTTGGTTTATTTTACATTTCTAAGAGCAGTATTTAAAATCTGTCATATTTTTGGGTCTTTGTCCCCAAACTATTTTAGACTTGGTCCAGATTTCTTGTGCTAAGAGATTGAGAGGTATGGCTAAGGCCATTCTTTTCTGCAGCACATTACAACAAGAACCTTCTACTAGTTGAGCTCTTTTCTCATTTAGTGTTAACGACTTTTGCCACACAGCCTGATTCAAGATCCAGCCCAGTCTTTAGTACTAAAATTGTGAAATTTAGCAACTAAATGTCTTGACTACAGCTGACTTCCACACCCTTTCTCTATCCTATTCATTCTTTCCACCTAGAAGACAAGTTTTGGCATTTCTTTAATCAGCTGTCAAACCTATTCTGGTACATATTTAACAGGGTCCAGGCCTTCTAATATCTCCTCTTACCGCACACTCCAGATGTATACTGGTCTCGTCCATTTTTGTAAATCATTGTGCTTTTAGATATCTTCGGTGACAGAGCATAATGAACCTGTTACTATTGCATTTAAATCCTGTTTTCTATTTTGAACACCTTATGCATTCAGTCATTCACTTTCCACTCTTATTACCAGTACATCTTGGTGTAAGACCTCAATATCAGAGGTGATAGCATTCAGTTTTCCAATTATTAACTCTGTGTTCACTTCCAACACTCTTCTCACGTGCAGTTAGGTTAATTCTCTGAATACACCTATCAGAAAACTCTTTGCTCTTTCAGCCACACTAGCTCCAGTTTACATTTATTAACAAATTGGATTTTGTCTTCTGCAGAATGGAGTGGGCAGCTTACACTGCCCATTGTCTATGCGTCAGCTTTTACAATGTCTTTTTCTTCACAGTAGCCCTACTGTTTGTGAATCATGCTGGTGAATGTCATCCAGGGAGAATCTAACCTTTGTCACCCATTACGTAAACAAATAATAAATGTAATATAATATAATATATAGTTTAAGCCGTGTGGTATTTTGTACATCTGGTCGATGGAGAGGCACTCATATATAGACAGACTGCCTTAAATGATATACGAATGAAGTAAAAGTATATGCAAGTGCAAGCTCTTATATATGCTGTGTTATGTATAAAATAATTCTTATCTTAAAATGTATGTGATTTTCACAGTCTGCATTTGAGGCACTTTGGCAACATGAATGTTTTCAGTTCAACTAATTTAAATTCCTGTATGTGGCCAAAAATATTTTTATGAAGCTTTACATCTCTGGCAAAGTACAGAAAATATTTATTTATAATGCAAAATCAATGTGAATTTCATCAGGACCATGGCTAATCAGACATTTTAGACTTAGCTACACATGTTATAAGTAAAGGCACTGTAAGAATACAACTACCGGATTAGCACATTTTCATATATAGTTTGAACACAAAGCATAATGTTCAAAGCATAGTGTTTAAAGCAGGAGTGTCCAACCAAAGCATTTTACCTGGCCCTCGGTTTGTCCTACAACATACTGTTTTGAATGGATAGATGCATGTTGTACATGGTAATGTGCCCCCCCCCAAACCTTGCGAAGTGTGGTAAGTGGCCCATGAACTGTTTGGTAAGTGGTGCCTGAACCAAAAAGGTTGGACACCACTGGTTTAAAGTATATACTTTGAACAGTATGCTGTGAGAGAGAGACTGAAACATAGTTCAACATGCATGAGTGAAATGTTATCAGACAGACAGACCAATAATGATCACCAGAATCATATTAATAAAACTAAAATTGTAACAGATGGTGGTATTTATAAGATGTGCCAGAAGGGTGAAGTATCTATGTAAACTAAGTCAGCAGTCCATGAAAGGGCATTTGAGCAGTAAAGCCATAGACTTTATACTTCTGTATAAGTGTTTATTTAGCATCTTATACCTCTGTAGAGCATTGAGCATCATGTAGAACATTCCCACACCTGTAAATGCAGGATGCAGAAAGGTAAAATACCTCTAACTGACCGTCATAATGCCCCTGAAAAAGTATTAAGTGATATGCATCCTGGAATGTTATAGACTGTTAAATAATGTAATATGCATCTTGGAATGCTTTATTTTGCATTATAAAATGGGTCTCTTTTTTTCTGTTTGAAAAAAATTAGACTGAAAGTCGTACTGTGTATATTAAAATATAAATGCATTACATTTGAAATGATATACCTCAAACCATGAAGTTGCTAGAGTGTTTCATTTGTTTATTAAGCAATATACTCACTTATATTGCTAAATTATGTCAGTATTCAGTCTGCAAAAATGTGAGAAATTTATAAATTTCTATACAAAACCATTCATGTATGACTCTTTTTCAGATCTACCAAGACTCACCCTGGTCCAGTTGTACATTTAAGTGACAGTCCAAGAGATGAAGGAAGGGTGAGTAACTCTAGATGGCATTTTTTATAGTACTTATTCATCAATCTAAACTGAAGGAAGGATATTACCACCTTGGATTTGACATATGCAGCTTGGAAAAAAGCCATTTGTGAAACTAGTTTTGTAGTCTGTTTATACCAAACTGGGAAAGGTACTGAATACTAGTGCACTTAAAAATAGTGGGACAGAGTTTGTATCTCAGCACTAGCATATGTATTGCTAACTCACCTGGAAAATATGGCATTTATGTAGATATATATGCATTTATTTATTATTACTTATTTGTTTACTGAGTTAAAGCAGTAATCAAAAATTGACCAGTTGTTTCAACCCCACAAAGTATCAGGCAGAACTCCAATACACTTAATTTCTTTACTTAAACACGCGCACACACACACACACACACACACACACACACACACACACACACACACACACACACACACACACACACACACACATCCATCTGCTTTTCTATTTTTCCAGATATACCTCCAGGTGGTAGTGTGTCCATCTCATCAAAAACTATCAGTGGATTTCACTTTGAACTACCACTGGATGAGAAATATACATGTTCCGTAACAAACAATGTTTATATATTGGTGATCTTATGAATTATTTCTGAGAAGAATATTTCTAGCTTGAGAGAGCACATTAATTTTATTTTGATGGTCTCTAGTCTTTCTCTAACTTCTAATGTTTAATTGAAAAGAACTGCAATCCCTTTAGTAGAAACGCCTGTACTTCCAAAATGTTCTTTTGTTTCAGTCAATAAGCAAAAACAATACTCTGTCCATTTTTAGTTGGCACCACTTTGTTAGAATGCATCAGAATACAGCTGAGAAATGTTCAAGGTTAAAATCACAGTTACAGTAGCCTGAGCTATCTGGGTTAAATCTTACCAAGTGTATGACCAACCAGTCAGCTTTCAAAACATCAGGGCACCTTCTGTGTGCCTTAACTGCCATGGAGCTTAAGGAGAGCTGCAAAAAAGCAGTGGTTAGGGTGCAAACAGCTTCAGAGATTTCTTCGTGAAGCTGACAGCTGGCTTGTGATCCTTCAAGTCATGACAGATAAGTGCCCTTCTAGGGAACACCTTCTACTGTCCTTTTTCTGGGAAAATTTGGATTTTTTTTTATTTTATAAAAAATATAATGTATGTTAGAAAATATATATTGTATGGGCTGTCATTATTCTGAAAAGATTTATATTGGGAGAATGCCTGCTTGAACATTTTGTATAAGAAAAAAAAATTTGGGTGATTTTTTTTCTACATGTTCATTTGAAATATTACTCTGTGTGGATAGAGTTTGTGCTTTTGGTGACCATAACACTGAATTTTTTTATCTCAAAATAAAAAAAAACTTACTTTTTTTGTTAAGAGTTATAGAGTACAGGTTTTGCCATCCATTTTTGGGATCTCTTTACCTTCTAAGCCATGGAGAAGTATCAGACTCCTTGATGTTCATAATATTGATCACTGCTGCAGTAGCCTTGGCTATATGGAGTTACATCCTGCCAGGAATATAATGGCTGACCAGTTTCCAAAACTTCAGAGCACCTTCCATTTACAGAAATTTTCAAACATTTCGAGCTGAGCTAACTAAAACACAAGCTTGGGAGCAAAGCTGTTTGGAGCGTTGCTACTGCCAAAGAGTATTCTCCTTTCAGGCTTCTGAGAATCAACAGTTGGCTTGTGCTTTCCTTTGTTGGGCAGATAAGTCCCATTTCGGGAAAAAAATCCATTTTCCTAAATTTATTGATGTTTTATTACTTTCCTCTTTAGGAACGTTATTTTAAAGCTAAGAGTGTTTGTGTGTTAGTCTTGAGACTAATGTACTTTTAAATGGAGCACTCATTTTTTTCTGTCAGTTTAAAAGTAGTACTATCTGAAAACATATTTTTATGCAGAAATTGTTTCTTTTTCCTTGGTGGGGCTGGCATAGTATTTAAAAGTGCTTTTTACTGTGTTTTTTTTTCATATTTTGTCAAAAAATAATGTTTGTGGACTGGTAGTTTTACAGTCATTTACTTTTTGTCTTCCCCAGGAAAGAGGCAACATTTTTGGCTTTCCCATACAACAGACTACTCTTGCCATGGTCACCCCTTCTTCCAGCCGCAAAAAGAAAAAGTTAAACAGCATTTGCCAACACAGCAGGCTAGCAGTTTTCCTCAGTCACAAGTGGGTGACTCTACGGTGGTCATTTGTTGTACCTCAGACCACTCATCTGGGGGTTAGCCATGTCCTCTGCGGCTGTTGGAGTCCCCTCTTTGGGCAAGGGAGAGCCACTGTTGTTGGTCCTGGGAAAGCAAACAGGGAAGGTTTCCCCATTTTTCCAGAATGCTGAGCCCATCCCAGTGGAAGCAGCTACTGTCATTAATAGCACACCTGGCCCCATTGTTCAAGTCAAAAAGAAACAGAAAACCAAGCATGTATCTACTCCTCCTCCTCAAAATTATTTTTCTTTAGACAGGAGTAGTTTGCTAGATCTGAATCAGGGATTAATTGATCCTTCTCGTAAAGTAGTTTGTGGTAAAAGATTCTGAATCTGAACAATAAGATGCAGGGAAGGCTTCAGGATTTGTCCCTCAAATTGCTGATTCAGACTCAGAGGAGTGCTCATTTTCTGATTTTCCCTGTGGGGGTTATTTTCTGAGTCTCCCTGTGGGGGGTTCTTTTTCTCCGAGATTATAGCTAGAATGTGACAATGGGATGACATTGAGGTTTCTCAGTCCCTCAGAAAAATAGTGTGAGTGTTGTAGAAGGATTTTCCAGCACCTACACCCATTACTCCTATTCTATCAGCTTTAGAGGATGTGTGTGTTACTGCCTGCGATTTCCCTGTTAATTCAGCCAGCTGTCCCTAAAAAGGCAGATAGGATGTATAAAATTCCTCAGTCTTTTAAATTTTTATATACTATTCCCAAATCTGACCCAGCAGCTATAGCCTTAGTTGACCTCACTGCTGCTAAGCACTTAGTTAATTCCAGTCCTACTCTTTCTGATAAGAATGAGAAAATTATTGAATAGGTTTTGTTCTGACAAATTGTGAAAGTATGAGGAATGTTTTATTTGCAGTTTCTTCTTGTGAGGAAAGGTCTGCTTTAACTAACTTAGTTTCTTCTTTTTCACAATTCACTACTTATTATTTACTGTGGGTGTATGACTTTGTTGATACTTCTTTCAGCACTATGGCCACTGGTATTGTTTTAATGAAGTTTGCAAGGCTGCAATCTCAGAACCTTCTGGATGACATTAAAAATGAGATTTTAAATTTGGGTCTATATTAGAACATCAAACTTTCAAAATTTCGAGTGATCTGATATCGAACCCTATTAATCAAAAATTTAAAACATCGAACCTACAGAACAGCAAATTTTTTCCTAGGGAAAATTACGCTGTTCCAAAACACATACACACAACACAAGCACACCAAACAAACAGCAATCCACACACATACACCTAAACTCTTACACCTAACCCTACACTAAACTATACATACACCACTAACTGTCCACTTACCTTAACCCAAACCCTAACCCTAATTTCCGTCACTATCGCACAGTCACCTCACCCGCGCCCTAACCCAAACTCACCTACCCCGCACTAACCTTCACGTCCACACAATCACACATTTACCTGACCCGCACCCTAACCCTAACTCACCTAACCCGCCCTAACGTTCACGTCCATACAATCGCACATTTACCTGAACCCGACCCGTAACTTTCCACCACAGCACTGAAAATGCCGAAGCAACAGAAACGGACAACTGAATTCTTTCCCTAGGAAAAATGTTGGTTTTCTGTTTCTTCTATATTTTCAGCATTCACTGAAAACAGGTCGATATTAGAACACTCAAAATTTTGAAAGTTCGGTGTTCTAATATAGACCCTTAAATTCTGTGTTGGGTAGAGGTTTAGTATTTGGCTCATCTACTGTAGAGGTGATAAAAAAGAGTGATGAAAGGGGCAAGCTGATCCAGAGAATCTCTTAAGATTTTCAGCTCTCCTTTTCCAATGGATTTTCTTTCTCCACAGGATAAACAGTCTCAACAGAATTTAGGTGAACAAATGTTTAAAAAGGAGAGGCATGAGAGTTCCCAAAAGATGCTTCCAACCTCTCAAAACCAAAGTCATTCCAATATGTCTGAATGACTGTTCAAGAGACCTTGTGAACCACTCCCACCCTGCCCCACTTTTCTCTCTAGAAAGTCTTAATCTGTTTTTCTCTTTAGCAACAGACTGCTTCAGACTAATGGATTCTGAATATCATTCATCATGATTACAGATAGCAGTGGGAGGAAATTCCTCCTTTCCAGGGATCATTCATCATCCTTTAGACCAGACTCTTTTTTGTTTCCACATGTTCTTCATCATGTTATGCCAAGGACTGGTAGAACCATTTCCTCCTTCTCAGGTGGGAAAAGGTTTTTATTCAAGGATGTTCCTAGTGCCAAAGAAAATGCTCAGAGACCAGTTCTGAACCTTTCTTTCCTAAACCTGTTTGTGATAGGGCCCTAATTCAAAATGATGTCACTTCACAACCTCTTCTTCCTCTTTCAAGTTTCCTGATAAGACTAAACTTATAAGAGTCTAATCTTCACATTCCTATCCATCTATACATCAGGCATTCCTTAAGATTTTGTATGTCTGTATTACATTATCACTTTTGTACCTTAAACTTTGGATTATTCACTGCACCAGGAGCGTTCACAAAGTGTCTACCTCCAGTTATAGCTCATTGCAGACTATAGAGTATTCACATTTCTCCATATTCTGATGACTTGCTTATCTTTGCAAGCCTTTTTCAAAATGTCAGCAGTCTCTCTCCCGAGTGAGAGATCTTTTACACAAGCTGGCATTCCAACAGAACAGTCACAAGTTTTTCTTGACTCCCTCACACAGGATTGTGTTCCTGGAATGTAACTAGACACCACAGTTCAAAGAGCTTTTCTTCCACATGGAAAAACAGATAAATATCTAGATCTGTTTCTAAGGTTTTCCACTCAGACTTTGGTCACTGTGAGGGAATACCTCAGGATTTTGGTTTTCATGGCACCTATGATTGTCATGATAACCCTGGCAAGACTCCACAAGAGAAGGTTACAGTGGTATCTGAAATCGCTTTGGTCCCAGCCTCAACACCCTTTATCTTTTCATATCCCATTGCTGAGGGTTGTCACAAGAGAAATCTTTTGGTGGAGACAACAGATATCTTTAAATTCAGGTCTCCCCATTTCCATCTCTAATCCAAAATAGTCAGTCCCCACAGAAGCGACTTTGCTTGCAGAGTAGTTCCAGGAGGGATACAAATGCAATGTTGTGGGACAGTAAAGACAGATGCAAGCACATAAATATCTAGAAAATCTCCTGATCATGGCACTCAACTCTCTGAACCATATTTGGCCCCTGAGATGTCTTCAAGGTGGTTTCAGACAATACCACATTCATGTGATACATCAACAAGCAAGAAGTTAAGAGGTCATACCGCCTTTGCAGACTGGTCATGTTAGCTTGGGACATAGCTTTATATCATCTCACTCGACAAACATCCTACATTCTGTCAGAGCAAAACTGCTTGGCAGACATGCTGAGCAGGACCAGGGCAGACCCCCATGAATGGAAACTAAATCAGGGGTCTTCCAATATTTGATCCATCTGTGGGGAGTTCCTCCAATAGTCCTTTTTGCCTCCTCTTTGAACAATCAACTGGCAAGATTCTGTTATAAGACTCTATGCAAGAAGAAATGGAAGACAGATGCCTTTTCTTTTCTTTTCTTTGAATAGGAATGCTCCCGTATGCTTTTCCACCTTTTCCACTAATATCCAGGGTACTTCTGAAGATTCAGAGGGAATCCCCCAAGATAATTGTGATGAATTCCTTCTGGCCTAGGCAACTGTGGTTATTTTTTCTTTTGAAAATGGCCAGGGGCAGTTATCATAAACTTCCTCACAGACTGGATCTACTCTCACAAGAACAGTGATGTGTGATGCACTCCAGAAATCATTTTCAATTGACTGCCTGGATGATAAGGTCTTAATTCATTTTAGGCACCTGTTTATTGATGGTATGCAGCAAGTATTAATGGGCAAGAAAGCCTGCTACTAGAAAATGATATATTAGCAAATTGGAAAAGGTTTTTCTAGTTGGTGCCAACAAAATAACTAGCACACATTCAGAACTAGTTGTTTTCTGGTTTTGCAATATGTGTGAATTACTATCCTATGGCATTTCTTATTCCTCTGTCAAGTTTGTTTAGTGGCCATTTTAGCATGTCTGCCCATGGATCCCCTTCAAAAGCTCGAAGTTTCCAAACGTCGAACTTCAAACAGCCAAGACCAGAAGACCAAAGTTTTGAAACTTAGAACATATTGAATGGAAATCACTGTACAGCGCAGAATGGGATATTTACTGTTTTCCTTATTGCAGTATGAGCTCGGAGTTAGTATATTTATTTAGCAGGGGGCGTAGGGGTGCAGCGGGGCTTGCCCTCTTGCAAAAATGTAAAAAAAATTTCGTTTTCAAACTTTCACAACTTCGATCTTCTGTTTTGGACATTTGAAATTCAAAGTTTTGAAACATTGAGCTTTAGAAGTAGATCCCTGCCCATAGATCCTCCTCTTTCAAGACAGCCTCATGTGAACATGTTCTTGAAATATGTTTTGCATAAGAGACCACCAAGTAACCGGTGGCCCCTCTTTGGGAATGTGTCCAGTTGAACCAGCTAATCTGTCTGACTTATTTATTTATTGACATTTGTTTACTGGAAATGTCTGATTGGACCAGGTGCCCTTTTTCAGCTGAGAACTGGGGAGAAAAGCTCCAAGGTATTATAGTTAATACAATTAATATTTACAATAACAAATTTTATAATGCAGTTTCAGTAAATACATAGCATAATAGTCAGTACAATAAAATTTGTATTGATATTCATAAACATTAAATTTACAAGCCTTGTACAGAGACTTTTTAGATATAAGAATGATACATAAAATAGAAATAAGTAATTTAAGAAATACAATAGAATGAAGAGGAGATAAGCAACTTTCAGTGTTAACAAAGAAGTAGTGATGGAATAGTAATTTGGCTGCGATAAATAGAAGTAGATACAGTAGTTTAAGAAGTACAATAAAGTTAGGTATTAAAAGGGTATAACACGTTAAATGATTAAGTGTTTTAAAGGCAGGTATAAGAAAGGTGATGAAGGATGTTATAGAGCTATGTCCCAGATGAGTAGCAGGGACTATGCCAGGAGGTAGAGAAAGAGGAAGTCTTTTAGTAATGGTTTGAAAAGATGAAGATATGTGATAGACCTGATTGATATAGGAATTTTATTCCAAATTCTAGCAGCACTATTGGAATTAAGATTGACCCTAGCAGCCCCTTGCAGTTTGTAGATGATAAGCAGTTGTTAATTATTCGACCGAAGGGGACACTTTGGAAGATAGTATTGGAGTAGGAGTCTGATTACTGGGCAGGTGGATGGGATATGCATGATTTTAAGGGTTAAGATGATCTTATTAAAATACTGGTGTTGAGTAAGCTTGAGCCAGTTCGGTGTTTTCATTGCTAAACAGTGGTGGGTCTGGTAGGTTTGTTGCAAGCAAATCCAGCAGCTTTGTTATAGCACTTTTCAAGTTTAGAACCAAGTGAGTCTTGTAGGTTGGTCAGGCTAGGGGTCCACACAGGAGAGAGAGTAAAAAGTAAGTAGTACCTAGAATTACCTTGGCAGAATCTGTAAAGAACTTCTTTACTCTCTGTAGAGTGTCTAGTTTTTGATAGGTTTTCTTGATGCTGTTGTGGATATGTAAATCGAAATTAAGATTGTTTTCGATTGCCATGCGAAGTAGTTTTGTTTGTGGTTATTTCAGTCATGATATTATGTAAGGAAGAAAATTTTAAGTTGTTTTTCCATGGAAATGGGATTTTGGAAAAAAAAAAGAGAAATCATTTTGTTTTTTTGGGGGATTTGGTAGCAGATAATTAACCTGTAGCCAACGTTTAACAGAGTTAAAGGCTTCTTGAGTAATTCTCTGAAGATTTACTAGGTTGTCGGAAATGAATAGTAGGGTAAAGTCATCAGGGTATTGCTTGAGGGAAGTCAGCTGAGAGGATTTATGTAAATTGTTAGTGAATATATTAAAGAGTAGAGGACCAAAATCAGAGCTCTATGGCACACCAGTATTAACAAGAAGTAAGGGAGGAAAAGTGAAAAGCCATTTAACAGATTAGTATGTTATCATTTAAATAGTTGTTAAACCATAGTACTGTGGGTTGTAATAGCCCAAGGGAATAAATGTGGTAGAGGAGTTTTTCGTCAGAGACTAGATCCAAAGCTTATAGAGCTCAAGGAATACAGGGGAAACAAGTTTGCCTTCATCTTTGGCTTTGTTAATAGTATCTTTGAAAGCTAATAAGACAGTGGTAGTGCTATGGGCGGGTCTAAAACCATGCTATGTGGGGGTTGGGAGTTTTCCTGAAGAATATGTTGAAGAAGCTGCTTGTCAATGTATTTCTCCAGAATTTTTGACAAAGGGGATAATATGGCATTAGGTCTGAAATTAGTTATATCGAATGAGGTTCCTCATTTATGAAGAAGATGAATAAGAATTTTTCCATAGAGAAGAAACATATGATTCCTTGATAGATTTGTTAATTAAAAGAGACATAGGATAGGCAATGGAAGTGGCAGCCAGCTTGAGATAGTCTTCTGGCAGATTATCTGCTGAAGGAGAACAGGGTTTCAATTTCAGAAGTAGTGATTTGATGTAGGAGGTGGGGATAGGGCATTTCAGTCAGAGTCAAGGCCCTCTGTTCAAGGGCCTTGGCTTCATCTATGGCTTTTTGGAAAGGGTTGGATTCAGGAAATATTCTAGAAGATGCTACTTTGTCATCAGTGCAAACTCTTACAAAGCACTGTAAGTTTGATTCTTTCTCTTGTTCAAGATCAAGATTTGCTAGGACCATTCTCCAGGGGTTCCTCCCACCTCCCAAAAGTAGTTAGTTATGGTAATATACCCATATAGCTAAGGGTCTTGTAGCAGTGATCGATATGTTAAACATAGTACAGTTGTATAAGTTGAACTTACTATAACTAGATGTTCAAATGATCACTGCAGCAGTAGCCACTCCTTCTCCCATCCCCTTGTTTTTTTATGTGTTTTTATGCCAGGGTGTGAACATTTATGTTTTGTTGTTCCCAGCATAGTCCTTTCAGGGCTCAGCCTCACTCTTTCTGCTGGCTGGAAAGTTCTAAAGGGCCTCTTACGTAAAGTCGTCTTTTAGTCAGCTCAGCTTAATCTGCTTGACAGTTTTGGAAGGTGCCCTGAAGCTTTGGTAGCTGGCTGGTCATTATATCCTTGGCAGGATATAACTCCCATATAGCTAAGGCTACTGTAGCAGTGATCATTTCAACATCTAGTGTTACATATGGTAAGTTCAGTCAACACAACTGTACTTTTTTCTTCTCCTGTTCACTAGAAAAAGAAGGTTTGCAAAGAGTCTTTGTGTGTCAGGCCAGCTCTCTCATTGCCTCAGCTGTCAGGGAGTGACTATGCTGTGACCAGACCTGGTTCCCCTGATAAAACTGGCTCTGATTCCCTCTGATGTAGCACCTTGGGGACCCAGTCAAGGCCAAGAAGAAGACATGTCTTCTTTGGCTGTAGGGTTGTCCTCACTGGGCAATTGAGAGACACTTTTGTTGGTCTTGGGGGAAGGAGTCGGTAAAATTTTACTGCATAGCTGTGTTAAGGTGCCTGATTCCCAGGTCCCTGAAGTGGGCTCATACTTTTCTGGGGGGGGGGGGGTCTGCCAGAGAAAGAAAGCAAAAAGTAAAGAATGCCTCTTCTGTTTCTTTAACTATGGACAGGGAAGACTTGATGGGATTTACAAAGGGATTATGTTTTGTTTAATATGCTTTAAATCCTTTTCCTTCTCTATCTTCAAATAAGAAAAGAAGATTTCTCTCACATGTTCACACTGATTGCCAGTCAGAAGAGAAGAAAACAGAAAGTCTTCACTAAATTCTCCACAGGCTAAATGTTCCGATTAGGAGGAAAGTGTTTCTTTAAATATTCCTCCCGAAGAGCTCTCTTTTTCTGAGACCATGGCTAAAATGAAATATTTATTTCACTGGGAACAGAATGAAATCCCTATCACCCAGCTAAATTATAATGGTTTATTACAACTGGAAAGTATAATGGTTTATTACAACTGGATTTTCCTTAGCCTCCAGCTGTCCCTCCTGTTTTGTCAGATTTAGAGGATGTTTTCTTAAAAGCTTGCAGTATGCCTGCTAGTCAACCTTCTTCTCCCCAAAAGTGCAATCAGTTATATAAAGTACTGCTGGCAGATGTGTCTTTTCTTCTAATCCAATATCATATTCTGCAGGTATTTATTTATAAAGTCATCATTGCTAAACATATTGTGAATGTAACTCCACTCCTTGTGACAAGGAAGGGAAAGCCTTTGATTGATTTCGGGAAGAAAGTTTATTCTTTTGCTGTTTTAATGTTCAGAATGCTGACCTAACATGCTCACATTAAAATTTTTACTGGAGTCTTTTGAGAACATGATCAAATTATTTGTTTACCTTTCTTCTTCAGAGGTTTTAACTTCATTAAGTTCATTAATTATGTCTGCTTTTTTCATATTTCTGTGCTGAGGTTTCTGAAAAGTGAGTCATTGTGGTGGGTGGGCCAGTTCTTTCTTTACTCACGCCTCACCTTTTCCCTTTTGCTTATTCTTCAGTCTGTCACAACAGATCCCTTAGACTTTGCTTGGGGGTCTGCAATGCATCCAAAGGAATGAAAGGGTGAGGTCTGTGGCACAAGCAGGGCAGACTGCAACACACAAATTTCAAAGAGATGCTCACAGTAATCAGTGTCTTACAGTATTAAATCATCTCTGGCCCCCAGAGACCTCTGCAAGTGATCATAGATAACACCACAGTAATGTAGGCATACAGGGCATTGTCAGACTCCACTCTAATAGACCTCCTGCATATCCACAAAACAAACAGCACCAGAATTACCCATTCTAAACACTTAAACCTTGTCTGTGATATAAATAGGACCTGCTGGAGAGATAGGCATGTATCCCATAGACTGCCCTGTCCATGTGAAGCAGAGTTCCTCCCTAACCCAGTTCAAGTGCAACTTGGACAATTGGATGGGAAACCGGAAATGCATCCCTGGTTTGGCACCTATGTCTCTGATGGACACAGGTAACCTGTAACTGTTTCATCTTCCAGGCCCATGCTTACACTTATCAAGGGTATCAGAACAGAACTTGTCAGAGATTTGGGATGCATGGCTAGGCTTAAAAATGCCTTTGTGGTTGTTAGCCTAGTAAACACCTATGACCCTATAAACAAACAAGGGGTACCAGATCTTGTCCTCTTTATACACTTGTTATGGTGGCCTGGGGGTTGTCATCTCAGCTCAGCTCAGTTTGACTCTTCAGGCCTTATACATTCAGTCAGAGCAAAACATTGCAGCAGGCAAGCTGAGCAGGACCAGGACAGACCCTCAAGAATGGAAACTACACATGAGTATCTTCCAGGAATTGATCCAACACTTCAAACAGATGTTTTTTTTTTCTTTCTAAACCGACAGAGAAATTCTTCTCCAGGATTCCTCTCAAATAGTCCAGTTAAATCTGGTCTTACACTATTTATATGAGTTGCTATCCAATGGCTTTTCCTTGCCCTTCTATCAGGATTCATGTGTTGTCTTTTCTGCTTGTCTTCCCTTAGATCCTACCATGCTTATTGTCCTCATGTCAAGCAGTTTTTAAAAGAAGTTTCCAAATCCATCTGCCTGGAAGACAGGTGGCTCCTCCTTGAGTTCTTAAACTTTTACTTGAAAAACAAATACATCTTACATTTGAATCAGTTCATCAGGTTGATATAAGGTTCCTGACTTGGAAAACTGTGTTACTGAATGCTCTGACTTCTGCAAGAAGCATATCTAAGTTACACACTCTTATGGTGAGTCAGCCATACCTCATATTTCACAAGGATGAGGTCTTTTGAGAAAAAAATCTTTTTTTATCCCTAAAGTGGTTTCAGAGCTTACATTGAACCAATTTATAAATCTGTCTCTGTATTCTTTCTAGATCTCAAAAAACAAGAGAGAAAGAACCTTGCATTCAGTGGATGTCCTCAGGTAGCATGGATACTAAGTGGACAGGATAAATCCTTCAGGAAGGCTGATCAGCTATTTTTACACTGAAAAGTTAAGAAAAAATGACAATCATTGTCAAAGCAGACAATGTCTAGATAGTTGACACATGCTATTTCTTTCTGCCATTCTCACCATAACAAGCCACATACAGGAAGGATTATGACCCACTCTGCCAAGGTTTTGGCTTATTCTGTGGCTCTTTGAAAAGGGTGGACTCTAGAGGCACTAACCTGGTCCACTGTATATACTTTCACAATGCATTACGATCTAGAACAAGCTCCAGAGGTTCTTTGATTCTTAAAATGTTCATCAGATTGATCACTACTGCAGTTGTTTAAGCTATATGGGTTTTATCCTACTAAAGATATAACAGCCATCCAGCTTCCAAAACTTCAGGACACCTTTAACAAGCTCAGACTCTTATGCAACCTGACCCGGACAGGTTTGAGTGCCAAGCCCTTCAGAGCTTTTCTGCTGCCAAAGAAATTGCTTTTCTGCAGGCTTTTGAGGATCAGATGCTGTTCCTTTACTGAGCAGATAAGTCCTCTTTGGGAAAAACCTTCCACATTTTCAGTTTATTATTTAAATGTATTTACCTGATTAGGAACATTGTTTTTCATTTAGAAGACTGTGGCTTAATGGACTATCATGATACTTAACAGGACTTTTAAATTGGAGTGTACTTTTTTCCTGTCAATGTAAAAGTAGTTGAAAGTAGTAAAAAAACTTTTTTTGTTTGGAAAAACTGTGTTTAATTTACTTTTTGGAGCTGGCATAGTGCACTAAAATACATTTTACTGTGTTTTTTTTTTTTTGTTTGGGGGGAGTAAGAGATTTTTAACAACTTTAAATGTTTACTGGCTTAAGCTGCTTGTTTTCCCCAGGAAAGAGACACCATTTTTGGCTTGACCATGCAACAAACTACCTGTCCCATGGCTGGTCCTTCTTCCACCCCCCCCAAAAAAAAGTAAACATTTAAGCAAACAGCCTTTGCCAACACAGCAGGCTATCAGTTTGCCTCATCCACAGGTGGGTGACTTTACTGTGGCCAAAGCTGGTTTCTCAGACCACTCATCTTTTACCCGGAATCCTCCTGGCGTAGCATCTATACCACTATTGACTGTTGGTTAGCCATTGCCTTTGTGGCTGTTGGGGGGGGGGTCCCTTCAGTGGTCAAGGGAGAACCACTCTTTTCAGTCCTGGAAGAAGGAACAGGGAAGACTTCCCTGTTTTGATAGAATGTTGCGCCCATCCCTGGAAAAGCTACTGCTGCTGCCATTAATAACTATATTGGTCCCATTGTTCCTGTCAAAAAGAAACAGAAAATTAAAGATGTGTCTGCTCCCGTTCAAATTTCTTCTAACAGGAGTACTTTACTATATCTGGCTAAGGGTCTAATTCAGGCTATTGGTCCTTATTCATATGAGGTGGTTTCTAGTAAAAGAAAAAGGATGCCTCTTTTCCTGAAGACATTTACGATTTTGAATCTGGAGAGGAAGATGAACGGACAAATGAAGGGTTTTCTCCTCAGATTTCTGATTCAAATTCATAGGAGAGTACAGTGTCTGTTTCTCCCTTTTGGGGTTCTGTTTCTCTGAGATTATTTCCAGAATGTGCCAGTGTTTTTAGTGAGAGACAATGAGGTTTCTCAGTCCTTCAGAAAATACTATGAGCTGTTACAAATGGAATTTCCAGAGCATTCACCCATTCCTCCTATACTGTCAGCATTGGAGGATGTGTGTCACTGCCTGCAATTTTCCTGATAGTCAGGCTGTTGCCCTTAAAAAGGCAGATTGGATGTATAAAGTACATCAGACTTGTAAATTTTTATGCACTCTTTCCAAACCTGACCCAGTATGTATAGCTTTAATTAATCAACTGCTGCTAAATATTTTATCTGAAGTAGTTAACTTCATTTTATCTGCAACCTGTGGGTATTCGGATCCATATCGGATCCAAGCAGGCAACTTTCAAGCATCTGCTCTGAGCTCCAAGCTCCTCCCCTTACCCATAACCCATCACCATCTCCTACCTTCCCCCAGATCTCATTTTCCACTTCGTGCATCAGCATCGTGGTCTCCGTAGCTCTGAGCCTTAGGTTGTTGTAAGTGCCTTTTGGTATATTTCTGTGTGTATAGAGAGTTTTCTCAGTTAGTTCCCTTTCCTCCCTCTAAACGCTTGTTCATCAGTTAGAAAAAAAAAAAAGTTATAGTGTAGGCCCTTCCCTTCCCTATAGGTGTGCATGGTCTTAGTGTGTTGTAGGTGTGGCTGTGTGTGTGTAAAATGTCTGATCAGCCTAAACCTACATTCAAAAAATGCACAGACTGTGGCCATAAGCTTTTACCAGTGGATGGTCACATTCTGTGTGTTGTTTGTATGGGCGTCCCCCATTTATCCACCCAATGCAGTGTGTGCTGGATTTAATCTGAGGGCCCTGAAGGATAGGAAGGCTATACTGGTGGCTAAAGGCCTGCTCCCTGCTTCCACGTTGGACTCTTCAGCCTCAGCATCAGCTTCTGCAACTCCCACCCAACCACCCCCCCAGGCTGGGACTCACCCTCCCACTAGACCTGCTGAAGGGGATGCCAAAAGGAGAGACAAGAGGAAAGATACAGTCAGGAGAGACAGAGAAAAGAAAGGGGATAGGCCCCGAAAATGGTCTCCAGATCGGGAGTCCTTCCCTAGCCCACCTTCCAAGGTATTGGGACCTGTGTCTCCTTGGCTCCACTCCCCCAGATTCTCCCCAGAGCTGACAGAGCCTTCGGAGCTGAGGCCTACCTCCAGATCTTCTCAACGACCAGTCAGATCCAAGTCGGTCGCTTCCTCGTGCTCAACTCAGAGTCTCTCTGACATGGACAGGATGATGAGGAGATTTATTCAGATCCAAATCCAGATGGGAGTCTTTCCAGACCCCTCTATCTCTGGAGAGGGGACAGCCATGACCTTCTTTCATCCGATTTCTCCTTTCCTGATCCAGCCCGTGGTTTTGGGGTTTATGGATCAGAGGATCTTCAGAGCTGGGGATTCAGAGCCAATGGTTCCTCCAACCTCAGCTCCGGCGATTACCTTGAGTTCCTCGGATCTGACCATTTGAGATCCAAGCAGCTCGAGGGGTCGAGGGCGGGTAGTCGGACTAAAGGAGATGGAGGTGTCTTTGGCTCCGACTTTGTCGGATCCGAGCCATTCCTTCGCAGCTCTGGCTACCCTAGCCTCAGCCCCGATCCTCACGGCAGACCTGGGGAGAGCCTCCTCCTTGTTGGATGCTAAGGAGGTGTGCTCTCCATCAGCATTTGACGTGGTGGAGAGGGTTCTCTCCCAAGGATCGAGATCCCAGTCTTATTTCCTTGGATTCTGCCCAGACTCCTTCGGATTCAGTTATGACTCCCTTCAGCTTGTCTCAGGGACAGCCCATGCTAGAGGAGCCCCAGGCAGTTCCCCTGGAGGAACCCCTCACAGCTCATGAGCCCTCTTCAGAGAGTCCCACTGAAGATGGTCCTCGTAAGCACACGTGCAAAAGGAGGCACCTGGACTCCCATGAGTCCTTGACAGAAGACACTGATTTAGATGAAGGAGAAGGTTCCCCCAGGTCACCTCCTGAGGATATCTCCTTTGGAGACATCATGGAGATCCTCCACCAGAGGGGAGGTTGGTCAGCCCCAAAACCTTCTATGAATGAATCAGTGTTCCTGGAGGCTTTTGGCATGGACCCATCTACATCCTGGGTGTCCCCGCCGGTGGATCCCTTGGTGGATCTTACCACCACGCCGGCATGGGAGAAGCCTGACACCATAGAGCCGATACCTAAATGCTCGGACAAGATCCTTTCTCCACCCTCGGACAGACAGGCATGGTTCAAGGGATCCCCCATGGATGCTATGGTGGTTGCAGCAACCACCAAGAGGGAACTGGCTCAAGAAAGTTCCTCGATCCACCCTCTGGACAAGGAGTCCAGGACGGTGGATTGATATGGGAAGCAAGTATATTCTTCAGCGACATTTTCCATCTGAGCGCTGAACTATTTGGCACACATTATATGACTGCAGTAAAACCTAGTCATGGAGTTAGCTGAGTTTCCCCCAGATTCTTTGTCACAGGAGGACAAACGTCTGTTTTCCATGAAAATGTAAACTCTGAAGTCAGTATCTAACACATCCATGCACCTCCTTTCCCATACTATGGAAGGAGCAGCTAGGGCAGCTGGGACCGGCATAGCTATGAGGCGACACGCTGAGGGAGTCCAAAGAACTTTGGGTCTAGGGAGCCATTCTCGGACAGGCCCACGCAGCAGCCCTGAGGGGTTGCCCAACTGTCCTACTTTGGAGGTAGTCAGGGGAAGATTATCATTGCACCCAATGGCATGGGAGTCGATTACTGCAGATCATTGGGTGCTTCAAATAATATCCAGAGGCTACACCATCCCGTTTGTTGCCCCTCTGATCCAACCAAAGCACCTCCCAGATGTCCCACCCATTCAAAGGGAGATGGCAGCACTAGACATTTCAAAGCTGCTTCACAAACGAGCCATCGAACCGGTCCCCCCCCCCCCCCCGATCAGTCCTGGTCAGGCACTTACTCCAGGTTCTTTTTAGTGCCAAAAAAGATGGGGGACCTCAGACCCATTTTGGACCTGTCAACCTTAAACCTGTCTGTCACCAAACAGAAATTCCAGATGGTCACCCTGCAGTCCATTCTACCTTATCTTCGAGAATGCGACTGGATGTGCTCAATAGACCTCCAGTACTCTTACTACCATATCAAGATCCACAGAAGCTCCAGGAAATTCCTTCGCTTCTGGCTGGGATACAGTCATTTCCAGTTCAGAGCCCTACCCTTTGGTCTCACCACAGCCCCCAGGGTGTTTACCAAGGTAATGGCAGTCGTAGCGGCTCACCTGAGGCTTCAGGGGATTCAGGTATTTCCTTACCTAGACGACTGGCTCCTTGCTGCTTTCACTAAGCGTCTTCTTTGCCAAGCGAGAGACTCCTTCCTTCTTCTTGCAGACATGCTAGTGATCATGATCAATGTTTCCAAGTCCCTCTTGGGCCCAGTACAAATCTTGGATTTTATTGGAGAATGGCTGGACACTCTTCGACTGAAAGTCTTTCTAACTCCAGGCAGGATCCAGAGTCTACGGGCTCATGTGTCAATAATTCTTGGTCCCAGGTTACCAAAGGTGGGTGACATTCTCAGAGCCTTGGGTTCTGTGGCTACAGCAATCTCTATCCTCCCCTGTGGGCGTCTTCACATGTGGGTTCTTCAATGGATGCTAGCCATATAGTGCTCTTGGCTAGATCTCCCCATGGAATATCCAATTCAAATCAGCAAAGCCTGCAGGGCATCTCTCCTCTGGTGGCTTCAATCCCCGGATATTATAGTGGGACGCCCATTCGTTTCACCCACAGCCCAAGCCACAGTGACCACAGAAGCCTCCCAGCTTGGGGGGGGGGGTTATCTGGGGAGGACGGTCCAAGGCTCGTGGTCCCAGATCAAGACCAGATTGCACATCAGTGTTCTGAAGATGAGAGCAGTGCTTTTAGTGTTGCAAGCCTTCCAAACTGTTCTTCCTCCAGGGACTATTGCAATTCAGTCAGACAACATGTCAGTTGTCTGGTACATCAACAAACAGGGAGGGACCAGATCTTACCCTCTGTGTAGCGAGGCCATGAAAGTGTGGAAATGGGCAATCTCCACCAGTCGGTTTCTGATTGCAAAGCACATCCTGGGATGCTCCAACATTTTAGCAACAGATTGAGCCAGGCTATTCTAATGCCATATGAGTGGTCTCTGAAACAGTTGATAGCGGAGGAGATATTCCTTGCATGGGGACAGCCTTGCTGCAGTCTCTTTGCATCTCCTTCAACGCGAAGTGCAACAAGTTCTTTGCTATGATTCTCTCACCAGGGGATCCACCCAGAGATGCTCTAGTCCATGCTTGGCCCCCTAGGTTACTGTACGCTTATCCCCTGTTACCTCTCATTCTGATGTTTCTTCAGAAAGCTTGCCAATTGGGGTGCAAAGTGATCCTTATCGCCCCATTCTGGCCTCGTCAGGTGTGGTTCCCCTTCCTCTGGTCTCATTTTCTACCTCCTCCTTGGATTCTGGATCCCTGCCCGGATCTCATTTCTCATCTCTAAGGACCTGTCCACCCAACCTGGACAGCCTCAAGCTGACAGCTTGGTTGCTCCAGTTCCCTTGATTGCCGGGACTCCCGGTCTTTCGTCTTCAGTGAAAACTATTCTGGTGGGGTCTCATAAGGCTTGCACTAGGAAGATTTACCGCAGTAAATGGAAACAATTCTTTATATGAGCTTCTCAGAGAAACCTGGATCCTTTTACAGTCCCTGTCTCTGCAGTGTTGGACGTCTTAGCCAGCATTTTCCAGCAAGGGGCTAGTTCCTCCATGGTGAAAGTACAACTAGCAGCTATTTCAAATTTCCACATTGGTGAAAATATGAATGCCCTAGCCTCTTCTAGACTGTGTAAGGCTTTTTTTAATGGCACATTTCTTTTGTGTCCTCCAGTTAAGGACACTGTCCCTCCTTGGGACCTTACCTTTGTTGTCCAGGCTTTAGTTGCTCCCCCCTTTGAACCTGCAGCATCAGTGGATATGAAGTTCTTATCATGGAAGACAGCCTTCCTAGTAGCTATTATATCGGCTAGAAGGGTTTCTGAGCTACAGACTTTGTCTGCTGTGCCCTCTTATTTGATATTCCATAAGGACAGAGTTTCTCTCTGTATGAACCCTTCTTTCTTACCAAAAGTGGCTTCTGAATCAAACATTAATCAAACAATTTAATCTGCCTGTTTTCTTTCCAAATTTTCAGAACAAGGGTGAATATAAACTGCATTTGCTAGATGTTCATATACAACTCCATTTTTATTTACACAGAACGAAGCCCTTCTGTAAGTCTGACCAGTTATTTGTGTCTTTTTCTAAGCCCTTTTTAGGGAAAGCCATCTCCAAGGTTTCCTTAGCTAGATTACACTATGTATTTTGCAAATTTACAAAGATAAAGGTTTGTCACCACCTGGTCCTGTTAAAGCTCATTCTACCAGATCTATGGCAACTTCAACTGCCTTTTGATCTAGGGTCTCACTGGATGACATTTGTGTGGCAGCATAGGTTCATAGGTAGGTACTAGGCTGTCTGCCTGAGGGCATTTATAAGCCTAGCCAGAGTGTGTCGGCTTTTGCCACCCCACCGATAAATTAACTGAGCCTCTGTCAAGCAGAGCCAATGAAGTGATCCCACGGGTGTATTTTCTGTTACCCATCCACTCGTCAAGGTTTCTCTTGAAGAGCGTTAGTGAAGGGGTCTGCCTAATGTAGTTAGGAATCTTGTTCCAAAGCATGGGGAGTCTCTGTGACAGTAATCTATCCCTCCACCATGTTCTATTTATTGTTGTGGTGAGGTTTAGCTCACTAGAGTGCGTGGCTCGGAGTGACTTGGATTTTTTAGGTGGAGCATGTCCATCAATTCTGAGTTGGACATGGCTTTGTAAGTCAAGCAGAGATCACCTCTGAGTAAGCAATATGCCACTGAGTAGAGCTGGAGTTTTTTCAGTTGGGCTGCATAGGACATATATTTGAGGCCAGTAATACTCTTGGTGAGGTACTTTTGTGGTCTTTCCAGCTGTTGGAAGGGTCTTGTGAGGTACATCCCAAATGGGGCATTGTACTCTATGATGGGTCTGATGAGTGACGAGTAGAGGGGCACTATAACCTCTTTATTTCTAGATGCAAACCCTTTAGTAATTAGATGGGCCAAATAGAAGGGTTTCCTAACTACTTTGGCAATATGATTGTCAAAGGAGAGATTACTGTCTACCTGGGTCCCCAGATTTCTTATTACCTCTTCTGTATTAAGGGGGCTGGCACCTATGTGGTAATTTGTGGGTATTTTGTTTCCCAAACAGGATGACTATGCATTTTTTGGCATTTAGCATGAGGCCATGATTTTCACACCAGGTGTCCATCTCAGTAAGGCCTTTTTGAAGGATTTCCATGTCAGCCAGAGAGTCCATTAGGGCTCCCAGTTTGCAGTCATCAGCAAAATTGGTTAGCTATAGTCCTCCTTTGTTTGCCTATACTTCTGAGAAGTATATGCCAAACAGTAGGGGTCTGAGGACCGAGCCTTGTGGGACACCACTTGTAACTAGTTTAGAGTCGGACCTGGAGCCTGCTATTCTTACTGTGTGAGTACTGTCTGTAAGCCAGTTGGCAACCCATCTTGTGACGTAGGGGTTTATGTTCAGGCTGGTGAGTTTTTCTATAATACCCGAGTGAGGAATGGTGTTGAACGCCTTGGTGAGGTCAAGGTAGGCTATGTGAACCACCTTTCCCTCATCTATGGCCTTGGTGACTGTCTCAAAGAAGTCAACCAGGTTTAGTAGACATGATCTGACCTTAACAAAGCCAAACTGGGTTGGGTCAAGTGTTTGGAGGTTCCCAATGTCTTTGTTAATGAGTTCCATGATGATGCGCTCCATAGCCTTGCATACCAGGCTAGTCAGGCTTATGGGGTGATAGTTACCAGGGTCAGTTGTAACCCCTCCTTTGTTGAGCAGAATAACTGTCGCTGTGCACCATTCTATGGGCACATAGCCTATGGAGAGGCTGAGGTTGAACAGCATGTTTAGGTGGGGGGGTTAGTTCATTCTGTAGTTCGTGCAAGACACATCCTGGGACACCATCTGGCCCCACTGACACTGTGTTTTTGGCTTTTGAAAGGGCTGTTTACACCTGTGCATCTGTGATTTCTGGAATACTACACTTTTCCAGTATTGTTGTGGGCCCTTTTGGAGGTGAGGGGGGGGATGAAGTTTGCACTGAATCTATCTGCCAGGATGTTGGCAATATCAGTAGGTTCAGTATATTTTGTGCTATTTTGCACTAGCTCAAAGCATATCTGGGAGTTGCCATTTAGATTCTTGACATAGCTACAGAAGGCTTTGTGGTTATCTTTCGAATCCTTGGTTACTTTTCTTTCAAAGTTAGTCTTGGATGATTTTATGAGGAGACATTAGTTTCTTACTGATATTGATCAGGGATGTATTTCCTTCTTGGGATTTGTTTTTTTCTGAACTAGTTTCCTCCTTTTATTGTATAACCTGTTTATGGAAGGGGTCCCCAGACTGGTTTCCTTCACTTAGGGGAGTGAGTCTTGGTTTTGTTAGGGATGGCATGATCCATGCATCCTTGTAGGTGCTCATAGAGTACATTTGTAAAAGATTCTGCATCTTGGGCAGTGTTATCCTTTATTGTGGGGACTATGAAAATTACCACCTCTGTCTTAAGTAAGGTGAAGTTTGCTTTAGAAAATTTTTTCACTGTGGTTTCCTTGGTTGGGGGTGGTGGCGGGGTATAGACATCCAAAGTGATTAGTTTATGGTCTGATCTAACCAGTGACAGGTTGACCTCCAGTGCGGAACACCTGTCGCCCATGTTGGTGATGACCAGGTCCAATATGTTTTCACCTCTGGTAGGAGAGTTTACCAGCTGATCCAGGGCATTTGAGTTGATAAATTCCAGGAAGCACTGAGCCTGTGAGTTTGTACTCAAGTAGTTTTCCCAGTTAATGGTAGGGTAATTGAAATCGCCCAATATCAGGGTGTTTGGTAGGACCTTCATGTTTTCCAGTGTCTCCAGAAAGGCAGAGTGGTGGTCCTGGGTCATGGAGGGTGATCTGTAGCAAGCCACAATTTGCATTGCAGATTTGCCCGATGTTAGTTGCACATGGATGATCTCAGAGGTATCATGCTGCACCACTAACCTGGAGGTGTTGTTATCCTTGATGAATATGGATACACCCCCTGCTTTTGTGTTTCGGTCCATGTTCTGTGGCCGAATGCAACTTGGCAGAGTCACATACCTTCATTTCTCATTATTTGATCTCCAGAAGGTGAGCATCCTTTGGCTCTGTGGTGCTCAGAAATATCCTTCCATGAGGGCCTCCCAGAATTTAAGTAGCTGGGGACTCTGTCCCACAGGTTGCAGATAGAATAAAGTTAACTAATTCAGATAAAGAAGTTATGTACTCACCATAACGTTCCATCTAAGTAGATACACTTAATTTTTCCGCAACTTCACACCTTCCTTCCCCCGAGCCTTCTCATGAGTTTTTTCATGTATGTTTTATGCTAAGTTGAGTTGATGATTAGTTTGAGTTGCGGCAACTCTATCTGACGGAAGGTAGGAGATGGTGATGGGTTATGGGTAAGGGGGAGGAGCTTGGAGTTTGGATCAAATGCTTGTAAAGTTGCCATCTCTGATCCGATATGGATCCGAATATCCTCAGGTTGCAGAAAAATGAAGTGCAACTACTCAGATGGAATGTTATGGTGAGTACATAACTTTTTTAAATTCCAATCCTACTCTTTCTGACAAGCATAGGAAGATTATTGATAGTTATGGGGAAAACGTGTATGCTTCAGCAACTTTGATTTTCAGAATTTTGAATTGCCAGGCCCATATATTAAAGTTTCTTCTGACTAATTTGAAAGCAAGAGGAATGTTTTGTCTGTAGTTTCTTCTAGTGAGGTAAAAGCTGCTTTAAATAATTTTGTTTCTTCCATTGTACAACTCACTGCTCGTTGTTTACAGTGTATGTGTATGACTCATTTGATACCTCTTCAAAGGTTGTAAACACGGGTACTGTTTTGATGAGGTTTGCCTGGCCACATTCTCACAACCTCCCAGACGATGTGAAAATGAGATTTTAAATTCTCCTTTGGATAGAGATGCAGTTTTTTGTTTCCTCTGCATTAGAGGTTATCAAGAAGTGTGATTAACAGGAGTATGTTGATACAGGGAATCTCTTAGGATTTTTAATTCTCCCTTTTCCCAATTTTCTAAGGAGTTTTCTAACCCCTCATCCATTTTTGGCAAAAAAAAAAAAAAAAAAACTAAATAAATAGTCTCAACAAAATACACCAAAAACAAGCCAAATGGCTCAAAAACTTGTAAACTATAATAAAAATAAATAAAAAAGTGAGCCACCAAGGCAGTATTTGTGTGAAACACAAGTTTATTTAACATTAAATACTGTTAAAGTAAAACCAACCAAACGTTTTCATTAAGAAACATAAATTGGCTTCAGCATGAATTGGCTTCATCAGTCATTCAGTTGTGATGTAACTTCCTTTATATACTCTAATTACTTAAGCAATTATTCATGATTTTGCTTACATCAGTGACATTACCCTGACTAAACTTATAGGCATAATTCCCCTGAATATGTAATATACAAAACAACATGCTGTGAACCATAATAATCAATACATTGAAGATACAAATCTTAGTGTGGGTACTAATAATAAACATAAAAGTAAAAAACATTGTTAAAAAAATAAACTTAAAAGTGCAGAACATAATCGGTTTGTTAGTTGCAGTCAGATACGTGTTTTCACAGTACACTTGAAATTAAACCTCTGCTGCCCTTTGCTTCAAAAAAGGAGCTATTGAACAAAAATAATTTAAACCTGGCTTACAACAAGCATTTAGTCTCAGTTGCCATTTAGTTTCTCTGGTGTCTATTTCCAGTTTATCATCCCCACCCCTAGAGTCGCTCTGGAACACGTCGTTAAACCCTGGAAATTTGTACGCATTCAATTTTATCTGCCATCCATTAGTTGTATACTGAAATGTAAGAATTTAAGTAGATGACAGAAAAGTGGCATTTGTGCCACATAGTTATTTTAAATACAGTTATCTCAACATTGTGTCCTATTCAGGGTGTTTTGAATGTTTCAGAATGTTTTAAAACATGCTATATTTTTAAAAAAATAAGTGAAGTTGTACAAATGTGTACATTAATACGCACACCTTTACTTTATGTTAAGCATGGTGTTCTTTTGGTAATTAGTTGGTTCAAGTATACAAATGTTTTTCCTTATGATATTCTATTTATACTGAACATTCATATTATGTATACATTTTTGTGTTTTTTTAACTGCCATTGACCATGAGGCAATATAATATACTATAACTTTTTTAATATAAATTTCAAATCATTGGTTTATATATATATATTTATATTTATATATATATGTATATATACTCAATTATATCAGTTTAATTATTTCATTACTGGTTTTGGAAGTTACAACATTACGGTTTTTGATGCTTAGTATTTGTGATTAGCTTTAAGCTACAATGTTGCTTTAAAGGTGTGGTTTAAAACGTCACTTCCACTTTGGTTTTAAATATGATGTGTGTAACTAATTTTTCACATTTAAAACTTCCTATAAAGACATTCGTTCCATCATTTATATTTTTACAGGTGTTGAAAGCACCACATTTGTACATCAAGGACCTGTGCTAGCCTTCTTTTCTGTTAACAATGTCAAGAATATTCTTTATATTATGCCCTCTACTGTACACAACCTTAGGTTTATGCCTCAACTTTAACTTCATTTCATTGTCAAAATGAGTTTCACATATATTATTAACACCTGATGCCAAGTTTGTTGTTTTTGTATTGTATTGTAATTCCAGAACATTGGTGTCTAGCTTGGCCGTGTTGGTTCTATTAGTGTTTAGACCTGCTTTTAAAATAGGCTTAAATGTAATATTTCTTTTTGTGCTTGTACTATTGCTTGGACCCGTTGCCTAGCTATACTTATACTTTCTTGCACCACTTCCATGAGTCCAACTAATAAATTGACCTTGGATTGATCTATTGATTTACTACCCATCAAACTTTCCCTGAAGAACTCTAACTCTTCATTGTGGGGAGTAGTGAGAACAAGATAACCACGTCCACTGCTAGGAAACAAACATGCAAGCTCTCTGTATTCATTGGTCTTAATTCCAAACAGTGCCATGAGTCTGAATATATATTGTGCCTTACTTACCACTAAACTTGCCCATTTGTCTATATATACTGCTATTGGTTCAGTTTTAGAACCTCAGGCTACTACTATCGGTCTAAGGGGGGGGGGGGGTATACACATTTTTATGAATCTTTGGTATTCCAAAGATTACTGATGTTCTTGGTTTCTCAACTGTTAAATATTTTATGTCCACAGAAGTTTTTTTTTTTTTTAAACTTGTTCACACAGGATTGTGTTCCTGGAATGCCAGCTAGGTACTTCAGTTCAAAGATCTTTTTTTCCACAGGAAAAAAAATGGATCTATATCTAGATTTGTTTCTAAGGTTTTCCACTCAAACTTTTGTTACTAAGAGGGAATACCACAGCAGTTTGGGTCTCATAGTATCTGTGATTCTCATGATACCCCTAGCAAGACTCTACATGACGAAATACAGTGGTATCTAAAGTCTCTTTGTTGCCAACATCAAAATCCTTTGCCTTTTCAAATCCCAGTGCTGAGGTTTGTCATAAGAGAAATCAGTGGGTGGACACATCAAATTTCCCTAAACCCTGCTTTCCCCTTCTCCTTCCCCTTCCCTGCTCTAAAGCAGTCAGTCATTACAGATGCCTCTGAATTTACTTTGCTTGGGGAGAAGTTTCATCAGGGATAAAGCTGTAAGGTGTGTGGAACACCAAGAAGAGATGCAAGCACATAAATATAAAATAAATGCTTGCCCTGACAACTCACTGAATCATCCTTGATCCCCTAGACTTCTTCAGGTTGTATTTTATTATTTAATTTTGTTTTTTTTATATTTGTTTACCAGAATAGTGCACTGATCAATACTGACCAATTTCAGGCTCAGCCTGTGTAAAATATAAAACATTTCACAAACAAAAATATAGAAATGTAAGCAGTAATACTAGTTCTGACAAATTACACAAATGTGTGTATGCATTCTATTGAACAAGCACAGTGCAAGGTACAATCAAGCAGAGTATGATGTACAATATACACATTAGTTATTAACTAGGTCAATCTTAGTGACTCTTGATAGAGAAGAGACTCTGAAAGGAGAGAGGTTAGCTGGTATGTCTTGTGCTGAAGCAGGAGCATTTGGCTTGGATGAAGAAATGCTTTTGAGTTGCATTCTGAATTTGGAGTAAGTGTTGATTTCTTTAATGTTGATGGGGAAAGCTTGGGAAAGAGTAGGTGCCTGAGAGGAGAAGGCATGTGCAGTGCTGTAGAGTTTGGTCCTAGGGTGTGATGAGATTTGTAGTAGCTTGTGAGTAGTGTTTCAGGTTGTATGAGGAGGTTTTTTCATGATGTCTAGCTGCAAGGAGGGTATATGCCCAAATTGGAGTAATTTGTAGAGTTGTGATCCTGAAAGTAGGTTAGAGCTTTGTTTTAAGGACAGACATTAGCCTTTTTCCAGGGTGATATAGTGATGATCACAGAAAAGTGAATTTGTAATGAATCAGCAGATGCTGTTACAGATAATCTTCAGTGTGGCATTTTTTTTCTTAGATGCAAAAGCAAAAATTGCGAGCCCATATTCAAGTTGAGAAAGGCAAACTCCTTTGCCAATGGCTGCCTTGGCTACTTAGGATAGAAAATGGGAGATCTTTTTGGCCCAGAAGAGGCGGTAGTTTACTTTGGCTGTTACTTTGTCTATCTGAAAACGGAAGTTTAGTGACTGATCAAGCCATAGTCCTAGGTATTTGAAGGTGAAGGTTGACTCTATGTAATGACTGTGTAGGTCAAAGACAGTTAAAGAGTTAGGTGCTTGGTGAATTTTCTGTGGAGGTCCAAAAATATAGTTTTGGTCATGGTGGGCGTGAAGAATAGTTTATAGTGTATGAGCCATTGGTGGAGCTCATGTAAGTCTTACTGGAGTTAGCACTGAATGTTGGTGTGAGAGTGAGCTGATTTTTAAATAACCATGCTGTCAGGACAGAGGATAATTCAGAGATGGGAGAGGTCATAGGAAGTTTGAATATGGAGAAGAGGATGTACATTGTTACAGACAATAACAAAGTCATATGGTGTATCAGCAAGCCAGGGTGGTCTAGGTCATACCCCTTTGCAGGCTAGCCATGTGTGGTTAGGATATAGTTTCACAGCACAGTCTCACTCTGCAGGCATTCACTTTCTGTCAGAGCAAGATTGTGTGGCAGACAAGCTGAACAGAACAAGGACAGACCCTCACAGATGAAAACTAGATCAGGGAGTTTTCCAAAGTTTGATCCATCTGTGAGGAGTTTCTCAAATAGACCTATTTACCTCCTCTCTGAAAATTAGCTAGAAAGATTCTGTTCAAGGATTCCTTGTAGGAAGGCTCAGAAGACAGGTGCCTTTTCCTTTTCTTGGACAGGAATATTCCTGTATGCTTTTCCATCTTTTCCACTGATATCCAGGTTACTTCTGAAGATTCAGAAGCAATCCTCCAAGATTATTGTGGTAACTCCTTTCTCATCCAGATAGTAGTGGTCCCCCCTTCTTTTGGAAATGGCAAGGGGCAAATGCTAAAAGCTTGTCACAGACTGGATCTACTCACACAAGACTGAGGTGTTTGATATACCCCCCAGTCAACTTCAACTGACTGCCTGGGTGATAAGAGTCTTAATTCTCTTTAGGCACCTGTTTACTGAGGACATGTAGCAGGTACTAAGGGAGACAAGAAAGCCTGCTACTAGAAAGTCATATATTAGCAAATGGAAAAGGTTTTCTAGTTCTGGCCAATGACATAGCCAACCCCCATTCAAGGATAATTGTTCCCTGGTTTTATAATATTTGTGTGAATTACTATCCTATGGCATTTCTTACTCCTCCATCAAGGTTCACTTATCCACCATTTCAGCATGTCTATCCATGGAACCTTCTCTTTCAATGCATTCTCATGTCAAAATATTTTTGAAAGTAGTTTTGCATAAGTGGTCTCAAAGAAACCAGTGGCCACATCTTGTGATATTAATTTTGTGTTAGAAAAACTAATACTTTGCTCCATTTGAAAGAGATAAGCTGGCTGACTTAAGGTTCTTAACATGGAAGACTGTTTTACTGATTGCTCTGACCTCTGTAAGAAAATCATGTGAGTTGCAAGCTCATATTGTGTATCAACATAATCTCATTTTCCACAGACACCAGTTTCTTTGAGAACTAATCCTTCTTTTATGTTTAAAATGGGATCCAAGTTTAGTTTAAGCCAAACTATTACTCTCTTGGTTTCTTTCCTGACCCCTAAAATAAGGGAGAAAGGAAATAACATCCCTTGGATGTCTACAGACAACTGAGACACTATCTTTACTGAACTAAATTTTTCAGATTTTTGGATTAATTGTTCATTTCTTGTGAAGGTAAGAAGAAGGAACAAGCTGTTAAAAATAAACTATTTCCAAATGGTTGTCACAGGCAATTGCCTTTTATTATACTCACTACAGTAAAACTATTCCTGCCAGACTTAAGTCCACTGTATCAGTGCCTTGACTTTATTTATGGTGTTCTGGAAAGGGTTGGATTCAAAAGTTTTCTAGAAGCAGCAACTTGGTCCTCTCTACATATGTTTACAAGGAATTACAAGCTCAATTCCTTCTCTAGGTCTAGATCAGGCTTTGCTAGGGTCATTGTCCAGGTGCTCCAGGACCCTTCACCTTCCATCTCCCAAATGCAGTAAGCTAGAGTAATCTACCTATATAGTTAAGGCTCCTGCAGTAGCAATCAATATGATGAACATAGTACAGTTGTGGAAGTAAACTCACCATAACAGTTGGTGTTCGAATGATCGCTGCTGCAGTAGCTATTCCTTCTCTCCATCCCTTATGTTATTTAGTGTGTTGTTTATACTAGGGTGTGAATACTTATTTTTTTTGTTCCTAGCATCATCGTTTCAGGGCTCAGACTTTGTCTCTCCATTTTGGCATAAAAGCTGTGAAGGGATTGGTGCCTAAACCTATCTTTATAGTCAGTTTGAGCTGAGTGACGGTTTGGTTGTGTGTTTGGTCCTGTGGAAGGTACCTTGAAGCTTTGGAGGCTGGCCTGCGAATATATCTTCTGCAGGACACAACCCATAATGCTAAGGCTACTGCAACAGTTCACTCAAACATTTACTTTATGGTAGGTCTGTTTATACAACTGCACTTTTTACTGTGTTGGCTGTATTAGTTGAAAATAAACTTTAGTAAAGAAGGCTAATTTACACTGACAATTTTGAACTAATACTTTCCAATTTTTACTGCTGTTAATCTGACCATCATAATTTGTGTTTGTCTATAACTTGTTTTAGTAAAGAAACAATGAACATTTATTGATTTACCCAGAGTAGAGACAGTTTTTGCCAATACCTTAGACACCTAAGCTTGTCTAATTCCAAGTGTACATACATTTTCAATGATATTCTAAGATTTATCACTGGTGCAGAAGTCTAAGTTATGTTGATTTACCTGCACTCCAAAAGCTTTGGACTTCTTGTAGGGGCTTCCCTGACAGAGTGCACAGAGTGCTCCCTGTAAAACGCAGGAGGAGAGTCAAAAGCTTCAGAGTTTTTTTTGCCACATCAGCAAGTTCTTCTTTGGTGGTCCAGCTATCATTCAGCTTTGATCTTTAAGTCAGGCAGATAAGTCCCAGTCTTCCTTCTAAATTTAATTTTTATCTGGAAAACCTGTATTATTTTGACAAGAATTTGCATATTTGTGCATGCAGTTACAGAAACAAAGTGAAGGTTTTGTATGTGTTTATTATGTTAAATATATTCCCAGTGTCTCTGTGAACTTTTTGCAGTGGTGCAGCGGTAGCATTGTCGCTTCACAGTAGGAGGTTCTCTGGTTTGATTCTTGGCTGGGGTGCCTTCTGTGCAGAGTCTGCATGTCCTCCCTGCATTCATGTGGTTCCCTCTGGGTGCTCTGGTTTCCTCCCATGTTACAAAGACATACATCTGGAGCATTTCTCCCCGGGCATCCGCTGAAAATTGGCTTTGTTCCTAGTCAGACTTTCCCAGTTAACAAATGTTAAATAAATAAAAATAAAAATACAAATAAAAAGGTGAAATTTATGACCAAAGATCTTCAACAGATAACTGTTTAGAGTGTTTGGGAAAGGATATTGTGTCTTGTGGGGTAATGTCAGTGTAATGCTTACCTCTGGCCACCTAGATGTTCATCACATTGATCAGTGCTGCAATAGCCATAGATATATGGGATTATATCCTGTCAAGGATAAAACAGCTGGCCAGCATCCAAAGCTTCAGGGTGCATTCCATATTCCCAAACTGTAACGCAGCTTGAAATGAGGTGACTAAAAGACAAGTCTGGGTGTGAAGCCCTTTACTACTGCAGAAGCGTATGCTTCCATGAGGCTTTCAAGGACCGGTTAGCTGGTTCAGATGGAGCAATTGTTAGCATCTCTAACACAAAATTAAGATCCCAAGGATCACCAGTTTCAAAAATAATTTGACATGGCACTACATTGAAAGAGAAGGATCCATGTGCATACATGCAGAAATGGCCATTAAATGAACCTTAATAGATGAGTAAGAGAGGCCATAGTACAGTAATTCATACATTATATTGTAAAATCAGAGTACAACTACCCCTGAATGGGTGCTGGTTAAGTTGTTGACACTAACCAGTAAACCTTTGCCATTTGATATTTGTATGTTGTATTTGTATGTTGTAGTAGCAGGCTTTCTTGCCTCAATTAGAAACTGATGCTCAACCTCAGCAAGCAGGTTCCTAAAAGGAATTAAGACCCTATCATCCGTGCAATCAAATGAAATTGATTGGTGTTAAGGTGTATCAAACATTCCTGTATTTGTATGAACATTTCCAGACTGTGAGGAACATTGTGGTAAGTCTCCCTGGCCATTTCCAAAAGAAGAGAAAGCCATGGTCACCTGGGCCAGAAGGGAGTCACCATAATGATCTTGGGGGATTCTTTCTGAATCTTCAGAAGTAGCTTCACATATTAATGGAAAGGGTTGAAAAGCTTACAGGAACATTCTTGTCCAAGGAAAAGAAAAGAACAGAAAAGAAAAGGCATCTGTCTTCCAGGGATTCTTGCATGGACTCCTGGAGCAGCGTTTTTCCAGCTGACTCTCTTCAGCAAGGAAGTAAGCCGGTCTACTTAAGGAACTCCCCACAGATGGATCAAATCTTAGCCCCCCCGATCTAGTTTCTATTCGTGAGAGTCTGCCCTTGTCCTGCTCAGCTTGTCTAACACAGTTTTCTCTGGCAGAATGCATGGTGCTTGTAGAGTCAGATTGTTCTGTGAAGCTTTAACTCAAGCTAAAGTTGCTAGTCAGCAGAGGGGTTACAACCTGATTCCCACTTGCTTGGTGTAGAACATGACTGTGGTATTGTCTGTAATAATTTGAAGAGGTCCTTGGGACCAAAGATGATTAAGAGAGTTGGCTGCCTTGAATAGGGCAAGCATCTCTTTTATATTTATGTGCTTGTGTCTGTCCTTGATGTCCCACACACCTTGGACATTTATCCCTTTTGCAACTGCTCCTAAAGCAAGGTCTGACCCGTCTGTGGTGACTGGCCACTTTGGAGGGAGGAAGAAAGGGAGAACTGGATTTAGGGATAGCTCTTGTCTTCACCAAGTGACTTCTGTTCTGACAAACCCCAGCACTGATACCTGAAAAGACAAGGGGTGTTGGTGCTGGGACTAAAGAGACATCAGATACTACTGTATCTTTCTCAAATGGAGTCTTGTCAAGGGTATCATGAGCATAATAAAAGCCATGATACTCAAAATACCGAGGTATTCCATCACAGTAACTGATGTCTGAATGGAAAATCCTGGAAATAGATCTAGATATAGATCTATTTTTTCTTGTGGAAAAAAAGCCCTTTGAACTGCGGTATCTAGTTGACATCCCAGAAACACAATACTGTAAAGAGTCAAGAAAGAGTTTTAAATGTTCTCTAGGAATCCCAGGTTATGTAAAAGATCTTTTACTCAAGACATAAGATTCCTGACACTTTGAAAAATACTTTGCAATGATAAGCAAGTCATCTAAATATAGACAAATGTGGGTACACTGTAGCCTACAATGAGCTATATATATATGTGTATATATATATATATATATATATATATATATATATATATATATATATATATATAAATGGGAACTAGAAACTTTGTGAACACTCTTGGTGGAGTGGATAGTCAAAAGGAGTAAGACAGACAACTGATAATGTAATCCAGACATAGAAAATCTTAAGAAATCCCTGAAATCTGGATGAATAGGGGTGTGGTGGTAAACATCTTTTAAATCTAGTGTTACCAGGAAACTTGAATGAAGACTTAGGTTGTAAAGTGACATTAGTTTGAATTTGGACACTATCACAAAAGGATCCAGAACTGGTCTCCAGGAATTGTCTTTCTTTTGTACTAAAAACAACCTTGAATCAAACCCCTTTCTCACCTGGGAAGGGGAGAATTGATTCTATCACTCTCTTGGACAACATGTGATAGACAGGTGGAAATGAAATATTCTGGTAAGGAGGATGAGTAATTTCCCCCTGAAAAGCAGGAATTTCCTCCCATTGCCATCTGTAACCTTGATGAATGATCTTCAGAACTCATTTTTCTGAAATTCTCTGTTGCCAGAGAGAAAAGTGGGGATTCAGAGTTTCTGGACCATCTGAAAAGGAGGAATTCCCCCCATTGCCAACTGTAGCCTTGAAGAATGATCTTCAGAATGCATTTGTCTGAAACTGTGTTGCCAAAGAGAAAAGTGGAGATTCAGATTTTCTGGAAGAAGAAAGGGGTTGCCTGAGTGGAGGAAGGGTGAAACGTCTCTTAACTACTCATTCTGACTTATAGGACTGTCCTTGGTATTGGGATTTTCCATGGAACCCCCTTGCAATTTCTTCTTAAACATCTCTTTCCATACATTTTGTTGAGACTGTTTTGTTTCTTACCAAAATTGGAAGAGGAGTTAGAGAGTCCATTGGAAAGTTTGAAAAGGAGGACTGAAAATCTTAGAGATTTTCTGTATCAGCTTATTGTTTTCATCACACATTTTGATCACCTCTGCAACAGAGGGGCTAAAAACTAAATCTCTATCCAGGATCTCTCTTGGCAGGATATAACATGTATGGCCATGGCTACTGCAGAAGTAGTAATTCAAACATTTGCTGTTATGGTAAATTTAGATCTGATATAGTCATTTAATTCATTACTCAACTGATGGGTCTCTGATCTGACCATGGATCCGACTTGGTTGCTTACACTAGACTCACAATGCCCCACCATTCTGACATACCTTAGATCTCATTTGCCACCTCATCATTCGGACGATTAAGCTATGGTGTTAAACAGGATTCTCTATCTCCTTATTTGTGAGTTTTTTTATTTTTAATATCTTTTTTCTCTTCCTCCCTTTGCCTTTACGTAAGTAGTGGACTTTTGATAATGCTGCACTTTTTCAAATGTTCAAACTTTTCTTCTAGTTAGGTCTCTCTATCCTTGTGAGGGTATACTTCTAAATGCCATCATTGGTATTCTGTCAGTCTCTCTTTTTCTGTCTACCTTTCTGTAGGGTACTTCTGAAATGCCATTGTTGGTATTTTTCTTTCCCCTGCTGTTTCTGAAATAATTCTATTTGTTTTCCGATATGACTGACAAGCCTACGGGCTGTAAGAAATGTACTACTGGTAGGCATAAGATCCATAATTCTGATGCTCACAAGGAGTGTGTTTATTGTCTGGGTGCTGCCCATCTTGAAGTTGACTGCTTCATTTGTTCTGGATTCAACTGCCGTGCCTTGAGTGACAAGAGAAATAAATTAGTATTTAAAGGTTTACTACCTTCCTCTTTTGCTTCCTTATCAGCTGGGTCTCAAATCCTGCCTAAAAAACTCAATAAAGGGAGATATGACTTGGCTGCAAAGGAAAGGAGTCCAGGAAATGGTCCCCTAGCTGTTCTCCTCATTCAGCTCCAATTCTTGAACCTACAGCTAAAGTTTCTAAGAAATCAGATCTGATGTCAACCTCAGATCATACAGCTCACAGCACCAAATCTCCTCAGATCTGATCTCTGTGTTTTTCCCTGGAGCCAATATTTCCTTAGCTTCATTCAGCTTTTTGGAAAGCGACACTGAGGAAACCCTCCAGACCACCTTCCAGTAGTTCATCCCATAGACCCTGCAGCAGTTTATCTGAAGCAGAGGTGGCTAGAATAATTAGGAAGTTTCTCAGGACTCAAATTCAGATGGGGGGTAATTCCAGTTCCACCTCCCATTGGACCTGTGAGCCAGCATTCTTGTCAACCTCATGTTATATCTCTTTCTCTGATCTTGACTGGTGGTTTAGGAGTCCTTGGATCCGATATCTTTGGGAATATCCTTGTCAGATCTGAAGACAAGCTGTTCTTCCACTCTGACCATGCTCCTGAGCCACCTGGCTAAGATCTCTTCAGAGCAGGATGACTCTCAGAGATGAAGTGCTGGTGACAGCTCCTGGGGGTTGAGGTCGACTCTAAAGCTGTCAGAGACATTCCTGCCTCTCAGTGCCTCATGTTTGACATCTCAGCTCTGAGTCCTTCCTTGAGGTAAAGGTCTATTGGGATTCCAAGTTTGATGTAGGTAACTTCAGTGCCAGAGCAACCATCTGTAATTTCTTCTGGACCTTCAGCCTTTGAGATAGTGGAGAGGGCTTTCTCTCTAACCAGAGAGAGGGCATCCTTACCCTCTTTGGATCCTATCCTTCTTCCTCCATGGAATTTAAGCTCTGATCCTCTCAAGTCTGTTCCACCAGGACAGCCATCCTGTACTAGCCCTCAGACAATACTCACTCAGGACTCCCCAAACACTTCTGATACTTCACTAGACCACCCCAGTGATGAGGTCCCTATGCAGAGGATGTGCAAAAAGAGACACTTAGATTTCCCTCAGGAATCTATCACCGAAGACATGGACTTCAATCATGCACCATTGCAAGAGTACATGGTATGCAGTACGGGTCCCACAGATCTCCACCTAATAAAATCTCTTTTGGAGAGATCCTGGAACTTCTAAAAGAGTGGTGAACTGTCTTCTGATACCCTTTCCCAGGAGGAGTTTCTGGAGGTTATCAGGGCTGTCCCAATAACATGTTGGGTGGTCCCTCTGGCTGATGAGTTGATCAACCTTATTTCATGGTGAGCATGGAAGAAGCCGGATACTAAAGACGCCATACCTAAGAGGCCAATTATGTTTTTAGTTCCACCTAAAGATAAGGTCCACTGGAGTAAAAGAGAGCCAGTAGATGCTATGGTGGTGGTGGCAGTCACTAAGAGGGAGCTTGCAGAACAGAGCTCATCTGTCCATCCTCCTAATATAAAATCTGAGCCTTGGACAGATTTGGCAAGCGTTATTTATGCCTCAGCAACCTTTGATGTTTGGTTGCTGAATTTTTTGGCACACTTCACCAGGTTACAAAGGGATTTTCCCAAGGAGCTTTCCAAATCTTTCATTGTCCATGTCTGTGGAGGTCCAGAAAAATGTTTCTTCACCACTGGCTACCCTTCAGTCTATTTCCAATATGTCTATGAGGCTGATCTCTCATGCAGCCAAAGGTACTTCTAGGGCTGTGGGTTTAGGCATTGTAGTCATTAGTCATGCCTGAATGTGCCTGTGTGATTTTGCAGAGCCCTTCAAGTCTTCATTCATGAATACTCCTTTAGATGGATAATTCTTGTTCGACCCCAAAGTTAAGGAAACACTCTGCAGATGTGGGCAAGATGGAAATGTCTGCTTTTCGGATCTGTTTTTCTACCCCTCAGAGGTCCTTTTCATGGAATTAATGAGATGATGAAAAGATGAGTTTCGCAAGTCCCAAGGACCTTTCCAGGACTGATGAGGGGACAGTTCATCCCGGGGCAGAGTTAGACATGACTTCTAACATGACAACTTTTTTTTTTGTGCTGTGGAAGTTTTGCTCAAACTTTGGGGGAGGGGTGGATATGTGAGACCCTTGCTGTGTGGACTCTTTTCAACAAAACCAAAATTATTTACATAATTCAATACGATTTCTATATGATTTATTACATTCCAAAGATGCCATTTTATTAACTACGCCTCCGTTCTGTTTTTCATTACTTCTTTTATGTCATTAGGGATTATACTAGGGCTTTCTTCTGGGACATAAATGCCTCTAAAGGTACACTTAGTAAAGTCAGCGAGACACCTGTTACATCACATTTCTTAAGCAACAATAAATTCATTATCACAGAGACCTGGAACTTCAGTTGCAATATGGTATGCCCAAAACTCACACTACTCTATTTAAATACTGTGGATGACTCAGCCATCTTAAATTTCTTATGTCAAACTGCAGTGAAGTTTTAAAATCAAACAGGGATGTCATCTTAAATAGGTGCTGATTGAGGATAGATGACAATTTGGATTTAGGAGGGGTAGGACATTGTCATCCCACTTTAATCATTACAAGTTGGGTACCCGGGTGGTTGACCCCAATATACAGTCTACTCTCATGGATGATTTACTTCAGGATTGCTATAGTTGTGGCCATTGTGTACATTGTAACAGACTAAATCAGACCAAAATGTTTAGTAGCTGTAATACCAGTCAGGTTTATGACATTAAGTTTTTTGCTAATTGTTCATTTGACTGTGTAATATATTTAGCTACTTGTTCAAGTTCGGCCTTTTATGCTGGCCAAACATCCAGGCCTGTGAAGTTTAGGATTAGTCAGCATTTAAGTGATATCAAACTAAAGAAGTACACAAATGCATTGTATAAACATGTGGTTAATCACCCTTCGGCATCTTTTAGATTCACTGTCATTGATATTATCAAAGGGGATAGAACAAATAAAATTGGCTGGCACAACATATTAAATAATAAAGAAAAAGGATGGATTATAAAGCTAGGTGCTTTAATTTCACCTGGGCTAAATGAAGCCAATGGGTATTCCTTTTTCATGGATGGGTGGGTCTATAAGGAGTGTGGAAGCTCTATTTTGGTTACACTGAGGAAGGCTTGAATTTTATGCCAAAACTGGTCTGTCTGTGATAACTTTATAATAAATGTTACACTTTATACACCTTGGTGCTGGGTTTTTGTTTTTAAATATTGTAAGAAGTCATGCTGTTTACTGCCATAGAGAAGTGCTAATCGATCACCTACCTGTAGAGGTTTCCAGAAGGACTGGGCTCCATTGCAGTATGCTGTGAGTCAGTACACCATCACAGCTTCTCTTCTCAGTTTCAAATATACCCCTGCAGATCTGCTCCTCTTGCTTCACTTACTCCATGCTGGCTTCTCGCTCACCTATTTTCTGAGGTGCACTCATTTCATATTTGTCCCCTGCAGACAGCTGGGGTAATGAAACAGCTTGCTTCTCAGATCATACTAAATTAGATGAAAACCTGGCTGTTGCTGCTGCGTGTGTAGGCTTCTCTCAGCCCAAGCATTTAGCGGGGATCCCGAGTTCCGGGGAGCTTTGGACAAAGTTGTAAAACCACCTTGAAATTTCATAAGGATATGAAGGATTAAATGCACAGTTAAATGATGCTTGTATTTTTCCTGGCCTACCAACAAAATCCACAGATTGTGGAAACAGTGTTTAATCCAGGATTAGATTTGTAAACCTGATGTAAATAGCTTCACCCTTTGCAACTTTCTGAGCTCATTTGCAGTAATGAGATAGCAACACAGCTCACTTGTCCACCCTTTCAATTCCAGTCCACTCAGATTCTCCTTCCAGTGGTTATCAGCTTTAGCAACCACATTACATCTCACCTCCCTTATATGTTGAACTGACCTCAAGTTGGAATAATGCTGATGGCAGCCTAAGCTCAACATAAGGATGCTAATAATCTCAAAAGACAGTTCAAACTGCATGATAGGAAAACACATGGATGGTAGAGACAGTTCTGATCTTATGGTGTCCACAAGTGTGTTTTTTAACAATGCTTACTACTTTTGGATAAGTACTCAAGCAGCCAATCCATAATTCATATGTTAATGTGTTGTTATTAGCTACATGTTTCTTAACGTGTTTATTTCAACTGATGCTATGTTATGAAATTGTAATATGCGCAGCGAGCATGCACAAGAAAATGCGCTCACATACAAACATGCTTGCGTGTATTTATATTAATGTAGACATGATCTTAAACAGAAAATGACCTAGTCTGCCAAATAAGGAAAAATACATGCTCCACTGGTGGTCACAGCATCTGTTAAACTCCTTGCAGCCTTTGATACCCTAGCCATTCATATTTACCTTATGCAGAACCAGTCCATACCTCTCAATCTCTCAGAGCAAGAAATTTGGACAAAGCCAAAAATAATGGTGAGACAAAGGCCCAAAAATAGGGACAGATTTTAAATATTGCTCCTGTAAACTCAGATAGTTGCTAGAATAAAAGGTTTTGCATTATTATGTATTTTCTGAGGGATATGAAGTCTGAAATTCAAATGTCTGCCAATTATTTATTATTTAGTGACTTTAATCTTCATATTGGTATCCCATAATCCCATTGAAGTGCGAAGAGTTACTTGATTATGTATGCAAATATTATGTTAATCAGCGCCCTGATCTTTAGCCAGTTTTACCTACTTTTCATGGGCCTTTGCCCAGATTTTTTATATTTCCAGGTTAAGAGGTATATCTTTAGTGTATCCTACCTATAGTTTTTCATATTGCTTTTTTGCTCCCCTATTAGCTCTTAAGTATTTTTAACTAATCAGCATAATGTATCTCTTTACCTTTCTCTAGGGTGCTTCTTCTACTCAACCCAATTAGCATGCTTTTTCCAAAATAATCTTAAAAATCATTTGTTCCACCATGGTGCTCCTTTAAGGTTTGTCTGTTTCTTATATTTACCAAATGGAAAATATTGTGCAAACAGAACTTGAAGCTCAGATAAAAAAAAAAACAGTTATATTCAGAAGTCATCATATCAAATTTCCCTCTCCGATCCCAAGACCACAGCTTGTGTCTAATAAAATCATTATCCACTTCATGAAATTTGTTATTGGTTGTTCTCTAATTTCTGTTTTTTACCATATATATGTGAAAATAAAAGAGAATACCAAAATTATCTGACCCCTTCCCCCACAGGTGCGGTCAGGATAAACTCACACAGCAGACATATCACTGGACAATATTACAAATAACATATTGTGTAATTTGTTAGGAGAATTTTGCATGTTAAATTAAGGCAAACAAAACCAGATATTTTAATATTAGCCTACCTACTGCAGTCAAGCTAGATAATGTATCCCACTATACCAGGTGTATTCAAATCACCCATATAAATCCACCACCATGAAGAAGCAACTTTAGAAAACTCCATCTTGAATTTTTTTACAGTCAATATCTATAGCCAAACTCCTATAAAACACATCCACCTCAGATTTAGAAAGAGCTCTTAATAAATGGACCAAGATAATCTCAGCCCTTGGCCTGTTACAAACCAAAGTTCACCTGAGTTGTTGATGAATTTTAGTGGGACACCATCTCCATACCTATTCTGCCTGTAGTCATGGTATCCAACATATTCCTTTTTACAGCATGGTTTCAGGGTCTCACTAAATCAAGTTTCCATAGTAGCAGCAATTCCAATGTCATTTTCATGCAGAAAGGTCTACAGAAGTCCATATTTATTATGCATACTCCTAACAAGTTGTCATTCAATTGGATAAATATAACTTAGTCAGGTTCTGTGTGGTGTTTACAGGGCAAAGTCAAGTTCTATGTGATGTTTACAGGGCAATTAGATGTACATCTAAAACAGATTTGACTAACCTTTCCAATGTTAATCCTATGTAATTCAGATGAATCAAGTCTTTAGCAAAATAATCATTACTGCATACCATGTACTCTGGCAATGGTGCATGATAATTGCCACCATAAAACATGTGCCTTTTTATTAAACTATTGATCTTACATTTTGTAATGCAGTAGTACATACCTAAAAGATTAGCTGACACCCCACAGTCGTTGCAAATTTTAGTTATTTACTTCACTTCTTGCATTATTTTTCCCACATTAGTCCTTCCAATGTCATTGCAGCCAGCAAACACTTCCACTTTTTTATCATATTTTAGCATATTTAAAACTTAACATATTTGTTAGTGACAGCCACAATGCATTTTAGACCATGGCTAATATCTGCCATGCTATATCCAACCATAGAACAGACCACCATTATCTTTGTATCCATTTTGTGATGATAGTGCTTAAGTCCCTTTAACACCTAGTCTATAATAAATAATTCCCCATTCCCCCTAATCTGAGATGTTATTTTCCTTTACATTAAGATTATCTTTTCTTTGATGGCCTAACTGATTTTGGTCACCACTCCCTGGGCTTGATTTTGCTAATAAGTTAACCTCTTTGGGAGGATGAAAGATGTTGCTATTCACCTGTATTCGATTTCCTGAATCCAGACTCACTATTGCTGTCTCATCCTCTATTGTCATTTTTTGCTTTCATTTAGTTATCTGTTATACTTAGTCAATATAATAATCTTTATTTTCACCTTTATTAGGATTGCCCTCATCCTCACTAGGAAATACAGGCAAGCTACATTTCCTTCCAGCTTTTTGGGTTACCAACAGTCTTAATATTTCCATTAGACAGTACAGGGGCATTGTTACCTTGAGCCACACATCCATTTTCTTGTGTCTCTGCAATTTCTTCTGGCTCAGTCTGTTCTACTAAGTTACACATAGAAGGATAATTTATGTATCCTCATTCAGTTGGCTTTCCTGATTAACTAAAGATGTTTGTAGTTTGCAGGCAACATACCATTTTAATGGTTGCATTTTGTGCACACATTTCTCCATCCACAAAAAAGTTATTATCCTTTTGAATGCACACTACACACAGTACATTGTTGAAGGATCCCTCTCTCTATCAAGTCAGTAAGGCAGACATTCTCAAACTTTTTCATATTGATGCATTTAATTCCTTCCTTAACAACAGTAATTTAATTTTCTGGTACTACTTCCTTCCCATTAATCCCATTGACCACAACGACCATGTTAAGCATGCGGGCGTGTAAAGAGTATCATTGCTGCTTTGCATCAACGATACGACACATAACCACTTACAGCGCACATTTGGTCATTCAGACCAAGAATTTCAACAGGTTAAAGAGCTGAGTGTAAGTATGGCACCTACTGACTTCATATAGATGCTTCAGAAAAGATGAACAGCTGACTTTTCCCTTTTTAGAGCAGGAAGATATAGTATACTATGGAACGAATAGAGTATTTTAGTCTACATACAAGAAAGCATGTGTAGTGGACTCAAGAAATAAAAGGAAACGATACACAATAAATTCAAAATATTCACACAAGAGAATATTAACCACTACTAATTTTGCCTACTTTGAAATTTCAGTAGTGTTAATTCTGATGACAAAATATTTCAATATCTT
>NC_056735.1:1723634587-1723692087 GCF_019279795.1 Protopterus annectens
TATATAGATTATCTATATATATATATAGATATATATATATATATATATATATATATATATATATAGATGTGTGTGTGTGTGTGTGTGTGTGTGTATATATATATATATATATATATATATATATATATATATATTTTTTTTTTTTTATTACATATGTTGATACGAAGATATAGATATGTAAATAATGAATCTGGAGGAAATAAGAAAATATGAAAATGAGACCAAAGCACGCTACCCCTTTTAATTTCTTTCAACAATAGTTATGTACACAACATCACATCTGCAGCATAAAAAAAGCAATAGTTTGATGACCTAACTTTCACTCATAATTCCATTAACAATTAGTATTAATATGATTAGCATTAGTCATACTTCTGTCTAAAGTAAATGGTACTGTAACCCAACATTCACACACATTTCTATCAACAGTAATATGAAGTAATCTTCACTCATAATTCTTTCAGCAGACAGTGATATAACTTAGCATTCATTCATAATTTCCTCATTAATCAGTAGTACTTCACTCATACGTCCATCAACAATCAGTAGTACTATGCCCTAGCAGCCATTCATAATTCCATTAACAATCAGTAGTACTATGACCTAGCAGCCGTTCATAATTCCATTAACAATCAGTAGTACTATGACCTAGCAGCCATTCATAATTCCATTAACAATCAGTAGTACCATGACCTTACAGCCATTCATAATTCCATTAGCAATCAGTAGTACTATGATCTAACAGCCATTCATAATTCCATTAGCAATCAGTAGTATTATGACCTAACAGCCATTCATAATTCCATTAGCAATCAGTAGTACTATGACCTAACAGCCATTCATAATTCGATTAGCAATCAGTAGTACTACGACCTAATAGCCATTCATAATTCCGTTAACAATCAGTTGTACTATTATGACCTAACAGCTATTCATAATTCCATTAGCAATCAGTACTACTATGACCTAACAGCCATCCATAATTCCATTAACAATCAGTAGTATTGTGAACTAACAGCCATTCAGAATTCCTTTAGCAATCAGTAGTGCTATGACCTAACAGCCATTCATAATTCCATTAATAATCAGTAGTACTATGACCTAACAGCCACTCATAATTCCTTTAACAATCAGTAGTACTATGACCTAACAGCCAAAACAATCAGTAGTACTATGACCTAAAAGCCATTCATAATTCCATTAATATAGTTTCATAGGTGTTTACTAGGCTAATGGCCCTGGAGCCTTTGCAAGCCTAGTCCATAGTATTACCCTGACATTGTGCTACCTGACCTTAGTTCCCAGTGCCTCTGTCGAGTAGAGCCACTGGAGTGATCCCTGGGGTGAATTTTCCCATCCACTCATCAAGATTTCTCTTGAAGAGAGCCAGTGACGTGCTAAGCTTGACATGTATGGGAAGTCTATTCCATAGCATGGGCAGTCTCTGGGTTATGAACCTGTCCCTCCAGCTTGTTCTGTTGATTGTGGTAATGAGATTGAGGTCTCTGGAACGTGTAGTGCAGAGGGATTGGGATTTCTTTAGATGTAGCATTTCTAACAGAGCTGGTTCAGACATGGCTTTGTAAGTCAAGTAGAGATCACCTCTAAGTAGGCGATATGAGACAGAGAATAGTTGGAGTTTTTTGAGTCTGTCCATATAGGACAAGTATTTAAGGCCTAGGATCTTCTTTGTGAGGTACTTTTGTGGTCTCTCCAGTTGTTGTAGGTGTCTAGTGAGGAACATGCCAAATAGGGCATTATACTCAATGATTGGCCTAATGAGGGAAGAGTAGAGAGAGGCAATGACCTCTTCCTTCCTGGATGCAAAACCCTTTGTAATGAGATATGCCACATAGAAGGACTTTCTGACTACAGAGGCAATGTGGTGGTCAAAACAGAGGTTGCTGTCAGCTTGTGTACCCAGATCTCTTATGACGCCTTTTGTGTTCACTGGACTACCATCCATGTGATAATTCATGGGAACTGGGTTTTTCCCAAAGGGGAGGATGACACATTTTTTGGCATTGAGCTTAAGGCCATGGTTCTGACAGCAGTCATTGGTCTCAGTGAGACCTTTCTGTAGGATGTCAACATCACTTGGGGAGTTAATTATGGCTCCCAACTTGCAATCGACTGCTAACTTTGTCAGCCAGAGTCCATTTGTGTTGGTCTGTACTTCAGAAAAGTAGATACCAAACAGGAGAGGATCCAGGACTAAACCCTGTGGGACTCCACTCAAGACTGGTCAGCAGTCTGACTTGGAGTCAGCTACTTTCACACTGTGGATTCTATCTGTGACCCAGTTTGCAACCCACCTAGTGATATAGGGGTTGATGCCTAGCTGATTCCTGAATGTGGAATGGTATCAATGGCCTTGGCCAGTTCAAGGTAGGCTGTATGACCCACCTTGCCTTCGTCCACAGCTCTGGGGACTGAGTTAAAAAAATCAACTAGGTTGAGCAAGAATGATCTACCCTTCACAAAACTAAACTGTGTGGGACCCAGAGTTTGGATATTCCCTATGTCCTTGTTTATTAGGTCCATGATGATGCATTCCATAGCTTTGCATATCAGACTTGTCAGGCAAATGGGGCGATAGTTCCCAGGTTCTATAGTCACTCCTTCTTTGTGGAGAGGGATGGCTGTAGCAGTGCACCATTCGGTAGGGACAAAGCCTGAGGTGAGGCTGTGATTGACCAGGGCACACAGGTGTGGTGCCAGTTCACTCTGTAGGTCATTTATAACACAGCCAGGGATATTGTTGGGTCTAATAGAAGCTGTATTCTTGGCCTTGGGCAGCGCTGTTTTAACCTGTGCATCAGTAATACTGGGTTCCTGGCAAGCAACAGCTCCAAGCAAATTTGGGTATTGCTGTGGAGATTCTTTACATAACTATAGAAGGCCTTGTGGTTGTCTTTTCTCTCTGCTGAAATTCTGTTTTCAAAGCTAGCTTTAGAGGATTTGATGAGGGATCTCAACTTTTTGTTCAGGCTGATAAGGGAGTTTTTCCAGTCTTGGGACTTCAACTTATTTCACATCAGTTTCCTCCTTCTGTTGTAGAGTTTGTTTATGGCAGGGGACCACCACATTGGCTTCCTTTTTTTGGAGGAGAGTGTTTTTTTTCTATTGGGTATGGCGAGATCCATGCATTTGTGTATATGTTCGTACAGGGCATTAGTGTTTGATTTGACAGTCATGCAGCTGTTCTCCAATTGCATGGGTGCTGTGAAGTTATCCACCTCTGTTTTTAGGAGCCCAAAGTAAGCTTTGGAGAAGTTTTTCATGGTGGTTACCATTGCGAGGGGTGGGGCTGGGAGGGATGTGACTTTCCAAGGTGATTAGTTTGTGGACGGATCTAACCAGGGACTAGTTCACTATTGGCATAGAGTAATGGCCGCCTATGTTAGTACTGACCAGGTCAAGGATGTTGCTACCTCTAGTGGGAGTAAGAACGAGCTGGTCCAGGGCACTGGAATTAATGAATTCCAGGAAACATTGGGCAAGTGTATCGGTGCATTAGTAGTTTTCCCAGTTAATGGTGAGGTAGTTAATGTCACCCAGTATAAGAGGGTTAGATTTGACCCTAATATTCTCCAGGGTGCTTAGGAACATGGTGTGTGAGTCTTGGGTCATGGTTGGGGGCCTATAGCAGGCTATGACATGAATCGCTGTCTTACCCAATGTTAGCTGCACGTGAAGTATCTCTGATGTGTTATGTTGATCAACCAGTCTGGAGGTGTGCTCATCCTTTATGAATATGGAAACACCCCCGCCTTTGGAGCTTCAGTCCAAGTTCTGAGGTTGAAAGTTGTGAAATGAGCTATAGCCTGGTAGTGCAGGAGTGCTTTCTGCTGCCTTGAACCAGTCTCTGTTACAGCACAAATGTCAATGTTCTCCATTTTAAGAAGTGCTTCGAGTGACTGCATTTTGAGATTAAGACTTCTAGCGTTGAGCATCATGACCCTCAGATTGCATTTGTTTGTAGCTGTTACGGTGGTGATTTGGTCTTTGGAACACCACCTAAAAAAGGCACAGTAGGGGTGGCAAGAGCCTTGGCCAGTATCCAGAAGCCCAGGGGTGACAGATGCAGGCCATCTCTGGTAAAGCATCGAGGTCTGTCAATCATGTCATCCCAGGCAGACAGATACTGGATCCCCTTAGAATAACACCAGAAACTTAGCCAATTGTTGAAATCAGTCATTTTCTGCTTGTACTGTGGTATCATTCTGGGTGATGATAGTAGGCTGCACAGGGCTAGGGTCATACCCGCCTGGACTACATAATGCGAGAGCTTCTCCATGTCTCTTTTCATGTAGGCCAGGGAGGTGCATCTCAGATCATTCAACCCACATGTACAATGACAGAGTCATATTTGTACCTGTTGTTGAGGAAACCTGAGTGCATGCGTTATGTGGTAGATCCTGGCAGCAGAGAGGCAGCTAACTGTTACTTTCTCCTTATTCAACCTAGTGAGTGGGACATCAGTGTGTGTCACTATCGAGTCACCTATGACTAGTGTGTTGGGCATGCTGTTTTGCCTTAGGGGCTTTGGTTGAGTGGCACACTGTTTAGGAGAGTTATGTGTCTCGTGATTAGTGTTGTGCTGTGGTGGTCAAGTGCATTTCTGCCTTGGAGGTCTCTGCTGTTTAGGTAGAGTTTTATTAAAAGCCTCCACGAAGGTGGGTGTGTGGTTTGTGTTTTTATGTGAAAGCAGTGCTGGTGTATGTTCTGGAGGGCTATGTGTTCCATGTGGTGTGGTGTTGACCATTTCCTCTTGACCAGCTATTCTGGTCTTTGCTGAAGAGTGCGTGGTTTGCAATTTGGATATATAAGTGCATCTCTCACAAGTCTTGAGTGTTGGGAGGTAAAAGGAGAAGGTTGTCAATGTACATGAGGCAATGCTACATCGCCTTAGGATGCCCAAGCTCACCAGGTTAATAGGAGAAAGCACAGGGAACTGACTTTTAGACATGCGTGGAGGGGTGGGCATTAATAATAAGTCCTGGAGCTGTTTCCTTGTAGAACGTTTAGTGCTGGTGAGACTTTTGTGTGCTACAATAATTGCTACAAGAAGTTTGGTAAAGTGCTAGTCTAATAAGCTAGTAAAAGTGCAGGAGAGGATAGAATTATCAGATCTAATGGAAAAATTGAAGAGCAGACTTTCTGGCACCGCTCTGAAGCTTACAAACAGCCCTGGATACAGCAAATCTGTATCTGGACTACACTACTTCCAGGAAAGACAGGAAACATTTTTTTTCATATTAAAAGTGAAGAGAGATAATTCAATATTCAGAAGCTATAGGGGTGGGCCTTTGCTAAGTTCTCAGTATAAACAGTAGAATGAGCTGGTGTAATGTAACTTGGGGGGGGGGGGGTCCAGTATCAACTTTATACCACAGGCAGGCAACTTAAAGCCCCCAAGACTTAAAACCAACACAAGAACTGGGAGTATGGGTGGGAAAAAACAGTTGTACAGATTACAGAGATAGTAAATCAAAAGTGCAGAAGTTAATTGAGAATAAACACTTATCTTTTCCAAGTATCACAGTAGGTCAGTCTCTCTGCAGCTTAGAACAGCTTCAGCAAACAGTATATCTGACTTAAAACACTAGTTATTAAAGGCAGAAGAACAGAAACCTATTCAATCAACAATACAGTTTTGCAGGAATGCCCCTGGCTGGATTAAACCGATCCTGTTCATTCTCTCTCACTGAGAAATAGATAGGCCTCTAGACAAATGATTTCACTGCAAACTGAGGGTAACAGCAAAAGAAATTCAACTCTAGCACACAACAAAAAAGACAGTAAAACCATATGGTAGTACTATGACTTAACAGTCACTCCTAATTCTGTCAACAATCAGTGGTACTACTACTTAAGATTCATTTGTAATTATGTTAATGATCAGTGGTACTATGATCTAACAATTATTCATAATTCCATTATCAGTTAGTGTCACTTTGACTTTACATTCACTCATAATTCCATTCACAGTCTGGCACTGTGTCTAACATTCACGCATAATTTCATCAGCAGTCATCAGTATTATGATTTAATATTCCTCGTAGATTTATCAACAATCATCAATGCTAAGTCATTGTGTCCACTCATAATTCTTTCAGTAGACGGTAGAACTCATCATTCCATTAACAGTCCATGTTGTTAGGATTTAGCATTTACTCATAATTCTGCCACAAATCTGTGGTCCCACCGTCCCACGCTCTAACATTCACTGAGAATTCCATCAACATTTAGTGCAGGAGAGAATGCAGAAAAAGTGCTACACTGACGCATGAACTTGTCATTGTAGTACCAGTATTGGGATGTAGTTACTTTATATCAAAGAATGGCATGTAGGTACTTTAATTACGTTGTGTATTAAATGATGGCTATGTATTTCTGTGCTTTTGGTTTCTTAACATTTATGTCATTTATAATGAGGTTAGGAGGGAAGCATTAGCTGCTTTTAAAACATAGTTTTATATAAAGTCTTGTTTTTCTGTAAGTTATTGAAAATGGTACTTCTGATAATATTGTAAGCATTTTACCCCAAATCTTTTTATTGCCACTTTGAAATAATGCCCCATTTATGTATAAATTTTATGAATATGTCCTGCAGAAGGAAACAAATATCATACAAGTCCACTTACCCTGCCAAGAAAAGAAAAACTACTATAGTAATGCAGTAATTTCTGAACTGTTACATTTAAAACACTGTGGAAATATTTTTGTTCATTACTGTGTGTATTTGTTTACTTATTTTGCTGTGCAAAGCATATATTGCCAATATGGTGTCAGGATATATAGTATGTTATTACAAGCATGCAGTGGTGCTGTGGTAGTGTTGTCGCCTCACAGTAAGACGCTGTCCGGTTCGATTCTCAGCTAAAGTGTCTTCTGCGTGGAGACATGCATGAATGGGCGTACCTTTGTTGAAGGTTGTGTGTCAGGGCTGGCAACTTGGCACATAAAAATCAACTGCCAATCATTAGCAGACCAGAGTTCCACTGTGGCGACCCCTAACCAGGAAAAGCCGAAAGACACATGCATACAATTACAAGCATGCAGTAAATGCATTACCAATGTACCCTAACACCTTTGGGTACTTTGAGCATTATGTTAGTATATTTGTCATAAGGGTGGTATACCTAAGCTACTGTATAGTTCTGGTGCATATCACATAATGGCAGAGCATATAACATAAGTTGGCTTAAAGCAATTTCTGCAGTATTAGAGCCATCTCTGTAAGTAGTATGAGCATTCCTGTAGGTCACTTGGTATTGTGCTCCCAGTGAGAAAATATCCTTTGAGGATTGTGCATAATGGATGAACATATAAACGGTACTACGTATATACCGAAAACTGAATTACTGAAGTAGTATAGAATGGAATAATATAGATAGATTGCTAGAGATAAAAACGAATACAACAACAATAATGCTTACCCCCCACCCCTCATGCTCAAGAGTGGACTTTGAATGGGAGACCTTTATCTAGTAACAAACTAGATAATTACTCTTAGAATCAGGGAGCAGGTAACAACTTGGATGACTCTTTTTTTTTTTAGACGAAGAGGAATATTCTCCCCTGAGACGGTCAGAGCAAATCAAAAACCAACAACCCCATTGTATGAACACTTATGGGAAACTACAAGAACAGAACTTCCAACAAAGGGTGAGTAGGGGGAACAGAGGACAATACAAGGGCCCCTGGAAGGCAAAACAGAGGAGGTATTAAATACTGACATTCCACTTCAAGATACGACAGACTTTCAGGGGGGCACAACTAAGATGGTTTTGTTACCAGCTGTTTCCATTCATTTTAAAGGTGTATGTGATTTTAGGGTGCATAATTTCACTACGCTTGATTTAAATGTTCATGTTTGTAACCTTTTGGCAAAAGGCTTCACATTTACTCCTAATAAACCAGCCAGTATGGTGAATACACTCATGGACTTAAAAGAGTGCATCAGAAAATTAAATTTGAATCTGATGTTCCAAGGGGTAGAGAATGTTATGCATCCTTTATACATCTGTAGTACCAATAACCCCCCCCCCCACTCACCCCTCTTTGGACATTTTTGAAAGGGTATGTGAGTTGGACATCAGGACTCACTGTGGGAATATGTATAAGCAAAGAACTAAAAATAAGTTAAGTGTTGAGAAAGAAATGGAACTTCATTTTTTGTCAACAAACACTAATTTGAGGGTCATTAAACCAGATAAAGGGGCTGGTGTTGTCCTTATCTGGAAAACAGATTACATAAAGAAGATGAAAGAAACCTTGAGTAGTAATACATATGCACATAGTTCACTGAACGAACTAAATGGAGCATATAGGAAAGTCCGTGGCTTTCTCGAAGATCTCTTCATTGATGGGCTCATCACTTTAGAGGAGCATAGATTTTTAACCATGGACTTTCCAATCACACCTACTATTTTTGGGGTTCCAAAGATACATAAGGACATACACCAACCCCCTTTCTGTCCCATTGTCGATACTAGAGGTTCTATAACACATTCATTGGCAAAATTTTTAGATCTATAGCTAAAGTATTTGTTAAAATCTGAACCTTCATTATACGTCAACTCATGGGATTTCTTAAAGAAAATCAATACAATTGGGTTTAATAACTCTTGCATATTCACTACAATTGATGTAAGGGACCTTTATTCTGTCATCCCTCATGACTTAGGAATAAATTGGTTCTGTGACTATCTGTTGTCATAGGGAGTCAGACAAGATAAAATTAATATGCCGGAACAACTTTTAGACGTAGTTTTAAGAAACAACTATATTGTATTCAACAATGAGTATTACATCCAGATAGAGGGAGTAGCAATGGTTGCGGCACGCGGAGGCATGTGCACAAATATGGTAATGTTGGAGTGGGAAAAGAAATTCTTATTTGAGTCTATTTTTTTTCCAACATTGCCACATGTATACCCATTTCCTGGATGACATATTCATCCTTTGGAATGGCCCAAGAGAACAAATAGATCCATTCTCAGATTATATAAATAACTCTACATCTTTTTTAAAATTCAGAAAATTGAAAACTGAAATGCATTTTTCTCACACGTCACTCAGATGTGTTGTAGGATGGTAAAAGTTGTTACATATGAAAGGTCTGAACTTACACTGTGTACCTAATACAGTAGTCCAGAACTATTTTGTTTTTTTACTTTGTACCACATTTTTAAGACAGAAAAAAAATAACTACTTTTAAAAATCTGCTTGAAAAATGTATAAAATGTGGCCACCTGCTGCAAGGCCTACAATCAAGCATCAGTTAGTAGCTATGACTGTCTCATTATTGTAGTGCAGTACATTTTACTATCATTTCTGAGACATTTATAGTTTATTATTTTGTTTATTGGTTACCCCCTCTCCAGTAATAGTGCAATATAGAATGAACTGTATAATTTAAAATGTATGTACTTGCAAATTACACATCAGTGTAGCACAAGTGATTAAGCATGCAATTTATGACAGTCATACAGCTTGGCGAAAATGTTTTCTGTCCAAGTTCCTCATTACAGTATTTGCTGGTGGTGTATTATGCAAGCCTTCCTATCAAACGTAATTATACCCAAACTTCTAGTTCCATCCCTGGTAACAGACATTTGTTTCCAGTGGATATTTACTGGTTATTATTATTGATAATAATAATAATAATAATAATATAAAAAAGAACATCCTGGGTGTGTTTTGCCTTACATTAGTGAAGGAGCATATTCTTCATTGTCTGTGTAAATGGCAATTGACCTACAATTAAGCCCTGTTGGAGTTTACCTCTAATTGAGCCATTATATGCCTCTCCCGTCTGTCATTATGTTATAATGACCTCCTGTCAATGTGGACACAGTCGTCTGATGCGATGCTAATGGTTATATAAATCAAGCAATTTAAATGGATTTTTGAAAAATCCATGCATTAGTCAATAAATGCCTAGGATGGCCGCTGTGCCTAGTGTGAAAGTGATCAACACAGTTAGCTTATATTTTTTACTAATTCTTTGATGTCTGTAATTGATAAGATTGTCGTCCTTCAGTGAAAATGTTAAATTAGTTATATGCAGTATGTTTTATTTGTTGCATAATAAACTGCATGTTGCTGAAAGTTTTCATTTAATTTACAGGTGTCAGATTTATGAATCTACATTGACAAATGCTTTCACTTAGCTTACAGGAGCCGTATGTAAGAAGATGTGTACCAAATAAGAATTTCTGCATGTCAGAAATTAATCCTTCCATGGTGATCTGTTAGTGAGTCAAATAAATGGAACATAAGTTCTATTTGCTGCTCTCTTACTCAGTCTGTGATGCAGTTTGATTTCTTAACTTTCTAGGGAAACTCACAACCCCAACCCACTACCACGTATCCTCCACACTCTACACCTGAAGCACAGCATATTTATGATAACCTTCGCTGGTGTCAGATGTGCCACAGCCAGAGAGATTTACCACCCCGTGGTGATTCAGAAGAGCTCACTAACACTTTTTGATGCCAGCTGAGCTAGAGTATGTGCAGATAAATAAGCATTAGTATTTTTGGTAACCCATGCATTCAGTCTGAAATTATTTTATCCAAGAAAATCCACTTCTGCATATTCCTAGTACTGTACTAAATTTGCTCCACATATTTGAGGTATCCATATTTAATGCTTATCTTTATCAATGATATTGGTGATGGGTGCTGGCTACTCTGTGTGTTGCCAGTTTGTTTCCCTGACCTCTTCACTGATGAAATGTGGAAAGAAAACAATGCACTTACTTTTTAATATGTGCTAGATTGTCAGTTCAACCTTAATGTTTAAATGTACAGTTTCAAAATGAGTCTTTTGCTGTATCATTTAATATAAAGTCTGAGATGGAATAATGATTTCTGCAGATCAGTGCTCTACTATAGCTAATGAACTTAAATAAGTAAAAAGTAACAAATAAAGTAATGTTTGTACACTGCCCTTTCACTGAAGCTCCCTTTTTTTATGTTGTAAGCTACAATTTCTCTTGAGTGTTACTACTAAATATAGTGGGCCATAGTGTAGAGGTAATAGTAAAAAATATATAAAGAGTGCCACTGGTGTCAGACAAACCAAAAAAAGTATATGTTGCAGCAAAAACAGTTGTAAATTGCTGAGAGTAGGATAAAACACTTTAAATTATTTAATAGTCCACAAACAAACAGTATAGGTAAGCGCTTTCGCAGTTGCCTGCTTCCTCAGACCTTAATACAAAGACAATTAATCAAGATACATTAATACATTACTACAGCCAATGATACCAATTTAATTAATGAGGTAGATTCCTTTTCCTAAGAACAGGTATTAAAGAGACGGCACTGTTCAGACCTGGAGGGGCATATGCTTTAAAATCAATTATCCACCTGAGTTCCACACATTCGGTTTCATTACTCACATCACCTTCTCTTAAGATTTTTTTGTAGCACTAAAAATTTAAAACTATGGTTGTCTCCATAGAATGAGAGTTCTATAGGCTCCTTAGAAGTGGGATGCATCACCATACAAACTGGCCAAATACTAGGGCAGGCTTTGCAAGCTCTACATGCATGAGTTCCCCTGCGCTGTGATACAAGTTGTTCCTTGCATCTGTTCTGCTTGTAACAAAATCGCTGCTTCAGGTTTTTACAGTTTTTAAAACTAAACCTAGGGGTAGAGTCTATTACCATGCTTATTTTAGGGTCTACTAACAAGATGGGCCAGTTTCTTTTCACTACCTCACAAACTCTAACCCCTGCTGAATCAGTCAGACACATCCTATTCTTCACCTTCATACTAGATGTTGTCCCTCTCCCCTCTTCAGTGGAGGTTTGTTCTGAATAATATGGTCTAGTTTTTGTTCTATCCAGTTTATCAACCTCTTCCATGCCCTTTTTTAATTCCTCAGCTTTATAGCCCCTGTCCATAAGGTCAGATATAAGTCCATTCAAAGCTACCCTTAGGGGTTCTGCATCTATATGCAGTCTCATTCTATGCAGATTGTTCCACTAGAAACATAGTATATATGGCTAAATGTAAGCTGTGTGAATGTTTCTATGTTGGAAAAACTAATCGTATGTTGAAGGAGAGGGTACTAGAACACCTTAATGATATACGTAATAAGAAACTGACTAATGCACTGGCGAGGCATGTCTTAGAAGCAGGAGACAACCATAGTTTTAAATTCTTAGTGCTACAAAAAACAGAATGTGTGGAACTCAGGTGGATAACTGATTTTAAAGCATATGCCCCTCCAGGTCTGAACAGTGCCATCTCTTTAAAACCTGTTCGTAGGAAAAGGAATCTGCCTCGTTAATTAAATTGGTATCATTGGCTGCAGTAATGTATTAATGTATCTTGATTAATTGTCTTTGTATTAAGGTCTGAGGAAGCAGGCAACTGTGAAAGCGCTTACCTATACTATTTGTTTGTGGACTATTAAAGAATAGTGTTTTATCCTACTCTTAGCAATTGACAACTTTTTTTGCTGCAGCATAGTGTAGAGCTGCTGTGCAGTAGAATGAATACCATAAACACCAAACAATTCATAGAAACAGAAACACAAATGGATAAAACTATTATTTATATTTATTTATTTGTTTTTGTTTACCAGGAAAATCTTAATGGGTAATATCCATTTTCAGTGGAGACCCAGGGAGAAAAGCTCCATTTGCTTACATCGCATTATACTAAGATCCAGTTAAACACAGAGTAGCTACATTTCTATCTACATTTACACACAAACAGTAGTTACATTTATACATTCAAAGATTTTACAGAGGTGGAAGTTAGAGAAGAGAAAGACTACATGCAGCATAGTGGATTGTACAGGCAGCAGTAATGTGTACAAATTATTTTGTCATTTCAGTGAGAGGTTAAGTGTATTCTGTTTAAGGAGAGTATTTGGAGAGTAATGTATGGTGAACACAAAGTCTTAACCTTATGATGAGCATGTGCAGGACCAGGACTGGTGAAGATGTTTTATTTGTGTGGGGATACTATTCCAGAGTTTAGCAATGTACTGGGAATAGAGCAAGTCTCCTGCAACATTATCTGACTTATTTGTATATAATAAAAAATTGTTACTAGAGTGGAAGCCCCTTGCTGAACAGTAGAGCAGTAATAAGTTTTGGAGTGCAGGGCATTTTTCTGGATGCTGAATGAGTTTGTGTGCTGTAGTTAGTTGTGAATATGATAGGTAGTTGTGTAGTTCAAACCAGTTTAATTGCTTTACGCTATAACAATGGTGGGTACTACGAGGGAAATCAGAGGCAAATATAGCTATTTTATTGTAGGAGGCACGTTACCTTCTTTGAGTATTGTTTAAGTTTGTTAGGATAGGAGCATCATATAAGATAGTTGGCAATAAGATGGTGGTGACTAGAGTTTTTCTTGTAGTATCTGTGAGGAATCCAGTGATCCTATAAAGGCAGCCTAGTTTCTGGTATGTAGAGTTAATGGTATGCAGTATATGCTGCTCATATTTAAGACTGTCATCTATTATAACACCTAGAAATTTACTTTGGGTTACAGTTTCAATTATAGTATTATTTGCTGACTTTATGGTTCATAGGAGGTTACTAGGCTAACAGCCCTAGAGCCTTTACAAGCCTAGCCATATTTTTCCTGAGTTGCCCCAATGTTCAGTGGCTAGGTGAGTAAAGTTTGCAGAGGTAGAGCTCTATGGTAGTTAATACCAACTTCATCAGTCCAGGAGACACATGGGTACCACCCAAGAGTGAATTTGCAGTCACCCATCACCCATAATTTAGGTTATATTTGAAGTGTTCAGGGGGGGAAGGGTCTCTGTTTTAAGTGAAATGGAAGCTTGTTCCAGAGAAGTAGCAGCCTCTGGGTGATGTATCTATCTCTTCAGCATGGCCTATTTATGTCAGAGGTTAGGTTAAGATCCCTGGAGCGAGTGACCTTCATGCAGTTTGATTTACAAATGTGTAGCATTTCCATCAGGGTCGGGTCAGAACGTGCTCTGTGAGCCAGGCACAGGTAACCCCTTAGCAACCTATAGGAGACAGAATACAGTGGCAGGGTTTTCAGTCTTTCTGCGTAAGACTTGTTTTGTGTACTCTGTAATTTATTGGTGAGAAACCCCTGTGGTCTCTCCAATTGATGCACGTGTCTGGTGAGGTACATGCAAAAGGGAGCATTGTACTCATTTATTGGTCTGATGAGGGCCAAGTATAATGGAATTCTAACATCAAGATCTAGATGCGATGCCTTTATTTATTTATTATTTATTTATTGCAGTTGGTTTACCAGGATAGTCCATTGGGCCAGAATGAACCTGTTTTCAATGGAGTCCTGGGGAGAAAAGCTCCAAACAATCAAGATTACAGTAGGTTATGAATGATAATTATACAAATGTAAAAAATATGAAAGATAATTATACAATTTAAAAAACAATTCAAGCAAACAATAACAAATAGTACACAAAAGTTACAAACTAATACAAAGTAGTGATTGAAACTAACAGATGATACAAACTAAAAAAGGAATAGTGCAAGTAAATATTTAGAAGTCATTTTGTCCTAGGATTCAAACACTTAAATGAGCAGCATCAAATAGTCATGCAAATATCATAATAGTATTCATGCAGATATCATAATAATAAGAATTGATGAGTTAGGAGTAATGAAACAGAGAAATGCTGGTGTAATCAGGGGAAGTAAGGAAGATGGGAAATGCCAGTGCTAGTTATGTGGGATGGGAGCAAGAGCATTCCCAGAGGGATACTAGATGAGAATGAAGAGATTTTTTAAAAATAAAACGGTTAGAGCTGATACGAATGGATGGTGGCAGGGAGTTCCAGAGGCGAGCCAGACCATAGGATAGAAGATTTTTGCCTGGGGGACGAGTTAGTTTGTACACTTCTAGAAGATTTTGGTTATTAGACCTTAATATTCTACCAGGTAGGTGCATTTTAAAGGTAGTAGAAAGGGAGGGACAGAGAGAGGGGTTGAAAATCAGTTTGTGTGCAAGAGTTAGTTGAGTATAGGTGAGAAGATTTGGTAGATCTAGCCATTTTAGTTTTTGGAGAGAGGAGCAATGGTGGGTAGAGGACTTATGGCTGGTGGCAAACTTTGCAATTTTGTTGTAGCAAGAGGAAAGTTGTGTTTTCAGAGAGGACTGCAGATTAGTCAGAAGTGGAGCTCCATAGAGAAGGGAGGGGATAAGAAAGGAAGTAGAGAGAGTAATTTTGGTGGCAGGAGTAAGGTAATGATTTTGTCGATAGAGCATATTTTGATGTGTTTTGATATTTAGTTGTAAGTGAGAGTTGAATTTGAGCTGGTTGTCAATTTGGACCCCGAGTAATTTGGTCTCTGAGACCAGTTCCAGAGGTGTGTTATTTTGACTAGTAATAGAGAAAGTGTTTATATTGAGGGAGGTGACTTTACTTATAAGATGTGGCACACAGAATGATTTCCTTACTGCTGTGGATATGTAGTGGTCAAAGTTCAGATTGCTATCAACCTGAGTACCTAGATCATGAACCACTGGGTCTACACTTATAGGGGTGCTGTCTATAATGTAATTAGCAGGAATTTCAGCTTTTCCAAAGGGAATAATAATGCATTTTTTGCATTTAGCTTTAATCCAGTGATTTGTCTGCATTAACCCTGTCTGCAGTATACTGATACACTGGGGAGCTTAATGATTGCTCCTGATTTGCAGTTGTCAGTGAACTTGGTCAGCCACAGGCTGGTAAAAGATTGCTTTTGATTTTGGCAACTTTTTGAAGTGAAAAGCATTCATTTAGTTTTCTTCAGGTTGAGTAGGAGGTTTAATTCTTTGTGCCAGGTTTCTGCAGAGGAGAACGATTTTTGGGTAATGCCTTGGAGATTATTTCTTCTTGAGGCCACATATATTAATACTGAGTTGTCTGCATTCTGAACAAAACTAGCATGGTGAGTGGAGGTGTGCAGGTCAGTAATAAATGTATTAAATAGGAGAGGACCCAGAATCGAGCCTAGAGAGGCATCTGTAGTAATTGGTTAAAGGATGAATAGATTTGTTGCCATTGAATGGCTTGTTGCCTTCCAGATAGGTAACTAGGAAACCACAAGAAGGAGTATTGTGAAAGTCTGATTGAGGAGAGTCAAATGAGCAGTTGCTGGTGTGAGACAGTATCAAATGCCTTTGACAAGCCTAAGAACAAGGTGGACACAAGCAGGCCATTGTTTGTATGTTGGATTGTTATATTAAAAAAATGTAATAATGCAGTAGTGGTGCAGTTTGGGGGCCTAAAGCCATGTTGTGTTTTCTGACAGCAGGTTATTTGAAGTTAGGAAGTGCATCAGCTGCATATGGAAGCATTTATCTAATATTATGAAGAGGGGAGAGATAATCACTATTGGTCTGTATTTATTAAACTCTGCAGATGTGCCGTCTTTGTGCAGTGGTATGATGTAGGATTTTTTTCCACAGTGATGCGACATATCTTTCTGCTATGGACCTATTAATTAGTATGGACACAGGGAAGGCTATGGCTTCTGCTGACGTTTTTTGGTAGTCTGATTCTAACTGATCTACAGCTATGGAAGTAGTTTTTAGTTTAAGGAGCAACTTCAATATGAGTGAGGTAGGTACTAGACTAAAATTGAAGAGCTGTGGGAAGTTTTGATTGGACAGGTAGAGAGTGAGGGAAGATGTATTAGTGTCTAACAGAGACAATATTGATTGATTGTATAAAGTAGTAATTAAACTGTGTGGGGCTAGAGTTTGTCGTATTGTCTGTTTTTGGAGAGAGACCGGTGGTCTTGCTAGGGCAGAGTAGTTTATTTAGTGATGAGCAAAAATGTTTTGGGTTATTTTTATGTTTTTCTTGTATGTTGGTATAGTATGTTTGCTTATCCTGTTTGACATAGAGTTTTGCAAGGTTTTTAAGATATCTATATTGCTGGAAGGCATTTTGAGTTCTATTTTATTCCAATTTTTTCCAGGCTTTATCCTTTGTTATTGAATTTTTTTTTGTTTTGTTTCATTTGTCAGCCATGGTCCGGGGTTGGACTTTACTTTTTTATTATGTATTGGTGCTAGATTATTTAAGGTCTGTAAGAATATGTTATTAAAGTATTCTACAGCAGTATCCAGTGGCATTGCTCTATATGCATTTCATTTATATTGTTTTAGAGTTTCAATGAAAATATCTTTGCTGAAACTACTTGTACTTAATTATAGATTATATGATTATCTAGGGTATGGTAAATTCTAATGGCATATGTTGGCATGTGGTCATTTATGCTATCTGAGAGGCAGCCTACTTTTGTCAGTTTGTCTGGTTTGTTTGTAATAATCCAGTGTAATCATGAATGTCTTCCTGAATGTTTATTTATTCTACTTGGTGTGGTTATTAATTGTCTGAAGTTGTACAAGTTTATGGATTCAATGTGATCAGTGAAATTATGAGCTGCCAGTGTATATTTAAGTCTCCAAGTATTATAGCTTCATGGTTAATTTCTTGAATTAGCCAATACAGGATGCTTTCAGCAGTATCAGTGTTATTCCCCAGTGGTATATAAATTGTTGTTAAACATATAGTTTTCCTATTGTTGATTTTCAGGAGTGTTATTAGAAGTTCAACATTGTTAAATTTAGGTATTTCCTGTAAAAGTGAGTTGATGGTTAGGGAATCTTTATAGTTGATTGCTACACCACCTGCATGCTATTTTTGTCCATCATGCCTGACTATATTGTATCTTGGGGCAGTGATCTCATTATACTTTTTTTAACCAGGTTTCAGTAGCTATGGCTATATCAGGAGTGTTTGTGGTAAGGTAGGCTAGGCATGTAAGTCATGGATTTTATTGCACATTCTTCTTAGGTTCATATTTAGTAAGGTGATTTTGGGTTCTGTTTTTTTGTTGAGATGTATTAGATGACTGGTTTATTTTGGGGGTGGAGGCAACATCTTTATGTACATCAGGACCTAGGCTGGGGTGAATATCTCCACTAATTTTTGAACTGATATTTAACAGAGGAAAGAGTTTGGCCAGTTATATTTCGGTCTTGATTTTTTTATTTGATTGCAAATTTAGATACTTAGTTTTGATATATTTATAGATAAATCAGAAATGGTTTGTTGGTAGAGACAGGATGTTAAGGAGAAAGACAGACTGGATAGAAATTGATATTCTTTGTTAAAACTGGTTGAAGTCCTAAGTATTTGAAGGAGGTGGATTTGATAATTGGTGATGAAGGCTAGTAGAGTAAGCATGAATAGTAAAATAATCTGAGCTAGGGACATGTTATTTAACTTGGGCTTTATCTTTGTTGCAAATTAGGATTAGAAAATGTTAGTAGGGTACAGGGTTGGTTATAGAGATATACTTTGATAGTTATAAGGGGCAAGGATTAAGACAGCTTGAAAATGAGTCTTGGGTGGTATACTAGATTGGTCGTTACTATTGGGAGTAATTTCACTGGTTGTTTTCTTTTGGAGCAAATTGATTGTATTGGTTGGAAAAATATGTGAGTGGTGCTATGGAAGTATAAATGTAGAGTAAGAGGGGGTGGGTGGGAATTGTGGGATAGGGTAGGAGACAGGTGTGAACCTGAGTGTTAATGATGGCTAATGAAGCAGGTTGAAAACTTGGCAAAGAGACACAGAAAAAAACAAACAGTGACTGAACTTAAACAGCCACAGATCTGCTGAGAGAGATAAGTAAAAGGAACAATGCAGTTTAAAAGACCTCTGTGCTAGCAGAGGACAGTCTTGATATTGTTGCTTTAGGGCACAGTTTTAGTATGAGAGTTAGTCCAATATTACCTTAATCTGACTAATGGTTGTAACAGTAAAGAATTGCACTTGACAGTTTGAACAACTGTGTTATGTAAGGAGGTTTCAATGGACTTTGAAATGAAAGGTTGAATGGCTGCATCACCCCCCACAGATCATCAAAAATAATGAAAAAAGTAAGCCAGAATACAGGAGTGCAGCTCTGGAAAATTCTGTCTCAGAACTGAAAGTGATTTCACAAAAAGAGAAATAAACTTAAGGAAGTGAGACAGTGAACTGCTAACAAAATACATGGAGCACAGTTAAAGGAAAAAGTACCAATGGGACTGCTATGGTCTAAGAAAATAGAGCCATTATAGTAGATACAGTTCTTCATTATAGGCTGCCGTAATAGTTAGAATTTACATAAAAATATAGCCCACATACTGGTGTTCAAACTACAGAGTTCACTGATATATACATACTATTTGCTTGCAGGGACACGTTTATAGCAAAATAAAAACACACTAAAAAGACAGTTGAGTGCACTTCAGAGCTAAAAGAGTTTTAATAACTGTCTATGGCAAAGAAAAATAAGAAAGGAAGGGCGAGACCAAAGGTGACTTCCTTGAAGTCAGAAGGATATAAATAATGGAGATAGCAAGTCTAGACATGAAGAAAATATAAAAGAAAGAACTATGAGTAAGAGGAGTCTGCATAAATGTCAATGTCTGTTAGAGAGTGGAGAGTAGAAGCTAACTAGCATGATGTCAGTGGAGGATGGTTTACAGACTATAAATCTATTGCTTAGAAATTAGGACACTGAAGCACAAGGGCAGAGGTGGTACACAGTTTGTCCTAACTAAACAGTGGGTGGACTGAGTGGACTCAGACTGCCTATTGGATGAACCTGCTGTGTTTATGCTTTAGGGATGTTTCCAGTGATCCTGTAGAAAAAAATGAGAAAAAGGTGCATTCAAGGTTCAGCAGAAATCCAGTTATCCAGTTACATTACTATGGGATGAACTGTATGCAACAACAGAACACTGCCATCAGTAAATGCATTGAACATGTAGGTGGTTTCTTAATAATTATATAAATTAATTTCTGCAATACAGTTGCTGTGATGGGGCTACTTGGCTTATCACCTTAAACAACACATCCTCAGAAGGAAACATACTATTTTGTTAAGACCCTTACAAATTAGAGACATTAATCTTTCAAAACACAGCCTTTTAGCACCAGAATAACAAAGAAACACTGAAAAATTAAGAATAAGGCAGGAAAATATTTGCAAAAATAGCTTCAAGCCTCACAAACACTTTAAATTAAGCAAAAGTTTTAACAAGCACTTACATTAACTGACATTCCAGCAAACTCTTTTTGGCAATGAAGGGACTTGATGGTGCTATGAGATTTTTACAGTTTAAGTTACGTTTCTGGCTTAACACCAGTTGTAAAAAGTTATACTAATAAAATAAGCATTCAGTCCTTATGAAACAGTTGGATAATGATGGCAAATGTCGGGCACCATTACAAAAATTGCTGACACAAATCAACTAAAGTACAAAAAATGGTTGCAATTCATACTTAGTATGAAGTACATTTACAGGTACAAATTAGTTTCAGCAAGAATGCCTGCAAAGCACCAATTAGCTAAAAACCTCCTACTCAACCTGGGCAATAAAGCAAGTATTATGGTGTACAGCAGCAATGGCTGGTGTTGGAAAAATGTTATTTGCTTAACTTTGCTTCTCCTAGGTCAAGACTTGAGCATCATCCGGTACATTAATTTACTGTACCCATCTACAAGCTTGCCTCAGTCTATTGTCTCTTCCACTGTGAAGTATGTTGGGATAGGGATGGTAAACCAGGGAAGGTGAAGGAGATAGGAGTTGAAAAGATGATTAAGTAAATCATTTAAAAGAAATGGTGGAGCTTTAGACTTAAATAAAGTACAAAAAATGGAAAGTGCGATCAACCTCCTTTTCCAAAGAAAAGGAGCCAAATGTCATCAGGTAAGTTCAGCAGAAGAGATAGTTCACAAATCAAGATAGAAATTAGTTGTTTGAATGAAGAAATTGGGAATTGGGTGGGAATCTATACTCTGTATAATATATTGTTTATATTGTTGTTGTTGTTAAACTATACTGGGAGACTTTTATGCCCCCCCAAGCTAGCCCCAGACCCTAGGCAGTTACTTAAGGAGCTTTGTGCATGATCTGCCTGTGGCTGTACATGGTTCTCAAACAGTACACTGTCTGTGCATTAGCTGGTCCCATCAGACTTTCAGGATTACAGTTGTATTGAAACAGGTGGTGTATTGATTGTCAGTGTAGTGATCCCCTGTCCTTGCTGTTATATTGTTTTTTGCCCAGTATACAGAACAGAGAAGCATATCAGCAATAAAAAAATAATTTTCACTGTGGGAAAATTTCCTGTGGTTAACCCAGTCCTGCTAAGACAGCCTCATCTTTACCTTCCCCCACACAATGGTGCCAGTAAACTACTACCAATTAAAGCTTCCACAGTGCTATAGTCCCTCATTGCCATATTATGGTAATAATCCCGGTTCAAAGTTATGCTAAATGAATCATAAATATTTATGAGTCACAGGGAAGACTGAGGACTACACTCAACATGAAGCAACAACTTAATAAGGTAAGTTGCTTTTTGCAGCTGCTCTATGTAGCACTATAATTGCCACATGGTGCTTCACCCTCCCACACCACTGGTAAATATTATACACTAGTTTGCACTCTAGAGTTCTTAGTGTAATTCATAGACAGTTAAGGTCTTGTTTACCACCATTCAAGACTGCTATGCATGTCTATGAATTGTGGTACTTAAATCCATCCATCCATCCTCAACACCTTTTGTGGTACTTAAAGTGATATACTAAATATAGTCTGCAAGAAGCATATATACATTACTAAGCTCTGAGGAACTGGGAGCCCATGTCTGGCATGCCATCATTATTTTTGCAGATAATTTATACATATAATCCTGTAGGCAGTTTGTACCGTAATTTGTAAAATCTTCAGAACTGCTTGCTACCACCACATCCTGTGTAATAGCATATTTCCATAGATGACAAAACATGTGTCAAGTACATTGTGCCAGTATCGTCTCATGTCACTAGAGGAAAAATCAGATTCAGAAAATGTTGTCATGGTGTAAATATGTCCCTACAACACTGCAGGGGAAAAGAGCCCATGTTATTAAAAAATACATTGTTCTTTGTTGGGTATAAGGATCATTATTGAAGTCAAAGTACAGCTTAGATACTTGAGAGAGTAAAAATGTGATTGTTTAAATTTCTTTATGATATGGAAACTGAAAATGATGTATCTCCAAAATTTAGGAGCTGATTTCCTTCATGGAAATACAGTCCCAGTGCTCTATCTACAAATATTAATGGATTTCTTTGGTGGGTTATATTTGCTGATACATAGTAAAAGATCATTTGAAAAGCAAATATCAGATGAGTGGCACTAATGTCGGCACTGGAAAATCAATATCAGACTCTTTTCAAAGTAAACAGAGAGCTCTTTGGTTCTACACATCATAGCATGAACTACACTTATGTTCTTTTAACAAAAGCCAGCCCAGTAGCTCAATGGGGGTTGGGATTTTACAGTCTTGAGATTTACACGTACCATTCCTCCATGTACCAGATTAATGTTGTGGTATGAGATGTGGTTATCTGAAGGTCATTTTATTTCAATGAGTCCTTTAAACACATCTTTAAAAATAAATAATTGACCATGTGATAATAGCAATGGATGACACTACATATTTTATTTTTTCTTTCTCCATTGCTGTAGCTATCCCCATATACAGATGCTTTTTAGCATTTCCTCTAAGTAATCCACTCTTCATATCCCTAACGTTTCCCCTTGTCTGATGCCTGGGGGAACAAAGAGCTCCAGTTTCTCACAGTCTGTTTAGTGACATGTTCTTTACTTACTTCCATTCTAAGTATTTTAAATGTACTAATCTTTTATGTGCTTGTCATTCTCTGTCTTCCAACCCATTTATTTTCTTGTAAGGCTAATCTTTCCAGTACATCTTCAGTGTATAATTAATCTACAAATCATTGTTTTATGTAAAATCCATATATCCAGATTATCAGACAGCTTTTGTAGTTTAGTTTACATTGAAAGTTTAGCTTTTTATCACCAACTGTCAGACTCCTTTCACTAGCCTGATATCCCTCCTTATCTATGTTTTCTAGGACATCATGCCATATTCTTTATGCAGACTTAATATATACCATATACAGCTGAATGGCTGCATGAAGCACCCAGTAGCCAAATGCCCTTGACAGTTCTGTCAAAAAACTTTTTTCCTTGACCATTGTACAGCCATGCTGGATAGCCATTTGATAATGTTTGGTTGCTGTTATTGTCTTTATGTCTGTTTATTTTTTTTAATCTTATGTTTATAAATCTCAATATTATTATTTGCATTGTTTCTATGTATTCACATCTACTTTCTCTAATTCTTATATACCATTTTGTTCATCACTTGTTTTTGTTAGGTTCCTATTACCTGATCGAACGTTTACGTTAGATAATACCTAAACGTCGATCTGGTAATAGCGCAAGCAAAAAACCCATGAACAGGCGATTTAATGCAGGGAAAGAATTGTCTTGGCTGTTATGTAGATTTTGTCCCTTTCCCCACTGTAGAGTGATCTCGGAGTTGGTATATTTAGTTGGGGGGTGTGGTGGGCACAGCCCCCCCACTTCATTTTGGTTTAATTTTTTTTTTTTTTTTGCGGCCGAGGGAATTCATTCCCTTCGTTAATTTGGCAGTTCTCTGTTTTAATTTTTCGATATTACCAGATTGACTTTTGGGTATTCACTAACATAAATGTTCGATCTGGTAATATAGATGCTTTTGCTATACTTTCTATTTTGTTTATTTCTGAATGTTTGCAATGGACACCCCTGACACCTATTCTTTGATATGATCCAACATCTTATTCAGCAGTTGGGTGTCTGTTAATATTTCTTGATATTGTTAATTTTTCTTCTTTCTCCTACTCAGTAAGTCCTTATAAGTACATTGTTTTATAAGATGAATTAGATGATTATGATCATACAGACCACTGTTGCAGTAGCCTAAGCTATTTCAGTCTGACACCCTCGTGAAAATCCAGTTTTTAAAGCTTTTGGGAGCCTTCCACATGCTCTAACTGTCTGGAGCTCGAGATGAGATCCATAACAAGACTGAGCACAAATCTCTCCAGAGATTTTGTGTTACTGAAGAGTGCTTTTATGGTAGGTCCTGTGGAACCTTCAGTCAGCTAGTGATCCTTATAGGCTGGGCATATAAGTCCCCAGCTGAGGAAAACCTTCCACTAAATCTATTTTTTCTGACAAAAACTTGTTTTTTCTGCCTGAAGTATTGTGTTTAGCTAGGGAACTTAATGTTTTATGACTGCTTCTGCATTTCTAAGAGGCTTGATGTTTAAATGCATATGTGAGCTTCCCTGCGTTAAAAAAAATATTTTTTGACTAAAGTTATAATCCTGTTTTGTGTATTTCTATTTTTGGGGTAGAATTATGTGATTTTGGGGGACAGACAGTGGTTTATTACCTCAAAACCACTTGTTCTGTACTGTACTGTGTATCAACTCGTGCAGGCTCTGCTGTCCATTTGTGGGATCTCTTTCTTAGCTTATCAATGGAGCATCCACTTGTCTCTGTGGTTTTACCTTCTCCTATCCACAAACCAAGTAACTTATCTGAGAGTGCTGGGTGTCAGGCTGGCGTGTGTCTTGTCTCAGCCGCTGGGAGGTAACTTTGTTGAAGCCACTTAGTGTTCCTTAGACCACTCATCTTTGTCTCTTGTCCTCTTTGTGTGGCATGTGCAGCCACTAAAAACTGGGAGATAAGATAACCACATCCTCTATGGCTGCAGGGATGTCTTTGGTGGACAGAGGAGAAACATTTGGTCTTTCTAGAAGTGGCAGGTGAAGGTTCTTCACTTAGCTGTAATAGAGAACCTGTACTGGGAGCTAGTATGCAAGTTAGTGATTTTCCAGGAAGATTCCCAGAAAAAGGAATCATAGTGAGAAAACCTTCCCCATGTTTCTGTTTCTATGGATAAGGAAGATTTACTGGGATTTGCTAGGTGATCCTTTGTATTTCTTCTTGCCTTGTTGTTGTTCATGTAAGAAAAAGTTCCATCTCTGTCTGACTTGGATTTTTAGTTAGAAGGACAGACACTGCAGGGGTATTGTTGTACTTAAGGAATTTCTTTTCTATCTGAATGTTGATTCTAGAAAAAATGTATGCTTTCTGATTTCTTTTTTCAGAACTAGTGGGAACAAAGCAAAATTCCTTTGGCAGTAAAAAAATTATTATGTTTTGTTACAGTTTGCTATGCCTGATATTGCAGCTGCTCCTCAGGTGTTGTCTGCTTTAGAGACTGTTTCCTCAATGTGTCTAGTATAGTCAGCCTTCTGCCCCTAGCAAGTCTGGCAAGTTACAGGGTCTTTCTTTTCCTAAAGCAGACCCAGCAATGGTTTCATCTATCTAAAACTGTTTCTGCCAAAAAGATTACTGTTGCTAACCTCAATCTCTCTGTTAAGGGTGGGAAAGCATTGGGTAAGTTGGGGAAGAAAATGTATTCTTCCAGTACCTAAGCATGCAAGATTTTAAACTATCTAGTTCTTATGCTATTTTGTTTTTATCTTTATTACTGTGAGAGCATGCAAAGTTTACTTATTAACCTTTCTTTTCCTTTTCTGAGTTTCAGTGCCTCTGTAGCAGCTCCTTCTCGAGTTACTGAGCATGTTTTGTGCTCGTGATTCCACTTCTTCTTCCTCACGATCTTCTACTTCTGCATCATTATCGCGACATTTTGGTGGCTTTGTTTCTTTCTCAAAACCTTCTTGAAAATGTTCAGACTGATATTTTAAATTCTCCCTTAGGTAAGGTAGTTCTTCAACCCAATGATATAGTGTATTTTTAAAGGGTAAGTTAATTCAAGGAGTTCCTCAGATTTTTCAGCCCTCCTTTTGCAGAACTACAGTAAATTCTCAGTTAACCAGAACTCAAGCAACCAGAAAAAAATTGAAGAAGTACAGTATAATTTTCATGTGTTGGACTTTTTGTCCACCCCCACAGAACAATACCTTATGTTTTTAGAGTTTTAGAGTTTTAAAAAGGTAGATAGGAATAAATTTCCTCTCTCCCCAACCTAAGAACAAGTCAATTCAAACAAATAGTATACGTTACAGTATCCGTCAGGCCTATTTTTAATAGTAACTCTCAAGCAACCAGAAACTACAATTATCTGGCGTCTACCAATCTCCATGGGTGCTGGTTAACTGAGAGTTTGCTGTATTAGGAATTTCCCTTCCTCCTCAGCCTCCTTTTTTTTTTTTCAATAAGCAACAAGGAGCTAACAAACATTTTTGTAATAAAGCTTCAAAAAGTCACCAATAGAGCAGGATGGTTTAAGATTACCCGATTTGAAAGGATATTTTATAGCTACACATTAAGACGCACATGCATAACACAAGTAGAAAGCTATAATTCAAAGTGGAAAGGGCTGATGATGATGAAGTTGGGGGGTTGAAGAAGTAAGGAAATAATGGGGTTTTGGATGCAGATCCTTATGGAAAATAAAAACAGGCATACATAATGTTATATTCATAAAGTAACAGAAAGTGTTCTAAGAACTAAGCCAATGTGAGAAAGAAGATTCTGCCAACAGGGATGACTGCAATTAGGCGTACAGAGAATAGGCAATAAGGGGCTGAAATTTACTGGAGAAAACTGGCAAAGGAAGCAATGTATTGTGAGCCAATAACTAGAGAGGGAAAGGTAATAGAATGCAAAGAGGCCAAGAAGACATTTGGACTGCAGGCTAGAGACTGCCTTCCCTGTCAGGGACTGATATCAGAGTACAAGCAAAGAGAAAGGGATAGGAGAATCCTAAGTGAAAGACCTGCTGCAGTAGAGTTTTTAGTTAAATTTAGAACAGAAGCTGCTGTTAAAAAGGATAATTAGTAGGGCATATAAAATATTGCATGATAATATATTATTTATGTGAATAAATCAGAGTAGGCTAGAAATAAAATTAGGAAGAGAGATTGGATAAGCAGTTCACAAGGAAACAAAAAAGGGCAAATGTATGGCTCCCAAATATGCAGAAGAGTCTAGAAAATTTAGGATTTTTTCTTGGAAGTGCTTGCACAGGGATTTTTATATACCAAGCAAACTCCACACATTTTTTTTCTCAGGTAGATGGCAAATGTTGGAGGAGTGATGAGGAAGAAAGAGGTAACTGGAAACATATGTTATGGGAGTATAATGAGTTGGCAGACTTTAAAAATTCACTAGAATACTCTGTTAGAAATATTGCGAGAGCAAATGGGTGTAAATCAGTATTTTTTTTTTTTAGCTGGGATACAGTATCTGAATTGTCTAGGCATATTAAGCCGTTGCTAAGATTAATTCTGGTGGTTGCCAAAACATCAGTTACTAGAAAATGGTAGTCAAAGTCCAAACCAACTGTACTTGAAAAAGTGAATATTGTAACAGAGATAAATGAACTGGAAGTGGGATCTTCATTAAAGGGTAAGAGAAAACTACATACAAAATATGAAAATAGTGGGAGCAATGCATGTAGAATAATATTTTGGAGGAAGAGTGAGGATGATGGGAAGGTGGAAATTGGACAATTTATGTAATGTTGTATTGATAATTGTATAAAAGCATGCATTTGATATAATGTTTGTAACTGTGAACATATTAACATGGTTTGTTTTATATACATGCACATTTGTCTAGGTCTTAAGTGATAATTCAATAAAGGTGTTAAGAAAAAAGTCAGAGACAGTCCTGATCAAACTCTTCCTCCTCCTACCTAGGTGACCTCTCCATGTCTTTGAAGCTTGTTCCATGTAGAATCAGACTGTTCCAGACAGGCTGTTTTAGTTGTAATTCAGATGTTGTTAAGCAGGGAGTGATAGAATCATGGCTTCACACCCCTTGAGCAAAGGCCTTTATTCAAGGTGTTTCTGGTATGAAAAAGGGAAGAGTCCTGAAGACTTCTACTAGACCTTTCCTTTCTAATTCCCTTCAGTCTTTTGTACCTTTACTCCTTCCTATAGTTTTCATGGTAAAGCTAGATTTCAGGGATTCCTGTCATCGCATTCCCAGGAATGAGTAGTTCATACATTTGTTAATATTACCTGTGTTTGTTTAACCATAACATTTCTGTGCCATGCCCTTTAGATTTCTCTACACCAGGGTATCCACAAGGTGCCTAGTGCTAGTTACTGCTTATTGCAGACTTCTAGGAATTCTTATCTTTCCATGTTGGACAGTGTTTTATTTTTGTTGGCAAGAAGGTTTAACAACTAATCTGATGTTGCCATTTTCATTTCTTCCTCAACAAATGGGTTCGGGTCAGATCCGAGTCATCCACTTTCTTTAGATTCTATGATACGACTCTCAAGCCCCTACCTTACCCACAATGCCACCAATCACTGTATTACTCCAGATCTCATGTGCTGCTCTTCAAGATCGGTTGGATTATGAATGCTTGAGCTTTAGTAGGGTGTTTGTGAGGGAACTAATAATATTTTTTAATGTATTTCAGCATTTCTCTCTTTCTCATTGCATCTCTCTCTCTCTCTCTCTATATATATATATATATATATATATATATATATATATATATATTATCAAAAAGGCAGGAGTCAGAGCTGAATGTGGTAGAATTAAAGATGTCAAGATTTGCACTGGGTGTGACGAGGGTGGACATGATTAGGAATAAGTATATTAGAGGGTCAGCCCAGGTTGGAGGGTTTGGAGACAAAGCCAGAGAGGCAAGATTATGTTGGTTTCGACATGTGCTGAGGAGGGATGCAGAGTATATTGGGAAAAAGATGCTAAGAATGAAGCTGCCAAGTAACCAGAAAAGAGGAAGGCCTAAGATAAGGTTTATGGATGTGGTGAGAGAGGACATGCAGGTAGTTTGTGTGACAGAGCAGGATGCAGAGGACGGGAAGAAACAGAAACAGATGATCCGCTGTAGCAGCCAAAAGAAGAAGAAGATATGTATATATATATATATATATATATATATATATATATATATATATATATATATGTGTGTGTGTGTATCTTAAATCACCCTTACTTACCTCTTTATATACAATGCACTTTTTTTCCTACTGTAAAGTACTCTAGGCTTACCATTGCAAGTAATTTTCCTTTCTTTACCTTGGCCTGAGGTATTCCTGTTCTACCATAGTTGGTAGTAACTCTTTCCTGTATCTTTTTTTATCTACTGAAAAAAAGGAGGGGAGGGGTGGCTCGTTAATTCTGATTGTTTTAGTCATGTTTACCTTTAATTTTTTTTTTTTTTTTGGTAGTGAACTGTGTGTTTTCAGTATGGCTGAGAAGCCTACTGGCTTTAAAAAGGGTACGTCCTATAGGCATAAGATCCCAAATCTGATGCCCACAGAGAGCATGAGCACTGTTTGGGGTCTGCACATTTGGACACCACCTGCTTCATTTTGCAACTTTAAATGTGAAAGCTATTTCTGATTGTAGGAATAAGTTGATACTTAAAAGACTTCTTCTGGCTTTGGTTCCCTCTGCTGGTACATCTTCTTCAGGGGCTCAAAACCCCTCTCAGTAGACTAAAGGGGCTAAGGAGCATAGGAAACACTCCTCCTGCAAGTCTCCTCAGTCTGTGTCTTCCTCTCAGCCTCTTGAGAAGGAACCTAAAGCCTCAGACCTGAAAGCTTCGGATCTGATACCTGTTGGCACCAAGTCTTCCCAGCTCTGTTCACCAAGATTTTCCCCAGAGCCAGTCTCTCCTAGACTAAGGTCTCCTTTCATTCAGGAGAACCCAGAAAAGTCATGCAGGCCACCATCTAATTCATCTTCGGTTAAGTCCTCCTGGAGTCTTTCTCTGGGTTGGTGGCAGATAGAATGATGAGGAAGTTCCTTAGAACACAGATCCAGATGGGGGTTCTTTCAGCTCCATCTCCCATCAGATCTGTGAGCCTTAAGCCTTCCTTCCAACCTGTACATGCCCATCCTCAGATCTGACAAGCAGTTTCATTGTCCTTGAATCTGAATGCCTTGAGAGTGGAACCATCGTATCTGAAGGTGCTGGTGTCCTCAACTCTGACTTCCCTGACCCAATCGGCTCCGACTTTGTTGGGGCATGATGGCTGTCAGAGCCATAACATCAACATTGGAGCCAAGGGTTTGATCTTGACTCCAAAGTTTTTGGAGCTGTTGCTTCCTCTTGGAGCTTCAGTGTTGGATAACTCGGCTCTGACTCCCCCTTTGGATCAGAGGCTTCAGGGGAAGCAGGGGTTGTCTGATCTGAGTGTTTCAGCTCTGGCAGGATTGCCCTCAGCATCTCCTGTGTCTTCAGCCTTTGAGGTGGTGGAGAGGGTATTGTCTATACCTAGACTCACTTCAACTCTTCCCTGTTTGGATCTGTGCCCCCAACCTCCTTTGGATGTATGTCTGAGTTCTCTCATCCTACGCCTCAGGGATAGCTTCCAAGCAACTTCCAGTTCTTCTGACACTTTTCCAGAGCATCCCACTGAGGAGTTCCCTCAGAGGACATCGTGCAAGAGGAGGCACCAGGATTCCCCACAGGAATCCCTCACAGAGGACACTGATTTGGGTGAAGGGCAAGGGTCCCCTAGATCTCCACCTGAGGACATCTTGTTTGGAGACATATTAGAAATTTCCCCCAAAAAGGTGGTTCGTCTGCCGTAAACCTTTCCCAGAAGGAATCATTGTTTTTGGAAACCTTCAGGGCTGGACCATCAACTTCTTGGGTTATCCCACCTCCAGATGAGCTGATAGACCTGGTTTCCTGCAGAGCATGGAAAGAACTGAACTCCATAAAACTGATCCCTAAGCACCTGGACAAGATTCTTAGTGCCCCATCAGACAGGTTACTTTGGACAAAGGGTATTCCTGTAGATGCCATGGTCAATGTAGCAGCTACTAAAAAGGAGTTGGCTGAACAAAGCTCCTCTGTCCATCCCCTTAACAGGGAGTCTAGGGCATTGGACAGGTTTGGGAAGTGAGTGTATGCATCAGTGACCTTCACTTGACAGTCACTGAATTGTTTGGTGCATTTAACAAGGTTACAGAGGGACTTGAAAAATTCAAGGAATTCTTTGACTCTCCCTCAGGGTCCACATCTGTAGAAGAGCAGAAATCTTTTTCCTCATGACTGGACATCCTACAATCAATTACTAATGAGTCCATGTGGTTACTTTCACATGCAGCCAAAGGTTCCTCATGGGCTGCCAGTTCAGGCATAGCCATTAGGAGACAGGCCTGCATGCAGTTGTGTGATTTCACAGAGCATTTTAAGGCATCATTCATCAGTGCTCCCTTTGATGAGTCTTCCTTATTTTGGTCCAAAAACTAAAGAGGCACTCTCCCACAGTGTGAAGGATAGAAAGACCTTGTCTGCCATGGGAATCCTCTCATCAACCCCACAAAGAACCTTTACTAGGAATCAACATTGTGGTAAAAAAGCATGGTTCAGAAAATCCCAAGGGCCTTTCAAGGAGTTGTGTGGAGATATTTCCCCACAGGCAGATGGAGAAATAACTATAATGGGAGAGGCCACCCTTGTGGCAGAGGGTGTTCACAGAAACAAGGTTCTCAGGATTCTTTTACAGACAGGCCTTTTCAGCATTTCTGAAAGGTTACCCAACTGCCCCTATCTGGAGGCAGTCTAGGGGTGCTTATCCTTGCACCCAAAAGCCTGGAGAGCCATCACACAAGTTTCTAATGTGGAAAGGATCATATCCAGAGGATACTTCATTCCCTTTTCCCAAGTTCCTCCACAGAAGAGAAAAAGGTTTCCCCGATGTTCCACCCAATCAGAGGGAACAAGCAGCTCTAGAATTTCAAAAGCTGCTGGACAAAAGACAAAGACTGGATTTGCTCATATAAAATAAGACAGGGATTGTCTAATACACCCCAACCTGAAAACTCTCCAAAACCAAGCAAAGAGATATCACATTTGTTCACATACCCCAGAATTCCACTCAAGAAGATGCCTGTCATTTAGACAGCCACAAACATGTTTTATTCCTTCTCCAGTGTTTTAGTAATGAGGACATTTTATAGTGGCCTAATCCTGCCCATGAGGGGGAGTGGGGCATGTGATCTGCATCACCATAAAAGCTTACAGTGCCTTCTCCATGTGATTGTACATTTCCCCACTCTCAAATCAGCGGCTATTATCGAATGTTGAGCACATCTTGCTTTATCCTGCTGTCCTTCCTAGGATGGATATGCCCATCTGCCCCTGATTGCTTCTTTCAGCACCCAAGTTGATAATTGAACTGAGGTTGTCTGGGTCATAGTCAGGGCTTTTTCCTTAACCACTACTGGAGCTGACTTATTTAGGTGATTTTAGTTATTTTTGAGTTGGGATGCTTTATTCACTGATCTGTAGCAGCCCAGTTCCTATGTTTTTGGTTGTTCATAGGTTCACAGGTAAGTATTAAGCAATCAGTCTGCAGACAATTGCAAGCTTAGCTAAAAAGCCATATTCAAAAGTTCCCTCCTGCCTCAAAGAGGGCAAGACGACATAGACCAGGAAGAATTTGAGGCTGGCCATTAAATTACCTATATATACCTAAGCAAGGTGCTACTCTTGCATGTCATGTAGTGGAAGTTTGTTCCACGGGCGGGGGATATGTAGGGATATGAATCTATTATGCCAAGATGTCTTGTTTATCTTTGGATGCAGGTTTAGTTCCTCTAACCTAGTATTCGAGGTACCGTTTGTTCTTTGAAGGAACAGGAGATATGTGAGGGTTGGATATTTCATGGCTCAAAAGGCTGTGCATAGATCCCCATGGTGGAACATTTATCATACTTAGTACACAGAGCTGGACCTCTTCCTTGGCTGAAGCATGGTTTCTTACTCCAGTCCTGCTGGCTTTTCTTTCACTGTACCTAAAAAGAAGAAAGAACACAATAAAGAGTCATTGCACCTCTGTGGGCTCAGACTGTACCTTAGCAGTAAATGAGAAAACCTGTAGTGGCCAACTGGTATTCCTCAAGCCACTAACTTGCTTCTCTGGGTTCCTCCGATGTAGTCCTTTCAGCCACCATGGTCCAGGGGTCAGTCGCATCTTTTCAGCTGTTCGAGTGTCTGAGTCAGGCATGGGAGAACCATCTATTTTGGGTCTAGGAGGCATCCATGGGAATGCTTCTCGGAGTAACCTGAGAAGGAGACCGCTTGACAGGACTGAAGTACCATGTCCTAGTTGATCTTCTTTCAGAGTTCTACCTGTAAAGAAAACAGAAGGTTAGACATCGTTCATCTGAAGATATAGTGTCTCTTGTAGAGACAATTTTCTTACCTTAACCAGGCATTTATTACAAGCTGCTAATTGAAGGAACAGTAGGTCAGTGAGGGCTGGATTTTTCATGGCTCATAAGGCAAGGCACAGATCGCTGTGGTGGAGTGTTTAAGATACTTTGTACAGAGAGAAGGTTGTCAGTCTGTGCTGAATACAAAGATTTTTGTAGCCATTGATCTTTTAGTTGTGAATCCCTGTGGTCTCTCAAGTTGAGTGATATGTTTTGACAAATATGTGCCAAAAGGTGCTTTATATTCAATAATAGGTCGGATGAGATGTGAGTAAAGGAGAATTAAGGCTTCTAGGGATCTAGAGAAGATGACTTTAGAAATTAGATGAGCCCAGTAGAAGAGTTTCTGAATTATTGCCTAGTCATGTCAGTTTCTCTTTCTCTGATACTATTGCTAGAATGTTCCAGAGTTATCCGTGGGATAACACTGATGTTTCTCAGTCCTTCAGAAAATACTATGAGTTTTTAATTCCCAGAACCTACACACATTCTTCCTGTTCTGTCAGCTTTAGAGGATGTGCGTGTTACTGCCCGTGATTTTCCTGTTAAGGCAGCCAGCTGTCTCTAAAAAGGCAGATAGAATGTATGAAATTCCTCACTCTTTTAAATTTTTATACACTATTCTCAAATGTGACCCAGCAGCTATAGCCTTAGGTGATCCCACTGCTACTAAGTACTTAGTTAATTCCTTTTCCAAACTGTCTGAGGGATTTTCTTTTTCCTCATCCAATTTTTTGGGGGAAAAAATAGCAGAATAAATAGTCTCAAGAGAGTTTAGGTAAACAGACATTTAAGAAGAAATGGCAAGGGATTCCAGAAAGAAGTCTGAAACCTCTCAAAACCATGGACATTCCAACAAGTCTAAATGACTATTCAAGAGACCTTGTGACCCATTCCCACCCTGGCCCCTTTTTTCTTCCAGAAATTTTGAATTTTCAGTTTTCTCTTTGGCAACAGCTTGTTTCAGATAAATGGTTTCTGAAACATCATTCATCAAGGTTACAAATGGTAGTGGGAGGAAATTCCTCCTTTCTAGTGGTTCATTTCTCATCCTCCAAATTAGACTTTTTGATTTCCACATGTTCTTCACCACATATCTCCTTCCTAGGTGGGGAAGGTGTTTATTTATTCTGGAATGTTCCTATTGCTGACCAGTTCTGGATCTTTCTTTCTTAGATCTATTTGTGATACTGCCCAAATTCAATATGACATCACTTCAAACTTGTACCTCTTCTTCCTCTTTAAAGTTTCCTGGTAATGCTAGACTTAAAAATACTTATCATCACATCCCTATTCATCCAGGCTTCAGATATTTCCTAGGTTTTCTGAGTCTGGGTCACATTATTAGTTCTGTGTCTTATCCTTTGGACTATTCACTTCACCAAGAGCATTCACAAAGTGTCTAGCTCCAGTTATAGCTCACTGCAGGTTACAGGGTATCCACTTTTTTCCATGTTGCTTATCTTTGCAGAGTCTTTCCTGAAGTGTCAGGAATCTCTCCATTGGGTGAGAGATCTCTTACACAAGCTGGGATTCCAAGAGAACATTCTGAAGTCTTTATTGACTCCCTCACACAGGATTGTGTTCCTAGGATATTAACTAGACACCTCACTTCAAGGAGCTTTTCTTCCACAGGAAAAATAGATCTTTATTTAGATTTGTTTATGCATTTTTTCACTCAGACTTCAGTCACTGAGAAATAGCTGAGACAATTACCACAAGCTTCCTCACAGAATTAATCTGCTTGCAGAAGACAAGGGGTGTTTGATACACCTTGACCCCAGACAACTTAAGCTGATTGCTTGGTTGATAGGCTGTTAATTCCCACTTGGTATCTGTTGCTCATTTGTCTCTAACACATATGACAAGAAGGCTGGGATTTTCTGCTTTAATGCATAGAAACACATCAGGATGGATACTAGCATCGTTAAATAAAAATGAACTAGTTAACAGGCAGAACTTACATACATACATGCTTATATCTCAAATGCTTACTACAAAATGGCAGTCTAGCTTACACTTGCTCAGTATTTATACACTTGTGCAAACCCTTGGATAGCTTCTTAAAGGTATATACACACATTAATCTAAATTCTCTCTCTTAAAAAATTGTCTTATGAAAAAAAATGTTAGAAATAAACATGCATTAGTATATACATTGGAAACAAAACACAATGTTCATGTCCGAGTTGCTTTGTATCTGTGACAGGGTTTAGATATGCAACCGTATCTCATAACATAACAATCTGGTCCAAACATAGCAACAGAGACAATCTGCAGTGCACAATTCATATCAGGAACTTCTGGATATGTCATAAGAATGGGAATGTCCTCTGGAACTTCCTCTGAAATTGGAACATCGGACAACTCACTCTGAGATAGTCTTTCTCACAGGCTATGTGCTGTGGTATAGGCTGAGACACTGATCTCAAATGCTTCTGACTCCACCTAAAAACTGCTCCTTCTGATTCCACAGTGTACAATCTCTAGTGTTATGCTTCACTAAGACTGTGCAAACTCTGGAATGCACTAGAAAGCTCTAGGGTTTACCAGTGAGTGCTGCAGGGGTTACAGTTACTGGCATGCGCTTTGGCCTGTTTCTTTTAATAACTTGCTGTATACTATCAACATGAGCTCTGTCACTGTGCCTTCTAGAGCTGTTCTCATTTGTAAGCATATTTGTGTGCTTTTCTGTAAGCTTGTATATCTGACAAATCTCAATGGCCTTATTCAAAGTTAAATTACTGTCACAAAGCAAAATCTTTCTCACAGCATCATCTTTTATACTACACACAAGTCTGTCCTTTATCATTTCACCCCTCAAGTCACCAAATCTGCATGATTTAGTTTTATTTCTCAGGTCGGTTATATATATCCAGTCACTCCAACTGCCAGTAGTGCTTAAGACTCTCCATATAAAAGGCTGTTGGAGTGCCAAAGCACTTCAAATCTATTTTTTTGCTTTTGATGTGTGAGCTTTTCAGTGGGGCAAACAGTTCTATCAATTAACTGGAGATCCTGCAAGAGCTGAGCGGGTAAGTCCTCAATGGGGAAAGCCTTTCTATTTTTATTGAAATTTATGTGGAAAACGTTTGTCAGAATATGTTACTATTACTAAAAACAGAATGATTATAACTGTCATGTTGCATTGAAGGAAACTGTCATGCTGATGCTTCTGTAAATGTTTTGTAAACTTTTTGTGATGAAATGTTTAATTTTTGACTAACAACTTTTATTTAGTGAAACTTAGTATGTAATGGATAGGATATTATGTTTGTAGGGGACCTTCAGTCTTTTACTTACCTCAGAATAATTTGTCCTCTGCTGCTCACCTTACCAACTCTACAAGGTTCTGCAACTCCCATTTCAGACATCCTAGCTGGCTTAGCAATAGAGGAGCAATCCATTTCCACAGTTTATCTTCCCTGGCACACAGAACAAGAAAAATTATAATGGAGTCTTCATTGGTCAGATCGGTGCCTAGCTTGCTTCAGTCCCTAGTGGAAGACCCTGCTATGGATGTTGGCTGTTCCTCAGACCAACCAGCTTTTTCCTCTGGCCTTGTTGGTGTAGCCTTCCAAGCCAACAAATGTCATGGGGCAGCCATGTCTTTTGCATATGTAGGGACGCCCTTGATAGGCAAGAGAGAGACACGTTTGTCATTGTCTTGGGGAGGGCAGCAGAGGGGTTGTGGATGCAGGGTCCAATGTGCTTTAGAGTCAGGCTTTATTCAAAGAGTGTGTGCTTGATGAGGAAAAACTTCTGATGTGTTGTTATCCAATCCCGCCTTCATTCTTACAAGGATGGGTTTGGATATGATCCTCGGATCTGATGGCCTTATACACAAGCTCGAGGTATTCTACTAGCTCATGGCTAAACCCTATCCCAGCATGCCCCAGGAATGTCCCTTAGATCTTGTTTGCTGCTAAACAAGATTGGATGTTCGCTCTGCTAGCTCTGGCTAAGTGTAAGCTTTATTTAGCTTTCACTGTGAAAACTTTGCTGCTTTTTGTTATTCTAGTTTAAATAGTTGTAGTTTGTGTGCTAATTATTATATCCCACTTCCTTTTTGTGTTTTTCTGCTGACTGGCCGTCATCTTTTGTTTGGCCTTATTTCTCCCTTTCCTGGCTTTCTGTAATTCTTTATAGCTCGTCTAAGTTAGAGGTTTTCTTTTTTCTCTTATTTCTTTAGTTAAATTCTGTTATTTCTGCTAGACAGTTAGTTTAAATTAGAGAACTGTCTCCCCCACTTAGCCCATTTCAGTTAGAGGGCTTTTCCCCTTTCCTTAAAAACTTCTTTTGTTGTTGTCAAAAAAAAAAGTTTTATATAGATATATACATTTTTCTTTTTTTTTCCTGCATAATGTCTTCTAAGGATTCTAAGCTGTCATGGTTTAAGAAATGTGAGGATTGTGGTCAAAAACTGTCAATAGTGGACAGACACACAATCTGTGTTTACTGTTTGGGAGCTGTCCATCTCCAGAGACTTGCTCTGTCATTATTTTAACCATAGAGCTCTCCTGGAGAGGAAAAACAAACTTATTCTGAGAGGACTGTTGAGACCCACTTTTCAGAGGCAATTCAAGAAGGTCCGGGTTCTTCAAAATCTCAAAAATCCCCTTCCTCAAAATCTGAAAAAGGGACAGAAAAAAAGATCTTCTTCATTTGTTCCATTGGAGCTACCTAAAAAATTGGCAAGAATTTCATCACCTGATGCACACTGGATCCGAAAAATCATAGGCACCGACACTATCAGTTTCAGCGCCAAAGGAAGTTGAAAGTCAGATCCAGTTCCCAGTTTTGGAGCCATTCTCTCAGAGCCTCAAGTCTCCTATCCTGCAGCCTTTAAAATCTCCAGTCCTCTATTCTCGGTCTTCCAAAAGCCTGTCTGACGATGGTGTGGATTGAGTGGTACAAAGGCTATTAAGGATTAAGGTGCTGGCCAAATTATTATCAGATCCATCCCTGAGGCATTTGAATCTGACTGCATCTTTCCCTTCTGCTCCGATTCCTCCTCTGATCCAATCTCAGACCTCAGAGTCGGAATATCCAGAGCTGATACTAATGGAAACTTCAGAGCCGAGACCTATTTTGACATCTTCAGCCCAACCATTGCTCTGATGTCCTCAGCTCCATCAGAACTTGAGGAGTCTAGACACCAATGCTCTCCAGTTGGGTCTGGTGAGGCTAGTCAGATCAGACAGTTGTCTGATCAGGGATGAGGGGCTTTTGAGGTGAGGAGGAGAGTGCTGTCACCACAGGCAGTTCAGCTGTCTTCTCCGGACGTTCTTCCCCCAAAGGCACTGGTGTCCACCTCTATACCCTTGCATCCACAGGGAAACGAAGATCCTAGGCCTCAGGATGCCCCTCAGGGTGCCCCCCACTCTTCTGAAACTTCTCCAGAGTACCCCCTCTGAAGAGGTCCCTCGAAAGAGATTATATAAGAGGAAGCATTTTAGACTCCCAGAGGAGTCCGTCACATCTGACACTGAACTTGATGAGGCTGAAGGGTCCCCATAGTGGGACTTCTGAGGTTGTCTCCTTTGCAGACATCTTAGAAATTCTGAAACAATGAGGTGACTGGAAATCCCTTAATCCTTCAGAGGAGTTCATATACTTGAAGGCCTTTGGATCTCGTCCTTCCTCCACTTGGGTGTCTCCAGCTTTCAATGAGCTTATGGATTTAGTATCTTGAAAGGTGTAGGAGTCTCCAGATTCAGTGGATCCTGTTCCTAGGTGGCCAAAGAAGTTTATTACATTCCCAGCTGTCAATACTTTCCTGACCAAGGGAGTCCCAGTAGATGCTATGGTGGTGGTGGCAGCCATCAAGAAGGAACTCTCCGAGACATCTTCGTCTGTTCATCCACCAAACAGAGAGTCTTGCATGATGGACATATATAGAAAGCACATTTTTTCTTCAGTGACTTTTGCCCTCAGATCGCTGAATTACCATACTCATTTTACAAGATTACAGAGAGACCTCCTGAAAGAGCTAAGAGGTACTCTCCAAGGTTCAGTGGCTGAAGGGGTTTCAGATAGTTTCCTTTCAGCTCTCTACCTTAAATTTAGTAGTCAACTCCTCCATGAGACTGATCTCTTATGCAGCAGATGGAGCGAGTAGAGCAGCGGGTTCAGGAATTTCCTTAAAGAGACATTTCTGGATGCGCTTGTGTGACTTTGCGGAACCTTTTAAATCTACCCTTGTGAATGCCCCGTTCAATGGCTCATCTCTCTTCAGGCCCAAAGTCAAGGACACACTAACCAGGTGTGAACAGGAAGGAAAGACTCCGTCTGCCATATGAGTCCATTTTTCCCTACCTACCAGACCATATCCCAAAGGTCAGAAAGGTGGAAAAATGTGGTATTGAAAATCTCAAAGATCTTTCCAGGACACACATGGTGAGCCTTCTCCTAGGGGAAGAGGGGGAAGTGGTAATGGAAGGTGCTGACCACGCAGCAGAAGAGGTCCGCAGAATCAGGGTGACAGAGAATCCTTCTTTCATAAGCCCTTCCAGTACTCCTGAGAGGAGGTCTGTCTGTCAATCTCTGGAGGCAGACGGGGGCCGCTTATCTTTGTACCCGGAGGCCTCACAAAAAATAACAAAAGGCAAATGGATAAAAAGCATCATATCCAGAGGTTACTTCATTCCCTTTTCCCTCCCCATCCCAAACATGAAAAAGATATCAGACATTCCACTCAGTCAAAGGGAACAAGCAATGTTAGAAATTCAAAAGATGCTAGACAAAAGAGTCATCCAAACAATCCCCACAGACCAAATAGGATCCGGGACTTACTCAAGATTCTTTTTAGTTCCAAAGAAAACAGGGGACTGGAGACCAGTTTTGGATCTCAGCAATCTGAACAGATCAGTAAAAAAGTCGAATTTCTGGATGGTAACACAAGACAATTGGATTTGGTCGATAGATCTCCAGGATCTGTACTACGACATAAAAACGGACAGGTGATCCAGGAGATACATGTGGTTTCAGCTGGGAGCCAGTCATTACCAGTTTTGAGCTCTGCCCTTTGGCCTCACTGCAGCCCCCAGAGTATTCACCAAATGTATAGCAGTAGTTTTGGTTCACTTGACATGCCTAGGATTCTGGGTTTCCATACTTAGACGACTGGCTCCTAACTGCCACCACCGAGCATCTACTAATAAAAGCAAGAGACACTGCCTTACAGTTCTGCTGCCACCTAGGAATTACAATGAACTTCAAGAAATCTGCCTTGCTGCCTTCTCAACAAGTAGTATTTATAGGAGTAGAATTGGATTCTACAAATATGATAGCCAGACTCCCTCCAGAAATAGTTCAAGTTCTACGAAGACAGATCTTAAGTCTTCTCACAAAGAAAACGGTTCAAGCAAGAATAGTTCTAAAAGTCTTGGGGACCATAGAGACAGCAATAACACAGGTTACATTAGCATGACTGCACATGAGACTTCTTCAGTGGCTACTCTCCTCCTAGTGGTCAATGCAGGAATTACCGATGTCCACAAATAATGATAACAGACACTTGCAGGAAAGACCTTCGTTGTTGGCTTTACTCCACTCAGGTGATGCTAGGTCGACCCTTTGTACTTCCCCAACCATCGACCACGGTGATAATGGATGCTTCTCAGATGGGGGGGGTCATTATCTGGGAAAGACTATCCAAGGCACCTGGCAGGATCACAAGGTCCATATGCACATCACTGTCCTAGAGATGAGAGTGGTGATTCTGCCATTGCAAGCACTCCAAGACTCTCTTCCATGCTGGGAACTATTGCAACACAGACAGACAACATGTCAGTTGTATGGTACATAAACAAAGAAGGAGGAACCAGATCTTATCCCCTTTGTCGAGAGGCCCTGAGATTATGGCAATGGGTGACCTCCTCCCACATAACAACGCATATCCCGTGGAAATTCAGCATGATAGCAGATAGACTCAGCAGTATAATTCTGATTCCTCATGAGCAGTCCCTAAAACAAGAAGTAGCGGAAAAGATTTTCCGCAAATGGTGCCAGCCTCACTGCGACCTTTTTGCAACATCCATGAATGCCAAATGCAGTAGCTACTTTACCCTTATTCCCCTCCAGGGGTGTCACCAAGGGATGCACTTATCCACAATTGGCCCTCTGGTCTCCTCTACACTTTTCTTCCCTTTCCATTAATACCCAAAGTTCTGCAGAAAGCCAATTTCTTGGGAAGGGGCACGATACTCATCGACCCACACTGGCCTCATCAAGTCTGGTTCTCCTTCCTGTGGCCTCATCTTCAGGAGGAGCCTTGGATTCTGGACCCAGTTCTGGACCTTCTGAATCATGCATTGGGAATGCTCCATCCTTCCCTTCAGACCCTCAAATTGACAGGTTGGCTGCTCCAATTCCAGCAATAGTCAGGTTTCCTAATCTTTCATCATCAGTTAAACATATACTGATATCTTCTCATAAAGCATCAACAAGAAAGATATATAGAAGCAAATGGAAAAGATTCTCTTTATGGGCTTCTCAGATCCTTATTGATCCCTTTACTGCACCATTCACTTCCATTCTAGAGTTTCTAGCAAGGTTATTCGATGAGGGTGCAGCTGAAGCTACCATAAGAGTTCAACTAATTGCTGTTTCTAATTTCCATATCTTTGAAGCCGGTCTCAATCTAATGTGTCATAGACCATGCAAAGCATTTCTAAAAGGTACTCTATAACTTTGACCTCCTATCAGAGACCCCACTGCACCATGGAACTTAAATTTTGTCCTATCTCATTTAATTTTTCCCCCTTTTGAGCCATCATCATCTTGTGAACTCAAGTATTTGACATGGAAAACTATTCTATTGTTAGCTATAACCTCTGCCAGAAGGGTGTCAGAGCTACAGACCTTGTCAATACAACCCCCCCATTTGCTTTTCTATAAGGATAGGGTATCTTTAAGAAAAAGACCTTATTTCTTGCCAAAAGTTTGTTCAGAATCTAATTTGAACCAATCTATAGAGCTTCCAATATTTTATTCAAATTACGAAAATAAGGTGGAATACATGTTGCATCAGCTAGATGTGCATAGGCAATTACGCTTCCATTTGCACAGGACTAAGAACTTCAGAAAGTCTGACCAGCTTTTTGTGTCTTTCTCAAACTCTAAGAAAGTTACCTCAGTTTCTAAAGTGACACTAATAACCTACATCTATAAATCTCAAGAAATTACTGTACAAGAGCCATTGCAACCTCCTCTGCCTTTCTAGCTAGATTAGCAATTGATACTATTTTTGCTGCTGCAACATGGGCAAAACTGCATACTTTTATCACTCATTACAGAGTCGATTTGGCCTCCAGGAACAGGGCCCCTTTTGGGTCCACGATTCTGAAGAATATACCTTTTTTCACTGAAACTGAGCTAGAGTATGCCTACATGTTTGAAACTCTAATATTAGATAGTTTTTTGATGGAATTTGCTGTGAATATTGCCTTGCCGGACATGCTAAAGCCTCTGAGTTAGAAAATCTAAGTTTGTCAATAGGAGGAAAAGACTCTGAAATCCAGCAGAAAAATATGACTTTTTTTTTACAGTTTGCCGACATCCACGTATCAATCCTGCTGATTTTAGTAATGAAGCATTGCAAAACATTGTATGAGTGAGAATCTAGTGTGTTCAAAATTAATTGGATACACATGCCAATGTATTTTTTTCATTCTATCTCCATTTGTCTTTCCTTGACTAAAATGTCCATGAAACTAATTCAAAGTGGTTTCTCCCAAAACAAAGCTCATTTTTAGATACCATTATCACAGCACAAGTATAACATGTTCATATGTCATTAGCAAACTCTATTTTGCATCTGTAATGTGAAACTCTGACAACAGCACAAGGGCATATGATGGTAAAGGACTCAAATGTCCATGTTATTCCTGTTGTAACAGTGACAATTTGCTACCACCTAGTTACTTTGCAGCCCTACTGTCTGTGCTATGCATGTTTGTATGATACATCATTTGTCTATGCCAATTTTGTGTCCTGAAAAGGTGAACTTCAAAAAGATTTATAAAGAAGAAGAAGGAGGGAGTATGAGAGGGGTAGTAGGTATGTGAACGTCCAGATCCTTTATGACACATTATTCATCAGTTTTACTAGATGACCAGCAAGGGTGACAGCCTGTAGCTTGTAAATGAATGGCTGCCTGATACCTCATTAACAATGGGGCTACATTTAACATTGATCATATAGGATTATACAGAAACAGTCAGCAAACCCACTGCCTTTACTTTATTATTCTGTTATTGATTAATTTTAATAACTGGATAGCTTGTCTAAGTAAAAGATGTACTTTTCCATGTATAACTTGAGAAAATATAAAAAGAAAATGCAAGATAAACTCCCTTAGTGTAAAGTCCTTACTGGTGAGGTCAGACCATAAAGCTGTCTCTGAAATAAAAATAAAACCTGGGCCCCAGGAAATCCTGGTACTTTTAAGAATTATACTAATGCAAACTTCCGATTATTAAGTGGCATCCTGTCAGAATCCCAAGCCCCACCCCCCAAACCTAGAGAATGCTGCTACCTGTGTAGAATTTTTCACAAAATCCCTCTACAATCATGTTAATAGCTGCATTGAACCAGCTGTACTTACTTGGAAAAAGAACATGACAAATTCAAAAAAAACAAGTAACCTGGAATCCCAGCCTCAGTAGGTTGTATAACAAAAGAAAGAAAATCAAGGCAAAAGTTAGGAAGTACAATTCCCAACAAGGTAAAAACTCCCTCATCAATGTAAACAAACAAATCAAATCTACCAAAGCTAGGTTTGAGGTAAAAATAGCCTCTCAGGCCAAGGGGAATCACAAGGCTTTCTTTAACTATATCTGCAACCTCAAAGGCAGTACACAGCAATGTGCTGAACTAATCGTAAATGGAGGTCCCTGTACTGAGCCAGAAGATATAGCAGATTGACTGGGCAACCGATTTAGCCTCAAAGTTAACACTCCTCCTCCTCAGACACCCCTTAGGAAATACTCTTAACCATAATTCCTCCAACTATCACTAGGAGACAGGTCTTCAATGAACTCTCCAAGGCCAGGAACACTACATCAGTTGCCATCAATGATATCCCATAATGCCTTTTTAATAGCAGGAAACATGACCTATCAAAACATTTATCATTTTTATTTAACCATAGTCTCCAGACAGACTCTGTGCCAAGTGAATGGAGGACTGCAACTGTCATCCCGCTGCACAATGGCAGGCCATGTACAGATCTTGGCAACTACAGACCCATAAGTCTGTGTAGTCTCATATGCAAGACCATGGAAAGAATTATCATGAAAATAATTAAAAGTGACATTAGAAACCAATGGAATTCTTCAAGAAGGTCACCAAAGCAAAGGACAAGAGAAAACAGTGCACACTACCTACCTAGACCTGGGCAATGCTTTCAACACAATGTCTTATTCAGGGATTGTCGACAAACTGACAAAATTAGGTATAAACTCCTATATCACCCACTGGATAGTCAGCTGGTTCATAAATATGACCCAGGAATTTAACACAGAGGAGTCTACCTCTACAAAGGCCAGTCACTAGCAGAGTTGCTCAGAGCTCAGTGCTAGGGCTACTCCTTTTTACATCTATTTTTCTGAGGTCAAGGCCAATGTTAAGGGCTTCTGCCTGACCAAGTTTGCAAACAATTACAAACTGGGTGCAGTCTTAGATCCACTAACAACATAAATACCCTCCAAGGAGACCTGACATAGTAAAATAACTGGTTCCAGAGCCACAGTCTAAAACGCTATGCCAAGAAATGCATAATAGCATCCTATGGGAATATGGATAGCCCTGGATACTATCACATTATCAGCACCCCCCATGAGTAGACTGAGTTGTCAGGGATCTTGGAACATATGTAGACCACAGCCTGACCTTTGTGCATCATGTGCCTGCCATTGTAAGGAAATAATTCTATGAGTAGCGAGTTATAAGCAAGGCTGTGGCATCTAGATCCAAAGATGCCATTGTTCTGCTGTACTTGGCTCTCACTGGGTAAATCATTGAGTACAGTACCCCATTCTTTATGTACCTGACCAGGCATATACAGCAACTGGAGTGTCACAGAAGTTTACCAGAAGAATATAGGGCATAAACAAAATGTCCTATGAGGATGACCTCAAAGTCTTGTCCCTGCATTTGGTTTCCTGCTGTCTGCTCAGAGGTGATCTATTCATGCCCTAGAAGCATACTCTGATCCCAGTCCGATGGATCTGTTGCACATCTTCAAAACAAATAGTATCGGAATTATCTGATTAAGGGGAAATAAACCTCGCCTGCAATATAAATAGGACATGCTGAAATGACAGGTACGTATCTCAGAGGCTACCCCTTTTCTGGAATAGGCACTTGTGTCTCTAATAGATAGAGGCAGCCTGTAAATGCTTGGCCACCCATACCCATGTCTGCATATACCCCCAAAGGAACCCTAGAGTTTCAACCTGTCAGATACATTTGGGAAGCGATGCTAAGCTCAAAAAGGCCCCCGGGGATCTTTAGCCTAGTATTCATCTATGATCTTATGAACAGACATGTGACGTCCTCACTCTGGGCCAGTAATCAAGGATTCTGAGTCCTCACCACTGACACTGCAGAGGGGCATTCACTGGGAACAAAAATATATACACACAGTATTTCCAGATACAACTCTCTGCAGTTAGCACAATTTCCCTTAACAGCACACAGGGAACACATTAAGTCTCATGGCTGGGTCTCACTCTGTCTCTCTCTCTCTCTCTCTCTCTCTCTCTCTCTCCAGGTCCCCAGTAAGACTTCCCACTGGCACAGCTATAGAGTTGAGTCTTCATCCAAGTGTCCAAGCCAAGTCCTCCAGTACCCTGTCTATGAAACCAGTGCTTCATGTCCCTGCTTTAAGCAGCTGACACACACAATATTTGGGATTTGATTTTCACACACACACACACACACACACACACACACACACACACACACACACACACACACACACACACACACACACACACACACATCTTGGATAGATTGGTGCAGAGTTACTAGCTATGCCTCTTTCTGCCCAGCCTATAAGGCAGTTACTGCCACCTGACACTCCAAAGCCAACTACTCTAAGGCTCTTAGAAGGGTACCCAATTATACTGAGTGAAATTAATATTGATATAAATGGTAGCATTTTTGCCAGTGCAGTAAGTCTTTCAGGAGTGGCCACAGAGTCACCAAATATATATGATTACTCTCAAAGGTTAAAATATTCTATAAAGGACCAGCCACAATAAAAATGTTTAAATATATTTAACAGTAAAAGAACATGAACATACTAAATATCTATTTTCAATAAACACCAGAGTTTTAGACACAGGAAATATTAAAATAACACAAATGAATAGATTTACCCAGATATAGAAAAACAGTATTTAAGTAAAATCACTATATTTTCCTGACTGATCTAAAGAATTATTATTCCCTGGTTACTTACTATAGCAAGTCAGGATGAAGTTACTAGAGCAAGGCAAGATGAAGTAGGTGAGAGATCCTTCTATATCAGGTTCCAAGAAACACACTGGTTTGAGACTTCTCTCTCATCTGGTACTAAAACATAATTTTAGTCCTAAATTACAGAATGACATCACATATATCTGTGCATCTGACTTTTGGTTGCCATGCTACCCCCATTGATAGAAAATGAACCAAAAGTAGCACATATGTGTTACCATACACATAGACAGAGCTTTGCTGAGATGTGTTATAGCATCTGGAAGCTATAAAACCATAAAACACTTCCACTCTTCCTGTAGTAGCTAATAAACCCTTCTCTGGCACAGACACTTTATCTGTGGCTGCAGTCAGAACTGTAAGATACAATCTTTATGGCCTAAATTAAGTAATTCGATTTCTTAATATTTTTCAAGGTTAGCTGAACTGAGATTAACTTATTTTCTTCCAGTATCCTCTGTTAACATATATACTTTTCCTCAGTTACAATGCAGTCAGGACCCACTGTTGGTATATTTTTTTTTACACAAGCGGCTTTACAAATATATTTTTCAACAAAAGCATCTGTAAAAATCAGTCTGATATACAAATGACATATAATTCTTTACAAAATTCCAACTAGCTATGTTGGCATATGCTATACATACACTGTCCTGCTTCTCTTGGCATAGCTGGCAATACCTCACATCATTACGACAACATATAGCAATAACAGAAATAGATTTTTAAATAATCACCCTATGTCCAACATTCAGTATCATCAATATTCAAAAATGATGGAGTGTAACCAGAATATCACTTAGCTCTCTCAGGCAGAGGTGATGTAGTGCCAGCATGGCATCTGCACGTGACACTGTCACTTAGAAAAAATGTTAAGGCCACAAATACTGAGTCCAGTGATATTTGTACCCAAAGTGAATTAAGGGTGTGGATCTATATTGTGTTGCTGCAATGAGAGAAAGCCTTACCTTATGCAAGGAGTAAAAAGTAACAAAGTAGCATGGAGAAGGAGTGTGCCCAAGACCTGTGCAAGACAGCATTTAAAAATTTAGTAAGGATGATGGAGCTCACAGCTATATAGGTAGCCATGCTTCATTATGCAGGGATTTCGCTTACAGAAGAAATGGAAAAAAAAATCACAATAAGATAAACTTTGTATAGATAAAACAAGCAAGCCTGGATTTCTTACTATGAAACTAGTTCATTAGCATTGCAACTTAGTTTGACACAGATAGCAGTCGTAGGTACATTATATAGTGGATAATCATTTTAAGAATGATTTCCTCACTAGATGTAAAACAGGAAAGTAGACAGAAGGTTTAGCAACTTAGACCTGGGGTGATTACAGGATCAAGATTCATGTGGGATGGTGACAACTGCTGTAATCATCTCAAGGCTAAGTTGTTAAAATCATGCCTTGCTTCCTGTTTCATATCCAGTGAGGAATTTAGTGATAGAGGGAGTGTATACCATATAATGTGTTGTTTTATCTGTTTTAACCTAAGAAGGTTCAAATTTCAGTGTTTGAAATAAAAGCTTAGCAGTCTTGTCTACAGTCTGTTTATTGTTTGGGAAATCTAAGCTTTGCTGTGAAAGCTGGGGTTGTTGTTGTTTAAACAATGCAAATATTAGTCCACAAAGCTTATGTGTTACAGTGTGAAGTCTGTGGAAGCAGGAAAACAGTAGTGAGAATGGGAAGATCTTACTGTGTCACTGGGGTAAGAACTCCCTTGTCCCTTTCATCAATGGTGCCAGTAGAAAGCAAATGACTCATACTGTAAGTGGTGTTGTGTGTGTGTCTCAAGAACTGCACTCAGGCTGCACCACCTCTTTCAAGGAGAGTAAGGTTTGTAAGTTCTGGTGTGAATTTAAGGGCATCCATTGAATTATATATTCAAAGGATGACAAAGAATCACATTACTTTACCTGTTGGGAGAGTTTATTACAGAGGAGAGAAAGGAGTTGATGCACCTATCTCTCCATCTTGTTTTATTTGTTTTTTGACGTAGATTTAGATATCTGGTTCTAGTACTGGCTGCACTATTTAATTCCTCAAGAAAGAGGAGATTTAGGATAATAGGATCTCAACGGGCAGGGTAACAAGGCACAGATATCCCCTTCACAATCTTGTATGACACAGAGTACAGGGACATCGATTCCAGTCTGTCACAGAAACTGAGATTTCTGAGACCAGAGATACTTATTGTTAGGAACCTCTGTGTGGCTACTCACTTTTTTGTGTTCAGTTTGATACATGCCAAAGGCTGCACTTAGTCTGACTAAGAAAGGCTACAAGTATAACCTGCTCCATTTTAAGTCTTACTCGTTACTTCTGGAATGTTCCAAACAATTTACTTTCATGTTTGATTCATTCAGTTTGTCTAAGGAAGGGAAATGACTTTCTTGGATTGAGAATAGTGGTCTTACAGATATAGTCAAAAATGAAAGAGCTTTAGATTAGATTATATTAAGAAATGCAAACTGCAAATATCAGTACTGTGGGAGACACACTGGGAAATAAAAGTAAATTTGACAAAGAAAAAAATTCAGGATGGATATTCATGGGAATATCAGAAACAAAGGAAAAGGGTAGTGACAATATTGATTTCTAGAGGGGCTGCAATAGTGGCAGAAGAGGAAAAAAGACAATAATGGTAGACTCATGCTGGTAAGGGGCCACTGTCAATGGAGGAGGATTATGCTGGCATGTACTTATATTCCATCAAAAACTTTATGAACCTTAAGAAAATCTTTTGAGATATCAGCTTTCAACAGGGAATATTACATATAGGTGGGGACTGGAACTTGATTTGCAATAGACATTATGTATCAGGGAGACCTAGAAGAAAAAATATAACAAAAGATGATAGAGTTGTGAAGATATTTATGAAAATATTTGGTATGGAATACAAGAATTCAGTATTAGAACTTGGAAAAAATGTAAATATTATTCATTAAGTTATGGTAATTGGGCTAGACTGGATAGAAGTTATATTTCACAGGAATATGCACATTTAATTGAAAGCTTGGACACGCATCTAGTAATTATTTCAGATCAAGCACCAATAAAACTAAGACAAAAATGCAGGATAATAAAGAGAAAATAAGACACTGGCACTTTCCCACCTATTTGTTAAAAAGAGAAGAATTTAAAGAATGAGCAGGTGGAAATTATTCGCAAGTTATTAGGGAGGATAGAAATTTCTTCAGAAGTGATAGCTAGTGAGTGGGATGAAATGAAAACAGAGTCTAAATGTAGGGTAAAAATAAAAGTAAAAGAGATATGGTTAAAAAGTGATAGCAATTATTTAGAGGGACTGGCAAGCATTAAACTATTACAAAATAAGGGGACTGTCACAGAACAAGAAGAACTGCAACTACAGAGGGAAAAAGAGAAAATAAGGGAGTATTTGGATAATATGTAAGAGTTTAGGAAGATTGTTCTTAAGCACATCATTTTTGATAACTCCAGAGCAGAAAAACTTTTAGCACAATGAACTAGGCAACAGAGTAGAAAGGGTTGTTGCCAAACTTAGGGAACCTGTGACAAGATAAATAAATAGAGGTCCTGTAGAGATATTAGAGATAGTTTGGAAATTTTATGAAAATGTGTATAATGCAAAAAAATATGGAAATCAGTAAAGAGCACAAATGGAAATATTTATGGAAGACTTCATTAGGTCAAGGATGGAGGTAGATGAAAATAGACAACTCACAGTTAAGATACTAGGAGATGAGATAAAAACACTGTTGTACAATTAATCTGCAGGAAAGTCTGTAAAAAGAGATTGTATTCCTGTGTAAGTTTGGAAATTAGAAGGGAAGAAAGTGATAATGATCTGGGAGATTTTATTTAACTGTATTTTTAAAGAAGGGGAAGCACCAGCATCCTAGAAGAAAGCTGTGGTGGCTGTATTACCAAAATATAGTAAAGGCCCATCAGGCCCAGCTTCATATAGACCCATTTCAATTTAAAACCATAATTATAAAGTATTTCTAGCTATACTAGCTAAAAAAGCCAAAATTTATACAACTAGATCATTGTGATTTTGTGGAGGGGAGGCAAACATTTGACATTATTAATAGAACAATAATGATCTGGAGGGAAGCAGAATGTAAGAAATACTGCTGTTGTCTGTGGGTCTTAATGCAGAGAAAGCATTTGGCAGAGTAAGCTAAGATTTTAGGAGTTGGGCAATGGAAGCATTTGCATTTCCTGATGCAATAATAAGAATGACAAGACTTGAAGAGGGAGGATTCCTCTCATTAAGTTCTTTTTGAACTGAGGAACCAGGCAGGTGCAGCTCTTCCCCATTTGTTATTTGCTTTATATTTAGAACCAGTGGTGAAGAAAATAAGGGACTCAGAAAATCAAGGCTATAATTTCTATGGGAATCAAGAAAAGCTGGCTGTATTAGCAGATATTATTTTGTACCTGATAAATTCAGGAAAGGACATCTAAGTGTTGTGGAACATTTGTGAGACAGTTTCAAGTCTTTTTGAGATATAAAATCAATGAAGATAAAACAAAGGCTATAATCAGAAATTATGTAGTCACACGTAAAGTGGTTCATCAATATCAATATGTATGGAGACACGATAAAATAAATGATTTAGGTGTATGGATTAAAAAAAACTTTTCTTATGCCACCTAAGGATATGTGGGAAGAGACTAAACAAAAAATAATACAAAAACTGAGAAACTGGGTGCTCTTGTTTGTGGATATGGATAGTAAGATACAAGCAGTGAAAATAATTTTAGTCCCTTTAATTTTATATATGGGTCAGGCATATACTCTACATTACAAGGCCTGAGGGAGGTAGCTAGTCAAGCGCATGATTATCAAGGAAAAGGGGAATCTGTATACTGGGACAAAGGGTTACAGTATAGAGCGTGGACCCCGAGGGAGGGCTAGAGGGTGAGAGAATACAGCAGTTGGTAGTGCCCAGAGCCTACAGTCTGGCACTTCTAGCCATAGCCCATGATATTTTCTTTGCAGGTCATATGGACATAAAGTGTACCAAGAGATGTATTATGCTGAACTTTTATTGGCCTGGGATTTCCTGGAATGTAACAGGGTACTGCAGGGCCTGTGAGGAGTACCAAAAGGTAGGCAAGGTAGGAGACAAGGTCAATGCTCCTTTGATACCTTTTTACCTATGATTGACAAGCCATTTCAGAGAGTAGCTATGGATATTGTGGGACTTCTGAGTAACCTAAGTTCCACAGGGAAAAAGTATATCCTAGTGGTAACAGATTATGCTACCAGATACTCTGAAGTGGTGGCCCTATACTCCATTGAGGTAGAAAACGTGGAAAATGCTTTGTTAGAGATTTTCAGCACAGTAGGGTTCCCATAAGAAATACTGACTGACAGAGGTGCCAGTTTCATGTCAGACATGCTGGCTTGTCTGTGCAACTACTGTGGGGTGAAGCATCTAAAGACCACCCCCTACCATCCCCAGAATAATGGTCTGGTTGAGAGGTTAAACTCTACACTAAAGACCATGCTATGAACATTTGCAGAACAGTTTAAGAGAGACTGGGACAAATATTTGCTCCATCTAATGTTTGCTTATAGAGAGGTGCCCCATGAATCCACAGGTCTTTCACCCTTCAAGTTGCTGTATGGGCATAGGGTGAGGGGGGCCTCTAGATTTGATTTGTGATGAGTGGGAGGTGAGTGTGAATCCCATAAAGAGTCTGTTGTGGCATCTGTCCTAAACATCAGGACAAGGCACAGGAAACTAATGGGCTTGGCCCAGGAGAACCTGACAGAAGCCCAACAGCAGAAAAAGTTTTGGTATGAATGGAATGCTCGAGCTAGGGAGTATGCTGTGGGGCAGCAGGTAATAGTTCTCATTCCTGTCAGACACAGCAAGCTGCAGGCAGCTTGGGAGGGACCCTTTGAAGAAGTAAGGAAGGTCAGTGATGTTAACTACATGGTAGAACTGCTAGGCAGGAGGCATGGGCACAAACTATACCATGTTCACATGATAAAATCTTTCCATGGTAGAGAGGCCCTTGTGCTGAGTATTTGCAATGGATGGCAGGAGGAGTCTGAGGGGCATCTGGTGACTGATCTCCTCAGTGAGGCTCGGACTGACACCTCAGTGGAAGGGGTAGCAATGTCCCAGCAGCTATTCCCTACCCAGGTTCGAGAAATACGAGCAGTGTTACAGGAGTCTGAGGACATGTTCACTGGGAACCAAGGTGCACCCACCTGGTGCAGCACCATGTGGATACAGGATCCCACAGACCTATTAAGCAGGCCCCTTATAGGGTGCCTAAGAAAGTCAAACAGACTCTGAAGGTACTGAAGGAGGAGATACAGGAAATGTCGGAACTAGGGGTAATCCAGGAGTCCAGCAGTCCCTGGGCCTCCCCAGTGGTGCTGATATCAAAGAAGGATGGCAACTCCAGGTTCTGTGTGGACTACAGGAAATTAAATAGTCACACAGAGTCAGATGCTTACCCCATGCTTAAGACAGATGAAGCCCTAGAGCACCTGGGTGGGGCTAAGTAGCTTACCACTATTAATCTTACCAAGGATTACTGGCAGGTGTCTTTGACTCCCAATGCTAGATAGAGGTCATCCTTTGTGATGCCTTTCAGCTTGTATGAGTTCATGAAGATGCCCTTTGGGATGAAAAATGCCGCAGTGACTTTCCAGAGGTTTGTAGATCACATCCTTGCAGGAGCAGGAGATTTTTCCCTTGCTTACCCGGCTGACATTGCCATCTATAGCCATTCATGACAAGAGCACCATCAGCATGTCAGGGAGGTGCCTGGCAGATTACACAGGGCAGGGTTGACCATTAAGCCCAGTAAGTGTCAGGTGAGTATGGCAGAGGCCTCCTACCTGGGACATAGAGTGGGGAGTGGTAAGATCAAGCCAGAACCTGCCAAAGTGGAAGCCATCCAGGCACAGCTTGTCCTGTTACCATAAAAGCAGGTGAGGGCATTCTTAGGGAAACCAGGGTACTGCAGAAAGTTTGTCTCCAATTATAGTACTATAGTTGCTCCCTACACAGATCTAATGAGGAAAAACAAGCTAGATAAGGTAGTGTGGACCCCAGCATGTAAGCAGGCATTCCAGAAGCTTAAAGGAGATTTGGGAGGACTTCCTGTGTTAGCCAGTCCAGCTTACAGCAAAGAATTTGTTGTGCAGGTGAATGCTTCAAACCATGAAGTGGGGGCTGTACTCAGGTTTCCTCATTGGGAAAAGAGCACCCAGTGGTATATCTCAGCCATAGGTTCCAACCCAGGGATGAATGCTATGCAGCTGTAGAAGAGGAATGTCTAGCCATAGTATGGGCACTGCAGAAACTGCAGCCTTATCATTATGGAAGGAAATTTACTGAAGTTACAGACCACAATCCCTAAACATGGCTACATCAAACCAAACAGCAAAATGCCAATTTACTATTGTGGAGCCTAGGGTTGCATGCATATGATATAACAGTGCAGCACTGCAATGGGGTTAGTAATGCCAGTGCAGATGGGCTCTCAAGACAGGGTATGGGGTAGTGTATTCCCAAATAGGCTCACCCTTTCAAGCAATGTTTCTCAAGGGTCACTTGAAAAACTTGATTGAGTTTTTTTGGGGAGGGATGTCACAAAAGGAAATATTGTCAGCTTAGCTATCTGGAATTTTTTAAATAATAGTACGTCATTTGTGAATATTAATATGATTTATATAAAAATGTGACATGGAATTTTATAAATGGTTATGTGTCATTTGTGAATATCAACATGATTCATATGCTTGTGTTACAAATGTATTAGAAATGTATGTTATGTGTATATCAAACTGCTGGTACAGAAGCATGTGTGAAAAGGGTTTGTACAGTACTGAGCTTAAAGATGTATCCAGAGTGTACTCTACTGGAAAAGAACAGAAATGTGTACAAACTATTATACCTGTGTAACTATATATGTTTTAACAGTGGAAACTAGAACATAGAGGGGTAACTTGCAAAATGTCAAGAAAATAGTTGAAATTTAATTGTTTTATAACTGCCATAAAATTTAGTTACAATGCAGCAAGGAGACAGGATGTCTAAAACTAGGGAGCCTTCTGCATCGGGCTGTAAGTGTTTCATTGTTTTATGTCTTCCAGCAGCTGCAAAAAATTAAGTAGGGTCCTTGCTTGTGTTTTCACAGGGAGATGCTAAATGCTGATAGTTTCTAACAATGGAGGTTTAGCTTGGGAACTAAAGTCAGATTACACAAAGTGATGTCATGCTGCCAGCTACCCCAGCAGTAATATTTGTTATTAATTTAAGAAGTTTCTGAGAGAGGGACTGGGAATTTTCTATTTTGTTTTTGACCTGGCAGCAGCAGCTGGAAGCATCCACTCACCATATCTGCACTTGCCTTGCTGTAAGTAATTTAACTAGGGTACAATCATTTCTGTTAGATTCAGTTAGGAATATAGTGAAATGTAGCTTAGATGATTTCTGTATTTATTTGAGACTGTCCTGCAATGTTGTTTTAAATATTTCCTGTGATTTTGAATTCTGATATCACTGTACATACATATTTAGTATTGTTTTGTTCTTTTATTATTTATTAAATATATTTAAACCTTTCAATTGTGGCTCATCTGTCTAGAGATATTTAAGCTCTTAGCATACTTGCACATCTATATGGTGACATTGTACAGACCACTCCTAATAGCCTTGCTCTTGGTCAAGCTACCAATGGTATTGATAGTAACATTACACAGTAAGATTAGATACCCTTTCTTAAGGGTCTTAAAGTAGCTGATAAGTAGTGGCTGGAGGTGGTGAAAACTACCTTATAGTGTGAGCAGAAGGGGGCATAGCTAGTAACCCTGTGCCAGCCTTTCCCAGGTGTGCATGTATAAATATAACCTGTGTGTGTGTGTGTGTGTGTGTGTGTGTGTGTGTGTGTGTGTGTGTGTGTGTGTGTGTGTGTGTGTGTGTGTATGTCAGCTACTTGGACAGGGACACGAAGCACTGGTTGGGCAGAGAGGATGCTGAAGATCTTGGTTTGGCCACTCAGCTGAGAACTCAACCTTAAAGCTGTGCCAGTGGGGAGTCTTACTGGGGATCTGGAGAAAGAGGGAGAAACCAGGCCCAGACTGACTGTGGCCTCTGTGTGCGCTTAAGGGAAATTGCACTTTACTGTGTGTGTAATTGTCATCTTCCCAGTGTGTACATTCCCCACTGTTGCCAGTGGTGAGGATTGAAGCTCCTTGAATACGGGGCCAATGCTGGGCCTTCACAGAAAGTAACTGGGTTCTGAATCAAGTTGTGAGAGGTAAGAATTTGGAAAAAAGTGAGGTAGTGTGGTAATTCAAGCCAACACAGCTGTCTGAGAGCATGACAGTGGTGTCATCTACTGGGAAGGTTGGCAGCAAAGTTGGCAACTTTGTTATAACTTAGTTGTAGCTTGTTTAGTTGGAAGCATTGAAGGTTGGTAAAGATAGAGGCAGCACTTAGGAGAATAGGAAGGCAGAGAGGTGAGGCAGTGTGAATTCTAGATGAGTCAGTCAGGAATGTTTTGATTAGACATTGTCTGTTTTTATCTGATTCAGTGCCTTGTACCAGAATATTGGATCTGAGAGCTCTGACTATTCCCCTACCCACAATTCCCTTCTTTTAGCTGATTTACCCTAGATCTCATTTGTCGCCTGATCAACCAGACGTGCCCTCAGAGATCTCCATGCATTCGTGATAAGTGAAAACAAAGTTTTGTTTAAAATCTTCTGTTCCACCCTTTACTTGTGGGATTGTTAATTAGAGTTAGGGCTAGCTTAGGTTTAGATTTAGTATTATGTAGTTTTATATTTAAATATATGTATGTATATATATATATATATATATATATATATATATATATATATATATATATATATATATATATATATATATATATATATATATACATATATATATATATATATATATATATATATATATACACACACACACACACACACACACACACACACACACACATACACACACACACACACATATAAGTATGATAAATAGGTAGGTTAAACTTTTCTAGCTCATACAGTTAGGAGTGTAATATCAGCTGTATTGGTTCTCCTAATAATTCTGCCTTCCTTTGCAGATATTTTCTGCCTACTTGAAAAATGCCTAGCACATCTCACCAATAAACTCATCACAAGTATCACTTTACTTTCTCTCTGTCGATACTCTGTCCAACCTTTTCACTCTCACCCTAATTACCTCATTGCACCCAAACTCCTCACCTACACCATGTACAGTGCTTTGCATACTAGTAATGGTGATATAGTCACATCAACCTAAATTCACGATTATAACTATATAACACATGAAATAATTGTTTATTTTCTACAATTTTTATGTACTAGTTAAGCTCCTTTATATATGTTTTTATGTATAACTTTGTATTATGTATATTTCCTGCTCTTTCATTTATGCTACTACTAAATACGTTTACAACTTGTGTCTTATGTTACTTGTATCTATTAGGGCTTTCCCCCCAAGGCCTCCGCTAAAAATGGGCCTGTGTCCCATCGGACTAAAAATTAAAAAAAAAAAATATATATATATATATATATATATATATATATATATATATATATATATATATAAAATATTGTGTGTGTGTGTGTGTGTGTGCGCGCGTGCGCGCATAAATATATATATATATATATATATATATATATATATATATATATATATATATATATATATATATATATATATATATATATATATATATATAGGTCTGTATCAAAATCCCAAAAGATGGAAACCGTGAATACAAATACATCAACACGTAAAGAGCGAACTACCAGCAGAGCGAACCACCTATTGAGCGAAAGGCAAAACATCGAAC
>NC_056735.1:1723697087-1723737087 GCF_019279795.1 Protopterus annectens
GGTGGTGCTATGGTTTGGTCAGAAACCATGCTGAGTACTGGAAAGGAGGTTGTTAGTAAGGAGGTAGTGTGAGACCTGAGAGTGTATGCATCTCTCTAGTATTTTGGAGAGTGGAGCAAGAATAGCTATGGGGAGGTAATTGGTTAGTTCTGCAGAGGGTCCGCCTTTGTGGAGGGGAATTATATGTGAGACTTTCCACAATGTGGGAACGTAACTTTCTGACAGAGATCGGTTAATCAAGATGGATACTGGGTAGGCCAGAGCATCAGCTGCGATTTGTAGGTATTCACTTGGGAGGTTGTCTGCTGCTAATTTGGTGGGTTTAAGTTTAGTTAAGAGATTTTTTATGTTGGAGGTAGGTACAGGAGAAAAAGAGAAGGCAGTGGGGAGATTACTAGTTGAAGGTGTGGGTTGGAGGGGAGGGGGGTTGTGTTGTTTAGCTAGTGATAGTATGGTTTGGGTGAAGTGTGTGTTGAATGAGGTAGCAATATTTTCTGAGGAGTGAAGGATGTTAGGAGGAGGGGTACTGACTTTACCTGGGTGGAGGATGGAGTTTATGGAGGACCAGAATTGTTTGGGGCTGTGTTGTGAGGAGTCTAGGGCAGACTGGTAGTATTGGAATTTGTCCCATTTTATTAGCTTTTTGACTCTATTGCATAGTTCTAGGAATTTCTGTCTAGCTGGGGGTTTAGGTTTTGCGCCAGTGCTCCCAGGCTTTATCCCTGTTTTTCATTTCTGACTTAGTGGTTTTCTGTAGCCATGGGGGGGGTTGTGCTTTGGTTCTGGAAAATCTTATGGGAGCATGGTAATTAAGGATGTTCAGGAAGGTAGTACTAAAAAATTCAACTGCGTCATCTAGACTGAGGTACTTTAGAGCATGCCAGTTACATTCTTTGTGGGATGAGATGAATGTGAGTGGGTTAAAGTTTATTTTTTTACATATTTGACGATAGATGACAAGTTTAGCTTGGTACAGGTATTTTTTGAGTAGGAATGTTGGGAAGTGATCACTGAGGCTATCTGATAAGCAGCCTGTTATATATGACTGGGGGTTCTTACTGACTAGTATCCAATCCAGGGTAGTGTGCTTGCTGGAGTTTTTATTTATCCTTGTTGGTGACTGGACTAGTTGGGTAAAGCCATGAAGGTGTACATGATGGGTTGGATTGTTGCCAGAACAGGATTGCCAGTCAATATTGAAATCACCTAAGATGATATTTTCTTGGGGGAGATGGTGGGTAGACCAGCTGAGGAGGTTTTCTAGTGGAGGGATGTTTTGGCCAGGTGGGAAGTAGCATCCAATTATGTTGATGGTTTTGTTTTGGTTAATTTTGAGGTTGGTATATATTATTTCTTCATTGCCTATTTGTGGAGCTGATGATTTTAAGATCTGGATGTTTAGATGCTGTTTAAATATTATAGCTACACCACCTCCTTTTGTTTAGCTGGTCTACTCTTAGTATGCCGTAACCTGTAGGGAGTATTTGCTCAGTATAAGTCAATGGTGGCATGGGTTCATGGACTTTGTTGGTTATATATATATTTAGGCTAGTAGAAGGAAGAAACTCACTTGGCTTTCTATTGGCTGTAATATGGGAGAAGTTGTGGTTTCTAGTCTGATTATGAGGATTGGGGTTGGAGATGGTAGGGCCAGGGTTGGGGTGGATGTCTCCACTTAGGGCTAGTTTTGATATGCATGAGATTATTAGTTTTCTCAGTTTTGAATGTGTTTGTTTATAAGGGAAACTTTATGATTGTGCTCTGTGGGTAATAGGTATGGTGGGAGGGTTACTATGTTAAGTTGTAGGGATGCTTTATGATTGAGTAATATAGTTGGTAGAATATGTGGGGGGTGCATTGGGATGGTTCTTGAGCTGGTGGGAGGGGAGCTGAGTATGGGTGAGACATGGGTGGTGGTGTGAGTAGTAGTACAGTGGTAGTGGTTAAGTGGGGGAATGATGGAGCTTTGGTAGGATGTAAGATATGCAAGGAGAGTGCATGCAGTGAGCAAAGGAAAGGTATGCTTGTACATGTCAGTTGAGGAGGTGTGAAAGTAGAGGGAATATGGAGGAGGTAGTGTTGGGTTAATGCTGTGGTTGGCTATTGGAAAGATGGGAGGGGTTTGAGTGCAATAAAGGTGGGACCACTGGGGGCGGGAGGGAATAGGGGGCAGGGTGGGGAGCGAAGTGGGTAGAGACCCTGTTAGGGTCTTGTATGAGGGTGTTGTATGAGGTCTTTTTTCCTAAAATATTGTAATAGAGTGTGTAGTAATTCAAGTGATATAAACACTTGTTTGCTAGTGTTGTCTGATGTCTGAGAACCCTACTGGATTCAAGAAGTCTTCAGCTTGTGGACAAAAAATTCCTCTTCAGGACCCCCATTCCCCTTGTGTCTATTGTTAGGTATCATCTTGAGCATAGCTGCAGTAACTGTGCCGCCTTTGGAACCAGAGCCCTCCAAAGCAGAAAAGATAAGCTGACCCTCAAGGGTTTACTTTTCCCTGAGACAGAGTCTACCATGCCCTCTGAATCTAGACAGCCATCCTTGTCTCCCTCTAATGGGAAGAAGAATGAGAAAGAAAGGTCCATGGACGAACAATGAAAGACACCAATTGAAAAGAGATAGGAAGAGAAAGAGCAGAAAAAGTCTAGAAAAAGGTCCCAGGATCCATTTGTTCTCTTGGGTTTGGTACCTAAGTCATTGATGCAGTTAGATCCATCTCCATCACAGATCTGAGCAATGTCTCCAAAGCCTACTTTTTCAGGGGCCAATTAGCTCCAGGTTGCATTCACCCATTCCCTAGTACAAGCTACCATCAAGACCAACATCTATAGCTTAATCATTAAAATCTGGTCGATCCTCCTGAAGCTTTATTGAGATGGAGTTTGATTGGACAATGAGAAAGTTCTTTATGACTTAGATTCAGCTGGCACTGTCCCCCAGAGGAGGCCCGGAATGGATCCTTCAACCCTATCCTATCTTGTTCCAACATTGACTCCTTTCCTGGAGATGATCCTCAAGGGTCTGAACACTTCCACTGCACAATCATTGGAACTGATAGCCCTAGTGACTGTGGTTTTGACCAGCTTCCTTACTGTTTCAATGCTGATGCTTTCAGGATGAGAATAGTCCCAGAGATGAAGTGTTGGGGTTGGAGCTCCCATGGTGGAGTTTACTCTGAAGTTTTTGGAGCAATTTCTCCCCCTTGGTGCTTTTGACACTAGACTCTGAGGTCCTCCTCAGCACTGACCTCTGTTGGAGTCAGCTGTCAGAGGTAGTGTCACCTTGTCTTAACAGCATCCCTGAATAGTGGCTTGACTGCTACCCTCTGGAAGGTGTTCGGAAACACTTAACTTACACCTTTTAGCATGACAAACTATAATGTCTGATTCATGGGTGCTAAGGATAATCACCGTAGGTTATACAATACCCTTTTTGTGAGTTTCAAGGAAAAGATAGAAGATTCCTGATATACCACCTGATCAGTTGGAATCCGCAACAACAGAAATGTTAAAGTTGCTAACTAAAAGAATCATCCAGCTGATTCCCCCAAACCATTTTCAATCCGGAATCTTCCATTTTCTTTTAAATTCCAAAGAAGACAGAACCTCAGACCAATTTTGGATCTCAGCCTCCTAAATCAGTCAAACAGACAAAGTTCTGGATGGTCACTGTAGAGTCTATACTGCCTCCACTAAGGCCGGATGATTGGATGTGCTCTATCAATCTCCAGGATGCCTACTATCACATTAAGATCCAAAAACAATTCTGGAGATTTCAACATTTTCATCTGGGAGCCAATCATTACCAGTTCAGAGCACTGCCATTCAATCTCACCGCAGCCCCCTAGGTGCTCACCAAGACTATGGTAGTGGTAGCAGCTCATCAATGACTGCATGGGATCAAAGTCTTCCTGTACTTAGATGAATGGCTGTTAACTTCTACCTCCAAGGATCTGCTATTGCAACACCAGACATTCCTTACAGACCACTGGGGATAACAGTCAACCACATGAACAGCAAACTGCCTCCCATGCAGTACATATAATTTAAAGGATTCCAAAAGTGCCAGTTGCAAAAGTCCAGTTGATAAGACTCATAGCTTTTCAAGTGATTCAGCATCCATGCCCACAGGCAAGACGCATTCTCATTCTGTTAGGTCTAATGGCTTTTACTATTACATTAGTCCCATTAGCAAGATACCACATGAGAGTACTACAGTAGACACTGTCTGTACACTAGTCACAGAGATTTCATCCCTTTTACTACACCAGAATCTGACTTACTCATGTATGCATGAACCATATAAGTTGGTGGATTACTTCTTCAGCAGTAGTAAAGGGCAGACCTTTTTGCCCACCTGTTCACAGGGTCACAGTCATCACGTATGCTTCCCTTCTGGGAGGGGCATTTTGAATGGAAGACTGTCCGAGGGACCTGGTCATCAGTGGAGGCCAAACTTCACATCAGTGTCCTATTGCAGGCCTTTCAGAACTTTCTATAAAAGGGTGTGATATGCATCCAAACAGACAGTATGTTAGTGGTATTGTACATCAACAAGCAGGGTGCATCATGTTCATACCCTCCTTGCAGGGAGGTCCTACAAGTCTGGCAGTGCACAATGTCTTCCCTCTATTTTCTTGTGGCAACATCCATTCCTGGGCCATCAAATGTACTAGAGGACAGGTTGAGCAGGAGTATCCTTTTACCTCATGAGTGGTCTCTCAAAGAAACATTGGCAACAGTGCTCTTCAGTCACTGAGGCCAACCTTGTTGCGACCTCTTTGCTTCTACCTAAAAAAGAAATGCAGCAGTTACATTGCTCTTATCTCACCACAGGGATAGTCACAGAGAGATGCTGTAGTCCACATTTGGCCCCCAGGTCTCCTTTATGCCTTCACAATGATTCTCCTTCTCATGAAATTCATTTGAAAAAGCAACAAGGTGCAACACCAGAGGAATCGTCATTGCCCCGTTTTGACCTCGGCAAATATGGTTCCCCTTCTTTGGCCTCATTTACTTCTCCCACCATAGGTATTGGATTTCAGCCCAGATCTACTCAGTCACCCATCTGGGATGCCTCTACGACCTACAGAGCCTAAAACTATCCTTGTGGTTTCTCCAGTTCTGATGATAGCCAGTAATGCTGGGCTTTCCTTCCCAGTATGCTGTATGCAGGTATCATGCTATCCCTAATAGAACCAAGATGCTGTCCTGCAAAAAAAGGAAGCTAATCTGGTGGTCCTCTGCCATAAACAAACTCTACAACAGAAGAAAGAAGCTGTTGCAAAAATGAGTAAAATCCCATGACTGCAGAAACTCCCTGGTCAACCTCAGTAAGAAGCTGAGATCCATCATAAAATCCTCCAAAGCTAGTTATGAAAACAAAATTGCCACTGACTCTAAAGACAACCACAAAGCATTCTATAGCTATGTCAAGAATCTCAATGGCAACACTCAGATCTGCTCCGAGTTACAGCACAATGGAACTAAATATACAGAATCAATTGATATTGCCAACATCCTGGCAGATAGGTTCATTGCTAACTTTACCCCCTCTCTCACCCTCTAGAGGGCCCATCTCTATACCGGAAGAATGCAAAGTTCCTGTAATCACGGCTGCACAGGTAAAAAAACACACTCTACAAAGCCAAGACCACAGCATCCATGGGAACTGACAATATCCCAGGCTGCGTTCTACATGAACTACAGAATGAACTGTCATCCTACCTAAGTAGCATGTTAAATCATAGCCTCACCTCAGGCTTTGTGCCCACTGAATTGCACGCCGCAATGGTTATCCCACTCCACAAAGGGGGAGCCATGATGGACCCTGTGAACTACCGCCCCATTAGCCTGACGAGCCTGGTCTGCAAGGCCATGGAATGTATCATCATGGAACTCATAAACAAAGACATTGCTAATCTCCATACTCTGGACTCTACCCAGTTTGGGTTTGTAAAAGGCAGATCATGTCTCCTAAACCTGATTGACTTCTTTGAAGCAGTCATCAAAGCCATAGATGAGGGTAAGGTGGTTCACACAGCTTATCTAGATCTTGCCAAGGCTTTTGACACCATTCCCCACTATGGAATTATAGATAAGCTCACTAAACTAGGCATAAATCCCTATGTCACAAGATGGGTTGCCAACTGGCTCATGGACAGAACCCACACTGTGAAAGTAGCAGACTCTAAATCCGACTTCAGACCAGTGACAAGTGGAGTACCACAGGGTTCAGTCCTGGGGCCTCTCCTGTTTGCATCTACTTCTCTGAAGTACAGGCTAACACAGAAGGTCTTTGGCTAACAAAGTTTGCAGATGACTGCAAACTAGGAGCCATAATTGAAACTCCTAATGATGTAGACATACTACAAAAGGGCCTCACTGAGACAGATGCCTGGTGTCAAAGTCATGGCCTGAAGCTCAGTGCCAAAAAGTGTATTGTCATCCCCTTTGGTAAAAACTCTGTACCCATGAACTACCACATAGCTGGTATTCTACTTAATGCTGAAAATGTGATGAGAACTTGGGACGCAGGTGGACAGTAGTCTCTCTTTTGATAATCACATAGCCAGAGTGGTCAGGAAATCTTTCTATGTGGCTCATCTCATCACAAAAGGTTTCTCATCCAGAAAAAAAGAGGTCATTGTTCCCCTCTACTCATCACTCAATAAACCCATTATAGAGTACAATGCTCCTTTTGGTATGTACCTCACAAGACATCTACAACAACTGGAAAGGTCACAGAAATACCTCACAAAGTGGATTACTGGCCTCAAACCCTACGCAGACCGTCTCAAAAAACTCCAGCTTTACTCCATCGCATATCACCTACTCAGAGGCAATCTCTGCCTAACATACAAAGCTATGTCAAACCCAGAGCTATTGGACATGCTCCACTTAAAGAAATCCCAATCCCTCTGAGCTACACGCTCTAGGGACCTAAACCTTGTCACGACAATAAACAGAACATGCTGGAGGGACAGATTCCTGTCCCAGAGACTTCCCATACTCTGGAACAGACTATCTATCTCTGTTAAACAGAGCTCCTTATTAGCACTCTTCAAGAGAAATCTTGATGATTGGATGGGAAATAGGAAATTCAACCCAGGGATCACTTCTGTGGCTCTGCTCGACAGGGGCACAGGAAAACAATTTTTTTGGGTGGTGAAAGCCAGGGTACCTTTTTTGGCTAGGCTTATATAGGCCCTAGGGCCAATAGCCTAGTACCTACCTATGAACCTATGAAGTAGTTCATATAATTTCTTCTTCTCAAAAAGAATCAACCAAAGACTTACAAGAGCAAATGGAAAAGATTTTCTATTTGGGCATCCTCAAAGGGTTTGGATCCTTTCTCAGCCCTTCTTCCAGTGATATTAGAATTTATTTCAGAACTTTTTCTGTGCAGTTGCTGTACTATAAAATTTCAGAGGGATGCCATCTCAAATTTTCATATAGGACATAATGGTTCATCTATTGCATCACTCAGGGTATCCAAAGCTTCTCTTAAGTGAAATGTCGTGTTTGGACCTCCTGTTTCAGATACAGTCCTACCCTGGAATGTCAAGTTCTGGTTCAGTCATTGAATCAAAACTCTTAGAATCTGCTGCATTATCTTATTTAAAGATTCTTTCTTGAAAGGCTGTTTTTTCTGATTGCCATCACCTTGGCAAGACGAGTTTCGGAGCTGTAAGCACATTCATGCAAGCCGCCCTTTCTTATTTTCTTCAAAGATATAGTTTCACTAAGAACAGATCTTCCTTCCAAAGGTGACATCTGAAACAAGCTTAAGTCGATACATTGATTTACCTGTATTTTTTTCATTTTTTTCTACTAAAGGTGAACACAGTCTCCATACCTTCGATGTCCACAGACAACTCAGATTTTATTTACATTATCGAAAAGACATTAGAAAATAAGACCAAATTTTTTTATCCTTTTTCAAAACAAAACAAATAAAACAGATATCAAAAGTCAACCCTTCTGTGTGGTTGGCAGATTGCATTTACTTTGTTTACAAAACACATGGATTATCTTTACATTCAATGCCTAAGGCTCACTCATCCAGAGCAATGGCCACTTCAGCAGCATTTGTGAAAAGAGTTCCTACCAGTGACATCTGTGCAGCAGCAACTGGGTCAACACTTCACACCTTTGTATCTCATTACAAATTGGATGTGCAATCCAGAGCTCGCACATCCATTGGCTCTGCCATTCTCAGGAATGTCCTTCCTTGAGTCCACCCAGGCTCTTTTTAGGCAACTTGGGAATCTGTCCCACACATTGAATCAGATGAAAATAGACAACATTGGATACAAAAGTTATGTACTTACCATAGCAATAGATCTGTGTTGTACCATTTTCATCCTGTTCAACATCCTTCCCTCCACCCCCTTCTAATTTGCCATTCCACATCTTCTGGGGCTTGATCAGACCTCAACTAAAACGCTATCTGTTTGTTCCACATCTCCTTCCATAGTGGAGAATGTTTGTAGACCCCTTTTCTCTTCCTCTCTATAATGTTGTGTGATGTTATTAGAGTAGCCAGCAAACTCCATCAGAGGTAAATAGAAGGAGTGAAATAGTGGATGGGGTTGGAATCAGAGCTCTCAGATCCAATATTTATTTATTTTATTTTATTTCCAGTTTGATTACCGGGGAAGTCCACTGGGCCCAAGGGACCCGTTTTCAGTGGAGGCCCGGGGAGAAAAGCTCCAAATACAGTATACAGTACAGATATAGTAATACAGAAATGTAAAGATATATTATCTAGAACAAATTGCAACAAAGGTACATACAGTGTTGCACAATAGTCAGACAAACATCATTGTAGATGATCTTAAGGGTTATACAGGTTCATTTATGAGAGCACTCATTGCATAGTATGTGGGGAAAACACTTTACATATACACCTTTAAAGTAGAAATATAAAACATTTACAAGCACACATTTAAAGTATGAAACTATTTACAATATTTACACAGTTGTGATGAGGGTTAGGTAGCTCTAGGAATTGAAGAGAGCTTGGATACAGTCATAGAAAAACAAGCTATGGGAGATTTATAGAGCTTAGGAACCTGGGAAAGAAGAAACAAAAACATTTTTGGGGCAAGTAGTTGGGAGAATTTAGGTAGGGTGAAGGCAGGTACATTTTCATTTAGTGGACAGGTGTTTGAAAAGCTGGGTTTTGAAGTTTTCTGAGTTTGGTATAGTTCTTAGAGTGGAGGGGAGAGAATTCCATGTTTTACCTAGTGAGAAAGAGGAGGAGTTGGCTAGCAGGACATTTGAGCTTATGGATAGCTATCAAGTTTTGATGTTCAGATCTGAGAGTTCTGTTAGGGGTATAAGGGGGAAGGATATTAGCTAGAGCTGGACATTTAGAAGGGTGAAATATGAGTCTATGAGCAGTGGTGAGTTGGAGGTAGTTTAGGTAGTTTGGGAGTTCTAACCAATTCAGAGATTGCAGGTTGCGGCAATGATGGGTGGAATGTTTGGATTTGGTGGCAAATTTAGAGATTTTATTATAGCAGTTTTCTAGTTTGGAGGTGATAGAGGAGGGCAGGCTGGTAAGGAGAGGAGCTCCGCATAGTTAGGAGGGCAGAAGATAGGTAGTGGCCAGAGTGTGCCTAGTAGAGTGTGAGAGAAAGTGATTATTCCTGTATAGCATACCAAGTTTTTGGAGGGTTCTCTTAATATTTTGCAGAATGTGGATGTCGAACTTAAGGTATTCATCTATAGTAATGCCGAGTAGTTTGGTGGATGGAACCACTTCTATAGGTGAGTTGGTTTGACTCAGGACTCTAAAAATATCTTTGTTATAGGAATAAGTCTTTGTTGGGGGGGAACAGTAAAATTTTAGATTTATTGGCATTGAGAGAGATGTGTTTTTGGCGCATCCAGTTTTCGGTGGTTGAAAAAGCAGTTTGAGTTTTAGTGAGCAATTCAGAGAGGTTAGAGGCAGAGCAGACCAAGGTAGAATCATCTGCATATTGAATGATTTTGGCATCAGGAATTGCAGAGTGAAAGTTATTAATAAAGATGTTAGAAAGCATTGGCCCTAGGATAGATCCCTGAGGTACACCAGTAGGAGTAGCTAAGAAGAGTGAGGTGGAGTTTTTCCATTTGACTGACTGTGATCTGTCTGATAGGTAGCTGGAGAACCAGGATAAAGTGCTTGGTGAAAGATGAAGATTTGAGAGCTGAGAGAGGAGGTGTTTGTGGGAAACAGTATCGAAAGCTTTGGACAAATCTAGCAATACAGTAGAGACCAGGTGTCCAGAATTTCGGGCTTGAGTCACAGTTTCTAGGAAAGACAGTAGGGCAGTTATGGTGCTGTGGCCTGGGCGGAAGCCATGTTGGGCAGGTGTAAGAAGATTGTTTTGGGTTAGAAAAGGCATAAGTTGGAGGTGAATGCACTTTTCAAGGATTTTAGAGATTGGTGAGAGTAGTGCAATAGGGCGGAAATTTGAAATATTGGTGTTTTTGCCTACTTTGTGGAGAGGAAGAATATAAGCTGAGCGCCAGAGTTTGGGGACATATGATTCCTTTAAAGATCAGTTAATAATGATGCTGATCGGGAGAGCTATACCGTCAGCAGCACATTTTAGGAAAGAGGAGGGAATATTGTCAGGAGCATTAGAGCAAGGTTTAAGTTTGCATAGACATTTTTTTATAAAGTTAGTAGAGACAGGTTTGAGGTTGAACATAAGGGAGTGATTATTAGGGGAATTAGATGGCGAAGAGTGAGAGACTGGAAGCTTGTTGTTGAGGAATGTCTTGGTTAGGTCTGATATTGTTTCTATGAAAAATGAATTAAAATCTGAGCTGATTTCAAGGTCTGATTTACTAGGGTCAGGACAGGGATTAATCTTGGAGCCAGGATTGAGAAGTGAATTAATAGATTTCCAGAATTGCTTAGGGTTTTTGTTATTAGACTGGAGCCTAATATAGCAGGATTTTTTATCCTTGGTGATTAGCTGTTTCACATGGTTACGAAGTTGTTTATATTGAAGGAAGGTATTTGGCAGGTTATTTTTTTGGTAAAGCTTCCACAATTTGTCTCTTTGAAGCATAATTTGTTTAGTATGCTTGGATAGCCAAGGAGCTGTATCAGTTTTTTATTCTTTTGTTTCTTAGTGGGGCTACAGAATTTAGGGTGTCTAGGAAGACAGAGTTGAAGTAGTCTGTAGCACTGTCAAGTGGAAGGGTTTTTAGAATCTGCCAGTCCATTTGTTTAAGCATATTAGAGAAGGCTGTGGGGTTAAAGTTACTAAGGTTGCGAGTAAGAATGTATTGGTGCTGGTGAGGAGAAGAGTTAGTTGCACATTGAATCAAAGCTGGGAAGTGGTCACTAATGGAATCAGGAATTGCGCAAGAGTTGGTTATTTTATTTGGATCAGAGACTAGGATCCAGTCAATAGTAGATCCAGGGGGGTTAGTTTTGTTAGGTCGAGTGATAGGGTAGATTTTTTGAGTGAAATTATAGAGGTTAATGGATATGGATGGAGAGGGACTATCGACCTTGTTCCAGTCAATATTTACATCACCTAGAATGTAGGTTTCGTATTTAATGTTAGTAGATGCCCAGTGGATGATATCTTCGAGGATAGAGATGTTTTTACCAGGAGATATACATAGAGCAATAAAGCAGATGTTTTTATGTTTGTTAAGTTTTAGTAGTCCAACTGTAAGTTCAGTGTTTTATTGAATTGAGGAATTGGAATTTGGAGGGGAATTAAGGGGAGTAGGTCAGAGTAGACTAAGGCAGTGTCACCACCTTTTTTATTTAATCGGTCATTTCTAAGGATATGAAATCCTGGGGGCAGGATGTCTGAATTGGACATATGGGGTTTAAGCCAAGTTTCAGAGATGGCTAGGATGTCTGGTTTGTTATGGCTTAGCTATAAAGTGCTGTGGTCAGATCCAGGTTGGTCCAACAACCCAAATGTTGAACCAGATGAAAATGGGACAACACGGATCTATCATCATGGTGAGTACATTACTTTCATATTCCATGCAGGCAGCATAGCTTTTGATAGGTTTGATTAATGACATTTTGGATATGGTAATCAAGGTTCATATTGTCATCTATGTGCAGTCCTTATAGTATTGTATGGTGAGCAAGTTCTATTTGAGTGTTGACTGATGAAACCACAGAGAAGAAAGATTTTAATTTGTCATACTGTTTAGGGGTGAAGAGAATTTGGAATGTTTTGGATTAAGAAATAGCCGAGCATTGTTTAGCAAAGTCTCAATTGAGAAGAAGGATTATTGGGTTATGGATTGTAGGGCTGTAAAATGTTCTTCATATTGATCACTGTTGCAGTAGTCTTAGCTATATGAGTTATATCCTGCCAAGGATATAACAACAGGCCAGCTTCCAAAGCTTCAGGGCACCTTCCATGCACTCAAACTGTCACACAGCTCAAGCTGAGCTGACTGAAAAACAAGTTTGGGAGTGAAGTCCTTCAGAGGTTTACTGCCACTGAAGTGTATAGTCCTGTGAGGCTTTCCAGGATTGACAGCCAGCTTGTGCTTTCCTTTGCTGGTCAGATTAAGATCCCTTTGGGGGGAAAAAAACTACAATTTTCTTAATTCTACTGATGTTTTATTACCTTCTTCTTTAGGAAAGTTATTTTAAAGCTAGGAGTGTTGCGTTTTAATGGACTGTCTTGAGACAGTAACATACTAATTTTTTCTTTCAGTTTAAAACTAGTGTAACCTAACTGAAAACATAGTTTCTGTTTAGTAATTGTGTTTATTTTTCCTTTGTGAAGCTGGCATAGTGTTGTAAAGTCTTTTCTCTCAAAAAAAATAACTTTTGTGGACTGGTAGTTTTACTGGCATTTGCTGCTTGTCTTCCCTGGAAAGGAGGCACCATTTTCATCATGATCGTGGAGCAGACTACTGGTTCCATGGTCAGGCCTTCTTCCTGCCACAAAAATAAAAAGTTAAGCAAATAGCCATTGCCACAACAGCAGGCTAGCAATTTGACTCAACCATGTGTGGGTGACTCTGCTGTGGTCATTTGTTGTACCTGAGACCACTCATCTTTTTACCCTAAATCCTTCTGGTGTAGCACCTACAGCCACTGTGGAACAGGGGTTAGCCATGTCCTCTGCGGTTGTTGGAGTCCCCTCAGTTGGCAAGCGAGAGCCACTCCTGTTAGTCCTGGGAGAAGGAAGAGGCAAGGTTTCCCTGTTGTGTCAGAATGCTGTGCCTATCCCTGGGGAAGCAGCTGCTGGCATTGGTAACATGTTTAGCCTCATTTTTTGTTAAAAAGAAACAGAAAACCAGGCATGTACCTACTTCTCCTCAAATTGCTTTGGATAGGAGTAGTTCACTGGGTGTGGCTCACAGTTTAATTCAGGCTGCTGATCCTTCTTGTAAATTAGTTTCTCATAAAAGAAAGAGGGATTCCTCTTTTCTTAAAGAGATTCAAGATTATGAGTTTGAACAGGAAGATGCTGGGATGGATTCAGAGTTTTTCCCTTATATTTCAAATTCAGACGCCGAGGAGAACTCAATTTCTGATTCTCCCTGTGAAGGTTTCTCTTTCTTGCAGACTATTGCTAGAATGTGCCATTTTTTTCCAGTTGGAGAACACTGAGTTTTTCAGCCCCTGTGAAAATACTATGAATTGTTACAGAAGGATTTTCTAAGCCTACACCAATTATTCCTGCTCTGTCTGCTTTAGAGTATGCATGCCTTACAGCCTGCAATTTTCCTGATGGTTGGGCAGTTGCCCCTAAAAAGGCATATAGGATGTGTAAAGTTTGCAGTCTTTTAAATTCCCAAACCTGACCCAGCAGTTATAGCATTAGTTGATCCTGCTGCTGCTAAGCAGTTAGTTAATTCCAATCCTACTGGATCCACAAAAGCAGGGGAATACCTCAGCAGTAAAACTCAGAATCACAAGAAAACCAAGGATAATGCCCAATAACTCCCAATAAATAAGGCACATTGAACACTGCTGAAGATGTAGAATAAATGTAATATTTAAAACATAGTACGTTGAGTGCTTTCATCCATAACAAGTAAGACTTCTTCAGAACATACATCAAATTCTCCACAATGTTCTTAAGTAGCAAGTCACATCCACCATAAATTAGTTAAACAATCACCACACAACATTTATAACAGTTAAATATAAGAAAAACAACTACAAACATTGAAAAATAATCCAAAACCAATTATCACAATTCTAGGATATATTAAAACATAAGTAAAATCTAACAGAATGATAAAAAAATGACTGTAGCTTTGCTGCTATCATTTTTACCACACTGTTTATGGAAAGCGTGTCATTGAGGCCACGCAAATTATTTAATCTTATTTGCCACTGGAGCTCTGTGTATTCTAAAGCATCTTCCCATGCCTCCCCCCCTTGGATTATGTACAACTTGCTCTAAAATAAAAACAAGTAGATTTATTTCCTGAAAATCCAGCTTATGCATATATAGAACATTATTAGCTTGCTGGATTTCTGTCTCAAGGGCTTTTTCTGGTTTGCCAAGTGTTACAATTACATCTCTTCTGTAACTTCAACTCTGTAGTCAATGTCCTCAGTTTTAAAATATGCCCTATTGAATATTTTACCCCATGTAATTCCTCTTTCAAGTTCAAATACCACTTATAAGTGAAATTAGGAACTACTCCCAACAGTGTATTGATACTAGCATCACTTTGAATAAGTTTCCAGATATTTTTAACTATATTTTTGATTGCATTGGAAGCATTACTAAATTTAACAATAATAGTATGTTCATAAGTATTGATCGTCACATTACTCAACACTTTCTTATTAATTCCTTTGCTTAAAATGGGAAAAAATATGTTCCTTTTTGTTTAACTCTTCAGTTTTGAAATCTTCCAACATCACTGGAGATAATTCTTTCTGAGGAACATGTTGATCAATTTATTTAATTCTGTTAAGAAACAGGCATCATCTCACACTATTCTTGAAATCATCACCATTTGTCCTTTAACCAAGCTCCTTTTCTGGTGGTGGGATTATTAGCTAGAATAGTATAGAAAATTATTGAAAAAGTCGGCTTTCTATAAAGCTTAGACTTAAATGTATACAACTCTGTATCCTTATAAAGTAACACATCAAAATAATTAGTAAAACACAACAGTGAGCACAGTGTCCAAAACAACTCCAACAATTCACAAAGCTAATACACTGCAGCCAGCAGGACTGGAATGATTTCAAATTTAAAATAAATCCAACTTTTATTAAAAAATTTAAACAAATTTAGCGGTTTGGTCCCCATCCACTGGGACTTCATCAAAATCATTAAACACATCTCACCAGCACACTTAAATAAATCAATTAATTAATGACGTGACCAATGGTATAACTAAGGAGTTTTAAAGGTACCATTTCTAAAATTAATACATATCCACTCTCTCTTGAAGCAAACAACTAGTACCAGTATATATAGTGGATATAAAAAAGTGTACACACCCCTGTTAAAATGCCAGGTTTTTGTGATATACAAATGAGACCACAATAAATCATTTCAAAACTTTTCCCACCTTTAATGTGACCTATGACCTGCACAATTCAATTGAAAAACAAACAAATATGTTAGGGGAAAAAAATGTAAAAAATAAAAAACATACAATAAGCTGGTTGCATAAGTGTGCACACCCTTAAACTAATATTTTGTTGAAGCACCTTTTGATTTAATTACAGCATTCAGTCTTCTTGGGTAGGAGTCTATCAGCATGGCACATCTTGAATTGGAAATATTTGCCCACTCTTCCTTGCAAAAGCACTCCAAACCTGTCAGACTGCGAGGGCATCTCTTGTGCACTGCCCTCTTCAGGTCACCCCACAGATTTTCTATTGGATTTAGGTCTGGACTCTGGCTGGGCCAGTCCAATGCTTTACTTTTCTTCTGGTAAAGCCATTCTTTTGTTAATTTGGATGTATGCTTGGGGTCATTGTTGTGTTGAAAGGTGAAATTCCTCTTCATCTTCAGCTTTCTAGCAGATGCCTGAAGGTTTTGGGCCAAAAGTGACTGGTATTTGGAACTGTTCATAATTCCCTCCATCTTGACAAAAGCCCCAGTTCCAGCTGAAGAAAAGCAACCTCAAAACATGATACTGCCACTACTATGCTTCAACGTGGATATAATGATCTTTTCATGATGCAAAGTGTTGTTTTTGTGACAAACAAGGTGGAATTGTGGCCAAAAAGTTCTGCCTTGCTCTCATCAGACCATAACACATTTCCCCCATGCTGTTGGGAGTCTTGATGTATTGTTTTGAAAATTTTAGCTGGGCCTGGATGTTTTTCTGTGTAAGAAAAGGCTTCCTTCTCACAACCCTACCCCATAGTACAGACATATGGAGAATACGAGAGATTATTATCACATGTAGTACACAACCAGTACTTGACAGAAATTCTTACAGCTCCTTCAGTGTTGCTGTGGGCCTCTTGGCAGCCTCCATAACCAGTTTTTGTCTTGTCTTTTCATAAATTTTGGAGGGACATCCAGTTGTTTGCAACGTCACTGTTGTCACATATTGCCTCCACTTTTTGATGACTATCTTCACTGTGTTCCATGGTATATCCAATGCTGTGGACATTTTTTGTACCCTTCTCCTGACTGATAACTTTCAACAATGAGATCCCTTTGATGCTTTGTAAGCTCTCTGCGAACCATGGCTTTTGCTGTAGCAGGCAACTGAGTAAATGTAAGGAAAATCCTATTAGGACAGCTGAACTTTATTTGGGGTTAATCAGTCTCTCTCTAATTGATGGCAGGTGTGTACCCAAGAAGACTGAATGCTGTAATTAAATCAAAAGGTGTTTCAACAAAGTATTAGTTTAAGGGTATGCACACTTATGCAACCAGCTTATTGTACATTTTTTATTTTCTATATTTTTCCCCTAACAGATTTGTTTGTTTTTCAATTGAATTATACAGGTTATAGGTCACACACACTTTTTATATCCCCCTGTATAAATATATGCCAAAAGTTGAAAAGTATATGCAAAAAATATATATTTAGAACCTTCAGTAAAAAAGTACATATTTCACAACACCATTTCATTAAAACATTTATTTAAAACATCTTATACTTCAAACAGTGCCTCTATTATTTAATAAAGGCTTTAAGGAAATATTTTCATTTAAACCTGGTGCTTGTATGGTGTATAACTGTATTTGCCATTTTAATTCCCTTTCTTCTATCTGGGATCTGTAGTCACCACCTCTAGGGTTTATTAAGATATGTTCTAATATTCCAAAAAATAATTCTTGAAACTAGGACATACCAAAGAATGTTTAAATAGGGCATTATTCAGGTTGCCAGTCAATATTTAGTACTGGTGTTCATATAGTCTATCCCGAAGACGTCTTTTGGTTTTTCCTACATAAAAAGCAAGGTAACCTTTACACTTGGCCAAATATATAATCCCTGTAGTTTGGCAGTTGCCATTTCCGAAAACCACTTTAGACCCTAATACATTTTTCAAGAGTACCTCTTTAGCCTCAGTTATAAATTTACACTGGGAACATCTACCACACTTATGTGTTCCCTTGGTTTTCAAATTACTGTTATTATAACTCCCTGTATTTAATTCTAAACATTTCTTGATATTAATCTCTGTTTAAAAACTAAAAGAGGGTTTTGGACCTAGTGTAGAGTATATTATAGGGTTACATTTTAAAATATTCCAATTGACTTCCATAATATTCCTTTCTTTGTTTTTTTTGCACCATATGATGCCACCATAGCACTCTCAAAATTATTTTCATCTTTACGTAATTATTTTTCACTAAAGTCAATACCTAATAATGGCTGATATTTCTTGTCCCACTGAGCTTCTACATACTTTAAACTGTCTTCTACTTTATTCATGGGGTAAGCTCTCACATAAAACATGTCAGCCACCTTTCTAAGTTCTTTATTCACATCTTCTAATTTAGATGTCAGCCAGGCTACACGTACAAATTGCCCTTTAACAATACTTTTCTTTTGACTAAGCGGGTGACTACTAGTAAAATCTAAAAAGGTGTTGCTAAATGTGGGCTTTCTATAAATACTAGATTGAAAGCCATTCTCTATGCATTTATTGTATGTGTCTAAATAGTTTATACCATCCTTACTACTAGAATAAGTAGATCTTAAAAAACTGGAAGACTCATTTAAATATTCTATAAAACCTTTGATTTCTATTTCAGGTCCTGTCCATAAAATAAAAATATTGTCCAAATAACGCACATAAACCTTCATGTGTTTATAATACCAACAATTAAATATCTTATTCTGTCCCATTCTAGTAGCACCAGACTGGCATATATTGGAGCACACAAAGCTCCCATCACAACTCCCTTATTCTGTTTAAAATATTCTCCCTCAAAGAATATATAATTATAGTCCAAAACCAATCCCATAAAATCAGTAATCAAGTTAACCTTATCATTGGAACAATTAGTGTGTCTACGTATATTCTCAGAGAACATTTCCATCCCTTCAAACCTTGGTATTGAGGTGTCAATAGTCAGGAATATAATATTCTTCTCCCATAACATGTCCTTTATTCTACTAAGAAAGTCCCATGAATCTTTTAACAAATGATTTTCATTATTGCATATATGCTTTAACCATTTATCTACACATACCCCAAAAGGGTATGTTTTGGAACCTCGTCCGGACACTATGGGCCTAAAAGCAGGGTTTTCTAACCCTTTGTGGATCTTCAGGATCCTAAAAATAGTAGCCATTGTAAGATTTTTCACTTTTAAAAATGTGTACACTTCATCTGAAATTCTGTGGTCTAAAAGATATTCCTCCAAAAAATAATCAATTCTTCTATAACTGATATTAATTTCATTAACAGAAGCCATTGAGTATATATCAGTCACTGAGCATCTCAAAAATTCTTTGCGTATACTATAAAGAATCGAACAGTACCATCCCTCCACCTTTATCAAGTCTCTTTATTCTTATAGATTTGTCTTTCCTTATTTGATCTAATAACTTAAATTCATCCTTTTTCAGGTTAAATGGTTGATATTGTTTTGTATCTTTTATTTTTAAAGCATATAATTCATCTATAATTGCTTTTTCTAACACATTGTGTAGGATTTAATGGTGTGTTGTAGATACATTTCTTCTTATGTTTATGACTATTTTTTCTTCTTTCATAAGTTTCATCCTGATCTTTATACGCTATGGCCACATTCAACTTTCTCATATATAGCTTCAACTCTATGATAGTCTCAATGTAATCAAAACTTTTAGCTGGTACAAATTTCAAACCCTTCATAAATAAAGTAAAGTGTTCTTTTTAACTACTGTGTCCATGTGGTTGTAAATATGGCACTCCTTATATGTATTAACCACTCTGTGATGTATTATGTCCTCACAGGCATTTTGTTCATCTCCATTTGTCTCTTCTGTTCCCCCAAACTTTTCTCTGGGTCAGGTAACCCTGTTCTAACCCCCCAACACCCCATTTCTGTCGATTTTGAAAAAAGTATTTTGCTGCCTGTCGTACTCTTATTGCGACCATTGTAATGCTGCTTATCTGACTTATATTTCTTGAATGGAAATGCTGTTGTTTTTCATCATGACTTTCTTCACTTGTATCATGCTCAGTAAATACCCTTGGATAGGGTTTCTTTTCCTTATATTGTGTAATATCTCTGTATTTTTTTACATTTTCTCTCAAAAAGGTTATCACATTTATTTTCCACAACTTTAATCTGTCTCAAGTATAAATTCTCCCATTCAGGGAACAACAAATCAGTCTTAATATCATTATTTAATTTTATCTAAATAATTAATACTATTCATCAAACAAGAAAAGGTGAATCTAAGGAAGACTGTAGTGGTATTTATGTAATTCTCAAATGCATTTACTGTAGTGACTTCACCTTTTCAATTTAGAAATATATCATCCAAAAAACGAACAAGTCACCATTTGACTGGTGTTATAATCTGAATTGAAAACATAGTGGTGCTCCCAGTACCAAAGTACTGTGTTTGCATATAAGGGGGCACACGCTGCGCCCATTGTTACAGCACTCATTTGCTTATAGTACTCTCCCTCAATAAAGAGAAAGTTTATTTTCCAGTATAGTTTCTAAAAAAGCCTATTAACATATTAATCTCAGAATTCTGTTGGTTCTCACATTGCAGGTGTGCTTCATGAAACCAGTCTATACCAGTGTTATGGGATATGCATGAAAACAGGTCAAAAACATCAGAAGAGACCAACAGCCATTCATCATGGTAAAGTTCCTGTTTGATGTTACTTAGAAAGTCCCATAAGTTCTTTAGAATGTAAGGATGTTCAGTCAAAAATTTTTTTTACCATGCCATCTATATATAATGCTAAAATATGTGTACCATCAAAAACTTAAATAAGTTGTAATCTATCACTTTTTGATCTATAATAGTTCCTTCAGAATCAGATTTAGTTTGTAATAAAAAAATGTGTATTTCATACTTGGAGACCCATATGCATTAATTTTCATTGCTAAGTAAATCATGAATTTTAGCTATATAATCTATAGAATCCATTGGCACTACTCCTCTGCCTTTGTCTGGCTTCATAATTCTTAATTCATGTTTTATTTTTTTTTTTGTCAACTCATTTATTAGTGTTCTTTCATCTTTTGTAAGATTGTTAGCACATGACATTATAGAAACACTTCCTAATTTTCTAATCCCATATTCACAAACTTCTCCATATAAACTTAGGGTAGAGTATGGGGAGGATTCACAGTGTTTTTTCTATTAAAAGTGGACCTTGAATAGGTAGTAGCAGTGTGGTTTTTGAATGATACCTTAAAATCGAATTTTTGCACAGAGAGCTTTAAATCCAATATAGCATCACTTAAATCAAACTTAGATTTAGATATGAAAGTGACCCTTACTGAAGAGGCTAAAATGTGTATCACTGATACATTCATGACTGAAATTAAATCTTTTGAATCCTTTATAACCAGTTCTACTCTCGGATTATAATTCCAATCCTATTCTTTCTGATATGGATGAGAAAATTCTTGATAGGTATGGGAAAAACTGTGTACTTCTGCAACTGTGATTTTCAGAATTTTGAATGGTCAGGCTTGTATGTCAATGTTTGGTCTGACAAATTATGAAGGTATGAGGAATGTTTTATCTGCAGTTTCTTCTTGTGTGGAAAATCTGCATAACTGAGTTTCTTGTATTGCTCAGGTGACTTCTAATTGTTTCTAGTGTGCATTTGATTCTGTTGATACTTCTTCCAGGCTGTGGTTTACATGGCTGCATTCTCAGAACCTTCCAGATATGTTAAAAATTATATTTAAAATTATGCCTTGGATAGAGATTTAGTGTTTGGCCCCTCTACCACAGAGGTTATCAAAAAGTGTGATGAAAGGGGCAAGCTGATACAGGGAATTTCTAAGACTTTTCACCCTTCCTTTCCCAAATTGTTACAGGGATTTTCTTTCTCCTCATCCACTTTTTTTGGAAAAAAAAAAACTGAATAAAGTTTCAACAGAATTCAAGTGAACAGACATTTAAGAAGAAATGTTAAGGAGTTTCCAAAAAATGTCTCAAATCTCCCAAACCAATGATGGTCCAACAAGTCTAAACATGTGAGCTGCTCCAACTCTGGCCCCTTTTTTCTTCCAGAAAATCTGAATCTCCATTTTTCTGTTTGGCAAGAGATTGTTTCAGACAAATGTATTCTAAAATCATCCATCGAGGTTACAGATAGCAGTGGGAGGAACAGCCTTCCTTCCAGGGGGGGGGGGGGGGTCATTCCTCATCCTGTAGCTCAAACTCTTTTTTTCCACCTGTTCTTCATCACATGATGTTCCAAGAAGTAATAGAACCAGTTCTCTTTTCCCAAGTGGAGAAGAGTTTTTATTAAAGGAAGTTCCTAGTGCCAAAGAAAGAAAATGCTTGGAGACCAGTTCTGGATCTTTCTTTCCTAAACATATTTGTGTTAGTGCCCAAATTCAAAATGATGTGTCTCTTCACAACCTGTTACCTCTTCTTCCCCTTTCATTTTCCTGATAGCATTAGACTTAAACGATGTTTATCATCACATCCCCATTCATCTAGACTTCACACGTTTCTTAAGGTTTTGTGTGTCTGGATCACATTATCAGTTCTCTGCCTTACCATTTGGACTATACACCAAGAGTATTCACAAAGTGTCTAGCTCCAGTTATAGCTTATGGAGGCTACAGAATATCCACATTTTTCCATATTTAGACAATTTTCTTATCTTTGCAGAGCTATTTTCAAATTGTCAGGAGTCTATGTCTTGGGTGAGAGATCTTTTGCATGAGTTGGGATTCCAAGGCAACATTCAAAAGTCTTTTTTGACTCTCACACAGGATTGTGTTCATGGGATGTCAGTTAAAAACCTCAGTTCAAAGAGATTTTGGGTTTTCTTCTCAGTCTTCAGTCACTGCAATGGAATACCTCAAGATTTTTGGTGTCATTGCATCTATGATTTTCATGATACCCCTGTCAAGACTCCACATGAGAAAGATACAGTGGTATCTGAAATCTTTTTGCTCCCTCCATGAACACCCTTTATCTTTTAAAATCCCAGTGCTGGGGTTTGTCAGAAGAGAAGTCTTTTGATAGAGACAACAGATATCCTTAAATCCAGGTCTCCCCTTCTCCCTCCCTGCTTCAAAGCAGTCAGTCTCGGCAGATGCTTCAGACTTTGCTTGAGAGCAAGAATAAAAATGCAGGGGGTCTGAGAAACCATGGGCAGATACAGGCACATAAATATAAAGAAGATGCTTAACCTGGTAAAGTCACTAAACTCTCTGAATCATCTTTGGTTTACAGGACCTCTTGATGTTGTTACAGACAATGCTACAAACATGTGGTATAGCAGCAAGCAAGGGGGGACTAGTTTGTATCCCCTTTGCAGACTAGCCATGTCAGCTTGGGATATAGCGCCACAGCCTAATGTCAATCAACAGGCATCCTACATTCCATCAGAGGAAAATTCTGTGGCAAACAAGCTGAACAGGACCAGGGCAGACCCTCAAAAAATGGAAATTATATCAGGGTTCTTTGAAGATTTGATTCATCTGTAAATGGATTATAAGTGTAGACTATTATAATTGTGAAACCAAAGGTGTGTTATACCTAAGTCTATGTTCAGAATGTAGCGCTTTTTATGTGGGAAAAACTGAGAGAGTCCTAAAAAGGAGGATATATGAACATAAATATGTAATAGCTACAAAAAAAGAGACTAATGCCTTGTATAAACACACCTTGGTTTGTCCAGATGCTAAATTACATTTCATGGTTTTAGAACAGGTTAAAAAAGATGTAAGGGGTGGATTATGGGAGGAAAAATTGGAATTTAGGGAATTATGGTGGCAGATTTCCCATGATGCAACAAATTTCCCTGGTCTGAATGATTTTATTTCAATTATGCCACTTTTAAAACTGAAAGTAGGAATAATATGATGTTACAGACGCATTTTCTTATTTTAACCAGCAGATGGCAGGCTATACCTATACAAGGTATTTATAGGTTCATAGGTTCATAGGTTTATACTAGGCTATCTGCCCTAAGGCATTTATAAGCCTAGCCCAAATTATTGTGGCTTACGCCACCCCTTATATGAAAAAATACTGTGCCCATTAGTTTGTTGTGCCTCTGTCCAGCAGTGACCCAGAGATGATTCCCGGGGTAAACCTACGATCTCCCATCCACAGGTCTAGATTTCTCTTGAACAGAGTCAGCGAGGTGCTCTGCCTCACATGGACCGGGATTTTATTCCACAGCATAGGAGTCTCTGAGTGATAAATCTATCCCTCCAGCACGTCCTATTTATATCCGTGCTAAGGTTTAAGTCGCTTGCTCTAGTGGTTTTGGTGGATTTGGATTTTTTGAGGTGGAGCATGTCCATTAATTCCGGGTTGGACATGGCCTTGTATGTCAGGCACATGTCACCTCTGAGCAGGCGGTATGCGACTGAATAGAGCTGGAGTTTCTTCAATCTGGCAGCATATGACAGATTTTGGAGTCCCTTTATCCTTTTGGTGAGGAACTTTTGGGGTCTCTCCAATTGCTGCAGATGTCGGGTGAGATACATCCCGAATGGGGCATTGTACTCGATCATTGGTCTGATAAGTGAAGAGTACAGGGAACAATGACCTCACTAGATCTGGATGTGAATCCCTTCATGATCAGGTGGGCAATGTAGAAGGTCTTTCTAACCACTTTAGCAATGTGAGTGTCAAAAGAAAGGCCACTGTCGACCTGGGTCCCCAGGTCCCTGATAACCTCTTCTGTGCTTAGTGGATTGCCACCTATATGGTAGCTTGGGGTTACCTTGTTTTTCCCGAAGGGTATGACTATACATTTTTGGCGTTTAACTTCAGGCCATGGCTCTGGCACCAGCTATCTGTTTCCGTGAGTCCCTTCTGAAGGATATCAGTGTCCGATGCACTTTCCACTATGGCCCAGTTTGCAGTCATCTGCAAACTTTGTGAGCCAAACTCCTCCCATGTTGGCCTGTACTTCTGAGAAGTAGATGCCAAACAATAGGGGGCCAAGGACCGAGCCCTGTGGGACACCACTTGTGACCGCTTGGAGTCTGACATAGCGCCAGCAACTCTAACCCTGTGGGTTCTGTCCTTAAGCCAGTTTGCAACCCATCTTGTGACATATGGGTTTACATTTAAGCTGGTAAGTTTTCTACAATACCCAAGTGGGGTATTGTGTCGAAAGCCTTTGCAAGGTCAAGGTAGGCTGTATGGACTGCCTTTCCTCATCAATGGCCTTGGTGACTATTTCAAGAAGTCGACCAAGTTCAAAAGGCATGATCTTCCCTTGACAAAGCCAAACTGGGTCGGGTCCAATGTCTGCAAGTCCCCTATATCTTTGTTTATGAGCTCCATTATGATCCTCTCCATAGCTTTGCAGACTAGACTTGTTAAGCTTATGGGGCGGTAATTACCAGGGTCCGTAGAGGCGCCACCTTTGTGGAGTGGGACCACAGTTGCCGTTCGCCACTCCTTGGGCACGTATCCTGTGGTAAGGCTGAGATTAAACAGCTGCCTTATGTGCGGGTTTAATTCCTCATTTAGCTCGTGTAGCACACAGCCGGGGACACCATCCAGTCCCATTGATGCTGTGTTTTTAGCTTTAGAGAGAGCAGCTTTCACCTGCGCATTTGAGATGTCCGGGAGGCTACACTCGGCTGGGATAGTTATCTCTCCTTTAGGGGAGAGGGGTGAAGTTTGCACTGAACCTGTCTGCCAGTATGTTGGCAATGTCTGTGGGTTCAGTGATTTTTGTATCATTTTGGACTAATTCTGAGCATATCTGTGAGTTTCCACCCAGGTTCCTAACATAGCTGAAAAAGGCCTTATGATTGTCCTTGAATCCATGGCAATTTTTCTCTCAAAATTGGCCTTAGTTGATTTTATGAGTGCTCGTATTTTTACTAATAATGATCAGGGTGACTTCCCTTTTATGGATTTTGTTCTATCATGTAATAGCTTTCTCCTCTTATTGTAAAGTTTGTTAATGGCTGGGGTCCACCAGACTGGACGTTTGCCCTTTGTGGAAAGAGTCTTGGTTTTATTTGGGATTGCCTGATCCATGCAGTCCTGGAGGTGTTCATAGAAGGCATTTGTAAGGGCTTCCATGAGCTTGGGTTGTGGTTTCCTCTGACTCAGGGGCCTTGAAGGATACCACACCAGTCTTGAGTAGTGTGAAGTTTGCTTTAGAGAAGTTCTTCACTATGGTCTTTTGTTTGGGGTGGGGCGGGATGTGGATTTCCAGTGAGATTAGTTTATGATCAGATCTCACCAATGAGGATATACTTCGGTGTGGAGCATTTTGTCCCCATGTTTGTGAAAATGAGATCTAGTATATTTTCTCCTCTCGTGGAACAGTGACTAGCTGTTCCATGGCATTTGAATTTATGAACTCCAGGAACCGTTGGGCTAGAAAGTTAGGGCTTGAGTAATGTTCCCAGTCTATATTCGGGTAGTTGAAGTCACCCAATATGATGGTGTTTGGAGATACATTTATACCCTCCAGTGTCTTCAGGAAGGCTGTGTGGGGTTCCTGAGTTTGAGAGGGTGGCCTGTAGCATGCTGCAATTTGTAGAGCAGTTTTGCCTATTGTTAGTTGCACCTGGATGGTTTCCGAAGCTTCATGCGTTGCCACCAACCTGGAGGTGTGAGTATCCTTTATGAATATGGATACACCCCCTCCTTTTGTGGAGTGGTCCAGGTTTTGGGGCCGGAACGCATGATATGAGGTAAAACCTAATAGTGCCGGGGTGCTCTCAGGAGCCTTGAACCAGGTTTCAGTTACAGCACAGACATCGATGTTCTCCATACTGAGAAGGGCCTCGAGTGCGTGCATTTTGAGATTTAGACTTCTGGCATTGAGCAGCATTACCCTCAATTTCTTCCCATTTTTGTTTTCTAGGGTGGTAGGTTTAGAATTTGAGCCTTGCCTAAAAAAGGCACTATGGGGGTGGCAAGAGCCTTAGCCAATATCCGGAATCCCAGGGGTGACAGGTGCAAGCCGTCCCTTGCGAAGCAGCGTGGCTTGTCAAGCATGTCATCCCAGGCAGACAGACACTGGATCCCCTTTGAATGACACCAGACATTAAGCCAATTGTTAAAGCTGATCATCTTGTCTCTATATTGTGGCATCATTCTTGGTGAAGGAAGGATACTGCTCAGGGTTAGGGTCATACCTGCCTGGGCTACATAATCAGAGAGCTCCTCTATGTCTCTTTTCATGCAGTCCAGGGAGGTACGTCTCAGGTCGTTCACACCAGCATGGACAATGACTGTGTCATATTTGTACTTGCTGTGGAGTGACCTGAGTGCTTGTGTTATGTGGCGGATTCTAGCCCGATAGGCAGCTTACTGTGACCCTCTCCTTGTTCAGCCTGGTGAGTGGGGCGTCAGTGTGTCTGACTATGGAGTCACCTATGACAAGTATGTTTGGTGTTGTATTTGGCCTTAAGGGCTGTGACTGCTTTGCACACTGCTTTTGTGGTTTATGTGTTGCTTGTGGGGTGTCTTGAGGTAGCAGTTGTTTGGGTGTCTGCTTTGGAGGCCTCTGCTGTTTAGGTAAATTTTACTCAGAGCCTCCAGTATGTCTTTGTGTGTTTATGTGTTTGATTCAGTGGAGTGGTAGCATTATGTGAGGCTGGTTTTGTGGTGTGTGTAGTTGCCTTCTCCTCCTGTCTGGTCTTGCCAGTCCTGAGTTGAGAGAGCTCAGCCTCCAGTTTGGCTAAATAGCTGCATCTCTCAAGTATTTGTGTTATGTGGGAGGAGGAGAGGGTTGTCTGTGTACATGAGGCAGTTATAACATTGCCTCAAGATTCCCAGATTCACCAGCTGGACCGGAGAGGAGATTGACAACTGACCTTTGGACATGCTAGAATAATATTGGGAAATCCTTAATTGAAAACAAGGGCCAGTGGGGAGTGAGGGTGTAGTGCTTTTAATTTTTAGTGCTGACTTATATAATTGCTTTAGTGAGCAAGTGCCAGGTAACTTGAGTGCAATGTGATACAAGTAACTAAATGCAAAACGACAAACAGTAACTTTCTTTCAAGTGAAACAAGGAAATAAGTACAGTAAGCAATGCAGATATCACTAGTGATCCACAGAAGCTGAGAAGTTGCGTATTAGGTGAATTAGCTTCCAGGAAATAACAAGCAAACAAACAACAAGTATATAAACAAAGCTAGATTCAGTAGGCCTGGATCTAGTCTATGCTAGAGCAAACAAGGTGAACCAATTTCAGTAAGATACAGTTCAAATATTCAGGCACTATAAACCTTTAACCAGAAAATTCCCAGCTCAGAAGGGCAGAGTCCAGCCTCTTCTCCCACAAGAGTGCAGTCCACGAACCTTCTTAATGTAAAATAACTGGCCTGAAGCCCAAGTGCCTAAACCAGAACTAATACACTTGGACACTGGGCTCTCAATCAGCAGTTCCCAACTTAGAAGGATGAAAGCTACCTGTCCTGCCACCACAGTGCTTGCCACAAACCTTCCTAATGTAAAACAACTGGTCTGAAGCCCAAGTGCTTAATCCAAAAGACTTGAATGATAGCTACACTTTAATCAAGTTACAACCAAGCAGTAATAAATACCATTGAATACTTTAGAGAATGTCTGGATTAGTGCTCAAGTTACACAAACAAAGCTAGATCCAGCAGGCCCGAATCCAGTCTATGCCACAGCAAACAAGGCGCACCAACTTCAGTAAGAAACAGTTCAGATATGCATGCACTATAAGCCTTTAACCAGAAATTCCCAGCTCAGAAGGGCAGAGTCCAGCCTCTCCTCCCACAAGAGTGCAGACCACGAACCCTCTTAATGTAAAATAACTGGCTTGAAAGCCCAAGTGCTTAAACCAGAATTAATACACTTTTAGAATAACAGACCTAAACATATTTGTGTTAGTGCCCAAATTCAAAATGATGTGTCTCTTCAAAACCTGTTAACCTCTTCTTCCTCTTTCATTTTCCTGATAGCATTAGACTTAAACAATGTTTATCATCACATCCCCATTCATCCAGACTTCACACGTTTCTTAAGGTTTTGTGTGTCTGGATCACATTATCAGTTCTCTGCCTTACCATTTGGACTATCCACCACACCAAGAGTATTCACAAAGTGTCTAGCTCCAGTTATAGCTTATGGAGGCTACAGAATATCCACATTTTTCCATATTTAGACAATTTGCTTATCTTTGCAGAGCTATTTTCAAATTGTCAGGAGTCTCTGTCTTGGGTGAGAGATCTTTTGCATGAGTTGTGATTCCAAGGCAACATTCAAAAGTCTTTTTTGACTCTCACACAGGATTGTGTTCATGGGATGTCAGTTAAAAACCTCAGTTCAAAGAGATTTTGGGTTTTCTTCTCAGTCTTCAGTCACTGCAATGGAATACCTCAGGATTTTTGGTGTCATCGCATCTATGGTTCTCATGATACCCCTGTCAAGACTCAACATGAGAAAGATACAGTGGTATCTGAAATCTCTTTGCTCCCTCCATGAACACCCTTTATCTTTTAAAATCCCAGTGCTGGGGTTTGTCAGAAGAGAAGTCTTTTGATAGAGACAACAGATATCCTTAAATCCAGGTCTCCCCTTCTCCCTTCTTGCTTCAAAGCAGTCAGTCTCGGCAGATGCTTCAGACTTTGCTTGAGAGCAAGAATACAAATGTAGGAGGTCTGAGAAACCATGGGCAGACACAGGCACATAAATATAAAGAAGATGCTTAACCTGGTAAAGTCACTAAACTCTCTGAATCATCTTTGGTTTATAGGACCTCTTGATGTTGTTACAGACAATACTACAATCATGTGGTATAGCAGCAAGCAAGGGGGGACTAGTTTGTATCCCCTTTGCAGACTAGCCATGTCAGCTTGGGATATAGCGCCACAGCCTAATGTCAATCTACAGGCATCCTACATTCCATCAGAGGAAAATTCTGTGACAAACAAGCTGAACAGGACCAGGGCAGACCCTCAAAAATGGAAATTATATCAGGGTTCTTTGAAGATTTGATTCATCTGTAAGGAATTCCTCAAGTAAACCTCTTTGCCTCCTCTTTGAACAATTGAATGGCAATATTCTGTTCCAGGACTCCATGCAAGAAGGTATGGAAGATTAATATCTTTTCTTTTCTTTGGCCAGGAATGCTCCTGTATGCCTGTCTACCCCTTCCACTAATATCCAAGGTAATCATGAAGATTCAGAAGCAATTTGCCAAGATCATTGTGGGGACTCCCTTCTGGCCCAAGCAACCCGGTTCTCCCTTCATTTGAAAATGGCCAGGAGCAATTGCCACAAGCTTCCTCAGAGACTATATCTACACACAAAAACAGGGGTATTTAATACACACTGACATTAGTCATCTTCAGTTGACTGCCTGGATGCTAGGGTGTTAATTGTTTTTGGGCACCTGATTTCTGAGGACGTGCAGCAGAAACTTATGGAGGGAAGAAAGCCTGCTACTAGAAAATCATATACTAGCAAATGGAAAAGTTTCTCTAGTTGGTACCAACAACATAACCAACATCCAGTCAATGCTATTTGTTTCTTGGTTTTACAATATTTGTGTGAGTTACTTTCCTATTACCTTTCTTATTCTTGTAGCAAGGTTCATTTAGCAGCCATTTTAGCATATTTACCCACAGATCCTTCTCTTTCAATGTAGTCTCATATAAAAAATGTTCCTGAAAGGGGTTTTGCATAAGAGGCCTCCAAGAAAACTGGTGTCCTCTCCTTTGGATCTTAAGTTTTGTTAGAGAAGCTAACACTTGCTCCACTTGAAACAATGAATTAGCTGTCTTGAGGTTCTTAGCATGGAAAACAGTTTTCCTTATTGCTTTGACTTCTGCAAGATGGGTATCTAAGTCCATGGTCTTATGGTGAGTCAACCCTATATTTTTATGGTGAGTCAGCTCTATCTCGTTTTCCATAGATACAGGGTTTCTTTGAGCATTAATCCTACTTTTGTGCATAGGTGTTGTCCAAGTTTACTTTAAGCCAAATTATCCTTCTCCCTATTTTCTCTCCTGAACCTAAAAGTGAGGGAGAAAGGATACTCTATGCCTTGGATGTCCACAGGTGACTCGGGTACTATCTTGACAGAACTAAATCTTTCAGATCTTTGGATCACTTGTTCATTTCTTATGATGGTAAGAAGAGGGGACAGTCTGTGTCAAAACAGCCTGTTTCCAAATGATTGTCTAATGCTATTACCTTTTGTTACTCTCACCATTACAAACCTGTTTCAGGCAGGGTCAAGGCCCACTCTACCAGGGCATTCACTTCATCTATGGGTTTTTGGAATGGGTTGCATTCTAGCAGTCTTCTAGAAGCTGTTGCTTGGTCCTACATACTTACTTTTACAAAGCACTAGAAGCATGATCTTTCTTGAGGCCAAGATCATGTTTTGCTAGGGCCACTCTTTAGGGGCTCTTGGACTCTCCTTCTTCATCTCCAAAATGTAGTTAACTGTGGTAATCTACATATATAGCTAAGGCTACTGGAGCAGCAATGATCAATATGTTGAACATAGCACAGTTGTGTAAGCTGAACTTATCATAACAGTAAATGTTCAAATGATCTCTGCTGCAGTAGCCACTCCACCCATCTATGAGAAAGACAGCTGTCAATCTGTCATGCATTTTATGTGGGGAAAACAGAAAGAAGTTTGTATAAATGAATATATTTCCATTCAACCATTACTTAAAATTAATGCCATGAAACTGTAGGATTTAAGATGCAAGTTAATTTCTGGACATAAATATGTTGTTGTTTTTCTTTTTGTAAACTGATTTTTTTTGTACAGTGCATATTTATTAAACACTTTAGGTGCAAGTAATTTTTATTTAAAGGAAAAAAGTTTTACTATCTATTTGCATTAACTAATCTAGTGATGTGCTTATTTTAGGCATAGACCCTTAAGATTTTATTGATTGATTCATGTGACGTATTATTCTTAATTGTTCTTAACAAGCTAAAATTGTATTTAAAAGGAACTGAAAGGATGGTGTGGTTTGATTTTGATGAAGTCCTTGCACAGGACAAAGGTGCTCAATAAACAACAGTTTCCTACAAAATTTTTTTTGTGTGAATTGTATACCTAGAGACCACCGTTTCCAACATTATCCTATACTTGGTTTTAGAACCAAGGCCAAAGCATTTTTTATTTCCTTTTCTACAGAAAGAAAGGTCAAGCTGTCTTTAAGGAAGCCATTGGGCATTTGGTTGTCCTCTGGTATTATTTTTTGTTACACCCATCATTTCATGGTGAAGCTAGACAGGAGCTTTTCTTCTTCACTGACATACTGAAAAGGAGTGGACTTTTGAAATATTCTAGTGGTAACAACTTGGTTCTTTATCCATACCATCACAAAGCACTTATGAACTGGATGCTTTATCTAGAGCCAAAGCAGGCAAGACAAGGAAGTGGAACTTGTGCAACTGTACTTTAGCTTCCTAAAGTCATTACTGAAAATGAATGATGTTCAAACATAGATCACTGTTATAGTAGCCAGATCTATGTGTCCTATCCCCACCACAATTGGCCAACTGCACCAAGCAAAGGGTACGTTCCAAGCACTCCAGTTGTAAGGAGCTGGAATAGAGCACCATAAAAGAACTGTAAGAGCACGAAAACTGAGTTTTTTACTGCCATATTGAGCACTCCTTTGTCAAGCCCCAGTGGTGATGTTGAACAGTTAGCAATCTTCAAGAGCTGGGCATTTAAGTCTCCACTGAAGAAAGCCTTCCATTTTATTTTATTTTATTTTATGAAGAAAATTGATTTTCATGTGGAAGTTATGTATGTTGCTTGGAAACTGAAAATTTGGGGGATGTCTTTCATTTCTAAGAGACTTGTTCATGCTTGGGTGAACTCTGTTTTTGAAGAAAATTTTTAATTTTGACTAAAATGTTGCTTATATTGTACCTTTTGTGTGTTTGGGAGAGCATACTGCACATGTGAGGGATTGTCAGTATTTTACTTACCTCAAAATCACCTCTTCTCTACATTACATGTTACAGACTCATCTTGACTTCATTCTCCATTTTTTATGTCTCTTCCTCAGCATACTTATGGACTAGCCTTCTGTCTCTTAGATAACACCATTACCTGCATGTAAAAAGAAGAAATTTGTAAAGAAGTCTTTGAGTGTCAGGCTGACTCCTATTCTGCCTCAGTCTTTGGTGTGTGACTCTGCTGATGGCCCCTTGTTCCTCAAACTGCCCGTCTTTCTCTCCCTATCCTCTTTGTCTAGCCTTTTCAGACACCAACAAGGGTATGGCTACATCCTCTGCAGCTGTAGGGTTCCCCCTGTCAGGCAAGGGAGAGACACTTTTGTTGGTGTTATGGAAAGGTGGAGGTGAAGTGTCTTCACTTGGCTGGGATATTGAGATGAAAGGTGGAACTCAGTAGCGCAGTTAGGGCGAGGCAAAAGGGACAACTACCCTGGGTGCAAAGTGTTAGAGGGTGTGATCTGATCTGCAATTCATCATCCCAATTACTCTTAGTGCAAAATCTGTTTTTTCTTTTTACTCAAACCTGAGCACTGTAGTGCTCCATGCAAGATTTAAACAGTGCCAACTGCTTGCTGCATTTGTAGCAAGCAGTTTGCTACAGTTTAAAATATAATTTTTTATCATGATTTTTATTATTTTTTTTAATCCTAAGTAAGGAAGTGTGGTTGGGGGCAGGACACAGAAAGAGGACCTGAATGGCCAGGCAGGAGGGAGGTGTGTGTCCTGCTTGGCGTGCCAGTAAAAGGAATAGACTTTTTTTTTTGCTCTTCATTTATTCATTTGAAGAGCCCGGGGGAGTGGGGGGGTTGGATTGGGTAATGTCGACAGAAGTCCATTTTTTTCTCATTATGCTCTTCATATGAAGATCTGAAGGGATGGAGTACTGGTTTTTGGGCAGAGGGTTCTGCTTGAGCAAGCTATGTTTTGCGCAAGCTGTGCTTTTGCTGGAACCAATGTACATACTAGGAATCAGTCTGAGAGAAATAAATCAGTCTCCAGTCTCCTGTTTCCATGTTCAGGACAGATACACTAGGATTTGCCAAGGAATTTATTAGTGCTTTTTCTTTGCTCTCTGATTCTTCTGGGAAGACAAGAAAAAAATAGTTCCTTCTGTTTTTCAACAGGAAATTTCAGTCAGAAGAGCAGGCATTTCAGGGGGATGATTGTAATTCAAGAACAACTTCTTAGGCAAAGCGTTCTTTTTCTGAAGGAAGTATTTCTTTCACATGTCCCTACTGAATAGATTTCTTTTTCTGACACTTTACCTAAGATGAAAAGTTTTTTTTTTTTTTTTTTTAAGTAGGACCAAAATGAGGTTTGTGTGGCACACAAAATGTATAATACTGTGTTACAGTTAGAAATGACTAATGCTGCAGCTATCCCTATTGTTTTTCCTGCCTTAGAGAATGTTTGCTCATTGCTTTTAGCTCAGCTGATGGCCAGCATCCTGCTTCCAAGAAGTCTGACAAGTTATACAAGATACCCCAGACACACAAGTACCTATTTTGTAATCCTAATGCAGACTTAGCAGTTATCTATCTACCCAAGTCTGCTTCTGCTAAACAGGATAATGCTGCTAACCCCATTCCCCTTGACAAGGATGGGAAAGCAATGGATAAGTTGGGGAAACATGTATTCTTCTAGTACTTTTACTTTTAGAATTTTAAACTGTCAAGTTCATATGTTAATGTTTTTATTATCTTTTGTCAACATATAGAAGTTAATGGTGACCCTTGTTTCTTTATGAGGTAAAAAATTCACTAAGTGCTTCTGTGACAGCAGTTTGTCATGTGACTAAACCTGTCTTAAAATGTGCTTATGATGTTGTTGATTCTTCCTTCAGATCTGATGATTGTGGATCAGGTTTGAGGAGATTTGCTTGGCTTCATTCTAATAGTCTTCCCGGTAATGTTAAATCTGAGATTTTAAAAATGACACTGTGCTGTCTCTAGCAGCTGATATTACTAAGAAACAAAACAAGTCTATTTCCAAGGTAGGGAATTCTGCTCACATAATAAGAACTACAGCCACATATGGCCATTTGAAAAATCTGATAACTGTGGCAAGTTATTAAATGATGAATTTCAAAGGAGTTATATTTGTTACTAGAGGTAAAATATTTAGTTTTCACCACCTTTTTTTGCAAAAATACAGTTTCCACAGGATGAACAGCCAGTTAGGGTTTCACTAGAAAGATGACCTTGTGGGGAATTTTTATAATTAAAAAAAAATATTGCCCCAAAGTTTTGCCTTTACTGAAATCAAAATGACATTTATTGCCCACACTGTTGCTATAAAATCTATCATTAGTCAGCAGATCATCATACTAGTATTTATTAATGATTTGCCTAAACACATAAATGTCCAAGCCATGGATTGCAACAAATCTGATAAGAGAATCATTATCTTCCTGTCTCCCAGGTTTATATTGTAGTGTATCGGTTCTAGATGTGTAAGAAGTTTGATCCTTAACCTGCCTGATACTTTGTGTTGAGCATAACTCCTATTTAAAAAACATTGTTCTTGAAGGTGTGCTTCTTTAACAAACTCCACATCATGGCTACAAATCCTTCTATCCCTCTGTATGTATTTTATTGCATGTTGCAGATAGCAACTATTCAAAACAGTAAATAATTTTTATGAAATGGTGTATGATATACAGTAGTGCACAAACTGCCATAATTTAACTTAGAAATATTCACAACTAAAAAGTCCACATTAAATGAATCATATTTGGCAGTGATTTGTATTTCAAATTCATTATTATTCAAAAAATATTTTAACTAGTTTGTGTTGCCACACTACACCAACCAAACATCATCTAAATAATCCAAAAATACGAACAACCACAGGAACTCGATTAGATAAACTCTAGGGTTTATTCACAACTCCAACCACACGAAAAAGGCAAAATTCCAGCAGTACAGTCTTCAGAGCAATCCTACATGTAGGATTGCTCTGAAGACTGTACTACTAATTTTGTCTTTTTCGTGTGGTTGGAGTAGTGAATAAACCCTAGAGTTTATCTAATCGAGTTCCTGTGGTTATTCGTATTTTTGGATTTACTGGTTTTTGTTCCACTACTTGGTTTTTTTGATCATCTAAATAATGACACCAAACTATAAGATTTTCATTCTTAACACAATCCTCAGATAATAGTATATATTTCTTCTTCATGTAGCTCATGAGTATATTAGAATATATAAGGGCAGAAGAAGTCCCCATGGCAGTTCCACTAACTTGTGAAAAATATTACTTATGAAAATTAATTACATTTTAGTGAGCACATGATATAATGATGTTAGTAAAAAATGATTCTCTGAAAAAAGCATAATAGGTTTTTCAAAAAATGTTTAACTGTCCTTATTCCCACATCATGGGGAATGCTGGTATATAAAACTGAGACATGCATGCAAAATCTGAATTAGTGAACTTGATATAAAAAATGTTGTTCAGAAAATCCATTGTATCCTTTAACCATAAAGGAATTAATTATAATAAAGGTCTTAAGCATTTTAATCAAAATAGGAGTCTGTTAATGAGTCCCTTTCTAAAACTATGGGTCATCCTGGAACATGAGAAATTATTTTATGAATCTTTGCTAAAAAATATAGCATCTGTGAAATTAGCTCTTTTATCATAAGTTGTTTCATCATCCCCTGTGGAATAACCTCATGTGTCACTCAGGTACTTAAGAAATCATGCATTTCTTTTTTACATAATAATGTTGGATCAACATAATGATATTGGTATATTTTGTTATCTAATAGGACTGAATATCCTTCTTTTAGGTAATCTTTTGTTGTCCAATTCGCTACCACTTCCCCTTTACTGGCTTAAGTAATAACTAAATCATCTCAAGTGTTTAAGTGCAGTAAAGTGTCATACTCAGCTTAAGAGATATTGTATGTGTTTTTCTTAAATAAAACATTTTGATTTCTATTTAGGTAATTTTAAAAGGCCTACTCATATACCTTATCTGTTGTATGATGAGGGAGGGTGAATTCTGATTTTTTTAAAGTAAAATCAGTTGAAACAACCAATTCCCTACTATTACTCACAAGATGCTTATTTAACCGATATTTTAAGCTAAGTTGTGTACAAAAGGTTTTTAAGTCACTAACCAAATCCGCATAATAAACAAAAAATGCTGGCACCAACAATAGACCTTGATTTAACAAGATACACATTCCTTTAATAAAGAAACACTGGTTAAATTGACAATGGAAGAGTTATCTATTTCAACATTTCTTCAACAGCTTGTATCATTTTTGTTGTTATTTTTATGTTTTCTATCCTCTGACATCTCCAAAAGGGCCATTATCTCCATCTCAAGTATTGGACCTTTTATTTAATGGTGAAGTGTCAGATGAATCAAAGTCAGTGTCCATATTGGGTGATATTGACTAAAAATGTTTTACAGTATCACTGTGAAATAGCATGGGCACTTTGAACATCTTGTGGATAATGTCAGATCAAGTATCCAGGGGAATATCTCTGCTGCTTAGCTATGTCTAAGTTAGTATCAGACACTTAGGACAGAATTAAGTAAAAAATAGCCCAAATGAACAAGTAAACAAACAAATGGCAGAAAACAGTGGCTCCAAGCAACAAACGCCAGATACTCCAAAAAATAGCGTATAAAATCTTTAATTACCGCTTTCATCGACTGACTTCCTCAGAATACTTAATACAAAAAGAACACTCCTTTAAATACACACTTCAATTAATTAAACAATTAATTAATAAATGCTTAAAATTATATTACAAAGATTAATTTAAAAAGGAAGACAATAATGAATCATTATATTTGTCAATGTGTAATTTCCTATACTTTAAAAAACATTTTACATTGATTGTTTCATTTAGACCTGGTGGTTGATCTGCTTTTAATTTTATCTGCCACAAGGTCTCTCTTTGTTCAAGATAATTCTTAAAGTCACCAGCCCTTAAATCCTGTTTGCAAACTTCCAAAATTGAAAAAACAAATTTCTTGAAGTTTGCACAAATAATGGAATGTTTAAATAATGCACTTTTGGAATCTTTGATCTTAATGTTGTATAAATGCTCTTTAATTCGTGTACCCAGACTCCTGGTGGTCATGCCCACATAAAATGCGGGACAGACCGTACATAGAGCAATATATACCACACCAGGGGTGTTACAAGTAAAATATCCTGGAACCTCCAGGATTCTGTCTACAGTAGTGATGGAAATAAATGAACCTGTAGAAATGTACCTACATATTTTACAATTGTGACAACAAAACATTCCTTTTTTCACAGTATTTGTTTTACTGGTTGAGACCTTGTCATATTCAAGCATTTTCTTTATACTGTAATTGTTTCGAAAAACAAAATGTGGTTTATTACCAACCACCTTATAAATATCATTGTTTCCCTGTATAATTCTCCAGTTTTTTTCTAAAACTGACTTAATACAATTAACATTAGTGTTCATTCCTAAAGAACAAATTAATCCTGGGTCTATAGGACTAAGTTCATCTTTGTGAATAATTTTTGTCTTGGACTTATTTAAAATAGCCGGATAGTGTGTTTCATGTTTATCAAGTATCTCATTACCACTATCAGTCACTAACTTTTCGTCATATCCTCTGTTAACAAAAAGAGATGCAATAAAAATGAATTCTTGTATTAAATCTTCAATTCTACTGGTCATCCGACAGGCTCTAATATATTGGCCCCTTGGAATGTTCTTAATAATGTGCTTTGGATGATTACTCTGATAATGTAAATAGCTGTTTGTGAAAGTCTGCTTCCGAAAGATTTTACTATGGAATCTTTTATCACCATCATCCCACCACAGACAAACATCCAAAAAATTAATGTTTAAACCAATGTTACCTTTAGTGAATTTTAGAAAATGAGATGATAAATTAACATCCTTAAAGAATTCATCTACTGTGTCATTATTTCCCTCTATAATAAAAATTAAATCGTCTATAAACCTGGAATAAAATATGATTTTAAATTTACTACTTAATGAACACAAATGTTCAACCTCCCACCATGCCATCACCATGTTGGCATAGGCTGGTGCGGCCGGGGAGCCCATGGCTACCCCTCTGGTTTGCTGGAAATAATGATTTTTAAATAAAAAATAATTATTTTCTAATATTATTTCCATAAGGTTACATATAGTTGAAATTTTGTTGTTGAAAAAAGCAGTGTTATTTGTTAAATAACATTGTATAGCTTCTACCCCTTCATCATGGGGTATACAGGTATATAATGACACTACGTCCAACGTAAAAATGATGTGTGTCTTTGAATTAAAAATTCCCTTTTCTTGAAAATTCCTTAATTTTTCTAGGAAGTGCCAAGAATCTTTAACATAAGAATTACATTTAGATATTAATGGCCCCAAACAGGCATCTAAAACTAAGGAAATTCCTTCAGTGATAGAGTGAGGGGCAGATACTATAGGACGAAATGGAGGATCACTAAGTTGTTTATGTGTCTTGGGTATTCCAAAAAAAAACCCTATTTTGGGGTATTCAACTATACAAAAGTTGTATAATTCAACACTTATGTCTCCTGACATTAATGCTTCGTAAAGATGGGAATTAATGAAGCGATATGACTTTTGTATATCTAGCATAGTAACTTCTTTGTATTCATTTGAATTTCCCAATATATTTAGCATGTTGGTTTCATACACATCCTGTTCCATGATTACAATATTGGAACCTTTGTCGCTTTTCATGTATCTATAATGTTTAGTTAGGCCCTTACGGTTCTCTAATGCTATCCTTTCAGGTTTTGTAAGATTGTCAACAAAATAATTGCTAGTATTAAACAACTTATTGATGTCAGCTATACACATTTCTTCAAAAACTTTTATCGTGTTGTGTAATTTAGGAGTGTAACTCGAAGGTTTAAAAAAAATACTTTCAGTGGGTTTTAAACCGTGCATCACATATGTTAAATTAATTTTTCTGGTGAATTTTTTTATATCAATTACTGTCCTACTATAACTGCCCCTGTTGCAAGGTACAAAATTCAAACCATATTTTAACACGTTGATTTCAGTTTCACTGAAAGTATGTTTGGATAAATTAATTACATTGAAACATTCATTATATTCATTTAAATTTCGTCCTCTGACGAGTTTGACCCCAAAAAAGTTTTGCTACGTGTTAACACAGTACTCTTGTTGGTATTACTGTTACTATAGCTGTTAGTAGGTACTTTTTTGTTTTGTACTCCCTCCTTATTAGTTCCCTTAGGTTTTAAAATGCCATTGTTTTCCCTCCTTTTGTTCTGAACATTTTCTTCGCTGCTGCTACCAGCTAGTTCGTTCTCTACAATACTATCAGTCTCTTCATTGTCAAACACAGCATTATTTCGATGAGCATCTTGTGTTAAACATTCAGTAAAAACATCTTTATCTAAACTAGAAGCTGCACCTGTGTTGTA
>NC_056735.1:1723742087-1723874587 GCF_019279795.1 Protopterus annectens
ATGTTATTTCTGGAACAATACTGCATTAAAGTATATCATCAATTGTGACTTTTCCTTAAAAATATAAAGCTGTATACTGTTAATTTGATCTTTGCTATAATTCTACCTCAGTAAACCAATTTAAATAAATAAATTATAAAAATAGTTTTCCTTATGCATGGTTCTATAACATTTGTAATACGTGTACTCATCCTCTCTCTCTCTCAGTATTATATATATATATATATATATATATATATATATATATATATATATATATATATATATATATATATATATATATATATATACATATATATATATATATATATATATATATATATATATATATATATATATACATATACACATATATATACACACACACACACACACACACACACACACACATACACACACACACACATAGTTTCATAGGTAAGTACTAGGCTAGCTGTTCTTGTGAGCCATTTTAAGCCTATCCAGGTTTCCCCTTTTCTGCTGGAAATAGCTCATCCCATCTGGATATAGGTTGACCTTCTCCATCCCATGGCTGATAATTTTATATTACCCCTAATAAGAGTAACTGGGCTCATGCAATAGATAATTTGAGAGGGGCTATGCATTGGATAAAACATTTAGGAGCTGCCTTTGTCCTTTAGTGATACAGTTGGAGTCCTGGGGTACATTTTCAGTTTCCTATACATAGCTCTATGTTGTGCTTGAAAATGCATAGGGATGAACTTTGTTTTATGTTGATGGGGAGTCTGTTCCATAGCTGCAGTATCCTCTGTGAGATATACGTGTCCCTCCAAACCATTCAGATTGATGTTACAGAAGAGGTTTAGATCTCTAGACTAAGTATTTCTGATACCATTTGACTTGCTGATGTGCAGTACACCCATCACTAATGGGTCAGACGATGCCGTGTATGCCAGACACAGGTCTCCGTTTAGCAGTCTCTAGGATACCAATTATATTCACACACATGTATATAAGTATATATATAAATATAGATATTTATTTTTCTTTTGATAACCGGGTGAGTGAACTGGCCATTTACACCATTCAGTCACTGTTAAGGTTACCTCAAGAATTTCAAAATATAATACGGGTCTATATTATAAGATTGACATTTGAAAATATCAAACAACATATGGTCAAACATCGACCTTATAAAAAGACAAAAAAAAAAATAAAGAAAAAAGTACTCTAACAGGTTTAAGTAGGGTGACAAGCCCCACTGCACCCCCCACACCCCCCGCTACTTAAATATACCAACTCCGAGACCACACTTCATTGCAGTAAATGGAAATCTCCCCTTACGCAGATTTCCGTTTACACGCTCGAGATTCTGAGTGTTCGATATTCTCGTGTCGACAATGTCAGATTCGACATTGTCGGCTTTCAAGAATATAATATAGATCCTATAATACAATTTGGTGTTTGAAGGCAGAGTATAAAGTTGTATAGGAATACAGAGTTCAATAAATACAATTCTAACAAAATACAATTACTTATTGTAATAACATTGGTTAACGTATGTACAGATATTAAAAAGCACACTATAGTGCAGTAAAATAAACACAAATGAAGCATCATCTGGAACTAACATATATTTAATTTAGCTGTTGTTACCCATTGTCTTGAAAACATTTGCAAGCAGATATAGAAAGTATGTGTTCTTTGAGGGCGGTTTTATAAGTTTCAATGGAATCTTAATTTTTTACATGTGTAGGCGAGTGATACCAGGTTCCAATCTTGAAAAAGCCTCTTCCCCAAGAGAAAGACAACCCTATTATTCAGTGAGAGCCAGGTGGAATTTTCTGGGAGTTTGCAGTGATGAAGTAAAGGAGGGGCTAACAGTATAAATCTACAGATTTATTCTTAATCAGTTACGTTCTCTGGGAATTATAGGTTGTGTATAAGCCAAAAAAGGAAGACGACATTCCAGCTTAGGTTAAGGTATGTTCTAAGAAAACTGATCACAGACCCGCTCTGTTCATAAATTTGTTCTGCGAACTAGCCAAAAAGAACAAATGGGGATACTTAGGATTAACATGGCTAGGCTTCTACAGGCTCTAGAGCCCTTAGCCTAGAAACCTCCTATGAATCTATGAACCTATAAGTGATACTTTAACAAAATTTCAAATGAGCAAGGACTTACTAGATATCTGTGTGCTTTGTAAAGGAAAGAGCTGGGTCTAAAGTTAGGCCGCAATATTTCTGTTCATTGGTATTGAGTATAATCTTACAAATACGACCAGTTAAAATGCGTGATTATTAGGTGATTGCCTGGATATGGATAAAAAACATAACTTTTATCTTCTTATCGTTGATAAGCAATCTATTAGAGAGGGATGATTTGCATAATTGGGTGAAGCCCTTTTGTAATTTGCTTTCAAGGATGTTGTGGTTATTACTAGATTATAGGACAAGTTTGTCATCTGTGTACATAAACAGCTTGAGGTGTGGTAATTCAATGAGAAAGTCATTGACAAAATGAAGAAAAGTAGTGATCCCAGAAATGATCCTTGTGGTATGCCCACATTGAGTAGTCCTATAGTGGACTATGCATTGTGTATTTAGTTTTATTTGTGTATATCTATACATACCTGCCTCTCTGTCTGTATATGTGTGTATGTGTGTACGTAAATGTGTGTTTATAAATATATATATATATATATATATATCTATATATATTTATAAAAGGTATACATAAAATGTGTGTGCGTGTGTGTGTGTGTGTGTGTGTGTGTGTGTGTGTGTATGTATATATAGATATGCAGTTGTGTGTTTATGTACATTTTAGATATATATATATATATATATATATATATATATATATATATATATATATCTAGATGTACCATCATAATGTTGGCAGGCATATCACTGAAACAACTTCCGTGAACTCCAAACTGCAACTGCCCAAAACTGCTAACGGTGATATTCCAAATCACAAAATCTCACCCCCTTTTTGACCCATGGTAGTACTTGTTTTTGGTATAGAACAGTCGGAAATGTTGACGTTCGCTGTTTTGTTGAACTTTCTCACATGTCAGCAGTACAGAATTTGCAGAAATGGTTCGACCATGTGCATGTTCAGGAATCTGCCTGCCGACATTATGATGGTAAACCTTCTATATATATATATATTTATATATATTTATACATACATATATATATATATATATATATATATATATATATATATATATATGTATATATATATATATATATATATATATATATATACATATATATATGTGTGTGTATATATATATATATATATATATATATATGTATATCTATATATATGTATACATATATATATATATATATATATATATATATATATATATATATATATATATATATAGATATATCATCATCTTCTTTCAGCTATTCCCGTTAGGGGTCACGACAGCAGATCATCTGTTTCCATTTCTTCCTGTCCTCTGCATCTTGCTCTGTCACACCAACCACTTGTAAGTCTTCTCTCACCACATCCATAAACCTTATCTTAGGCCTTCCTCTTTTCCTGTTACATGGTAGCTTCATCCTTAGCATCTTTTTCCCAATTTACTCAGCATCCCTCCTCAGCACATGTCCAACCAATATAATCTTGCCTCTCTGGCTTTGTCTCCAAACCTTCCAACCTGGGCTGACCCCCTAATATACTTATTACTAATCCTGTCCATCCTCATCACACCCACTGCAAATCTTAACATCTTTAACTCTGCCACATCCAGCTCTAACTCATGCCTTTTTTGTCAATGCCACTGTCTCCAACCCATATAAAATAGCTGGTCTCACTACCCTCTAGTAGACCTTCCCTTTCACTATTACTGGTACTCGTCTGTCACAAATCACTCCTGACACTCTTCTACACCCACTCCATCCTGCCTGTACTCTCTTCTTCATCTCATTTCCACACTCACCATTACTCTGAACTATTGATCCCAAGTATTTAAACTCATCCACCTTTTCCACCTCTACTCCTTGCATCCTCACCATTCCTCTATCCTCCCTCTCATTCACACATATATTCTGTCTTAGCCCTGCAGACCTCCATTCCTCTTCTCTCTAGAACATATCTCCATCTCTCCAGGGTCTCCTCCACCTGTTCCCTACTCTCACTACAGATCACAATGTCATCTGCAAACATCATAGTCCACGGGGACTCCTGTCTGATCTCGTCTGTCAACCTGTCCATCACCACTGCAAATAAGAAAGGGCTCAGAGCTGATCCTTGATCTAATCCCACCTCCACCTTAAACACATCCGTCACTCCCACCGCAGACTTCACCGCTGTCACACTACTCTTGTACATATCCTGTACCACTCTTACATACTTATCTGACACTCGCAACTTCCTCATAAAATACCACAACTCCTCTCTAGGCACCTTGTCATATGCTTTCTCTAAGTCTACAAAAACATAATGCAACTTCTTCTGACCTTTTCTGTACTTCTCCATCAACACTCTCAGAGCAAACATCGCATCTGTAGTGCTCTTTCCCAGCATGAAACCATACTGCTGATCACTAATCATCACGTCCCTTAACCTAGCTTCCACTACTCTTTCCCATAACTTCATTTTTTATTTTTATTTATTTATTTTACATTTGTTGACCGGGCTAGTCTAGCTGGATACATATCCTTTTTCAGTAGAGGCCTGAGGAGAAAAGCTCCAATAATGAGAAAAATAATACACTACAATTAGTTAGAGGTACAACATTATAAGGATAACAAATCAGTATGACATCAATATATACATGGTAGAAGAAAAAAAATGCTAAGCTAAGGAGGTGACAGGACAAGCTAATGTGGTATGATGACATGGGTACAGGTGTGGTAAGTCAAATGGTAGAGAAGAGCTTTTGAGTGAGAAGAGTGAAGGGAACTATGAAACCTATAGGAATTAGTCTGGGTTTAGACATGGGCACAACCAGTGGGACTTTAAGTATTCTCTGAGACTGTTTTTGAATTGGTTAAGTGATGGCATGAGTCTAAGGTAGTTAGGAAGGGAGTTCCAAGGCTTTCCAATAGAGTTCATAAAGAGTGCCTCAAGTTATTAGATTTGATGGTTGATACTTGGTTACTATTTGAAGACCTAAGGGAACTTAAGTTGGTGTATGGGGTCAGGATTTTACTCAGTGAGGGGTTTTGTCTGGTTGATTTATAATTTTAAATGCTTCGGTGAGTTGATTGAATTTAAGAAGATTGGGCAGTTCTAGCCAGCCTAGTTTCCTGAGGTTGAGGCAATGGTGGGTGCGATAGGGTGTTCCTGTAATAAATCTAGCAATATGGTGGTAGGTGGTAGAAAATTTATTGAGCTCACGTTTATTGAGGAAGGAAAATATAGGGGAGGCATACAGTAGGGTGGTGAGGAGATGAGTGCGGGCAATGGTTAATCTAGCATGAGGAGTGAGAAAGTTCCTGATTCTGTACATTGAACCTAGTTTCTTGTTAACTGACTTGATGGTTTGGGCAATGTGCATATCAAATTTGAGCTTATGGTCTATAGTGACACCTAATAGCTTGGTGTGGGAGACGGGCTCAATGATGGTGCCATTAAAGGATTCGACATAAAAGGACCTAGAGTTTGCAGGTTGTGGCACAGGGGGTAGGAGAGTGGTAGACGAGGGGAAAAATAGGAGTAACTTGGTTTTAGTTGGGTTAAGTATGAGTTTCAGGTCAGAGAACCATTTTTCAACTTTGGCAAAACATAGTTGGGTGGCTGTTTGGAGTTTCTGGAGAGAGAGATCAGAACAGATCAGGGTGGAGTCGTCCGCATATTGTATACAAGTGGTTCTAGGGATGATTGTGTGGAGATCATTAATAAAAACAGAGAAAAGAAGGGGGCCAAGTATGGAGCCTTGTGGGACGCCAATGTTGTTAGGGAGTAGTTGAGATAGACTATTATGCCATAGGACTGCTTGGTGCCGACCAGAAAGGTAGTCCTTGAACCAGTTGAGTGTCAAGTTGTCCAGATGAAAGGTTTGCAGGGTGTGGAGTAATAGCTGATGGTTTACCATGTCGAAAGCTTTTGATAGATCAAGAAAGAGCGCAGAGGATATAAGTTTATTGTTACGGTTGTTGTTTATTGAGTCGACAAAGGAGAGGAGGGCAGTAGTAGTACTGTGATGGGGGCGAAAGCCATGCTGGGTAAATGATAGCAGATTATTTAGGGTGAGGTGGTGGAGGAGTTGTTTGTGAATACACCGTTCTAAAATTTTTGCTATTGGAGAGAGTATTGCGATGGGCCTATAGTTAGATGTTTCAGTGGAGGAGCCTCCTTTGTGAAGTGGAATGATATATGAGATTTTCCAAATGGGGGGGACGGTGGCCTCGGTTATGGATCTGTTAATCAAAATTGATATGGGATAGGCAATGACATCAGAGGCTAATTGGAGATATTCCGCTGGGAGACGATCGGCCGCAAGGGTGGATGGTTTCAGTTTTTTTAGTAGGGTACGAATATAGGAGGTGGATACTGTTTGTAGTTTAAAGGAGAGAGGAGGTGAGTCAGGAGGAAGAGTTGATGATGGGGAAGAGGTAGGTAGACGATTGGCGAGGGACTGAATGGTCTCCGTAAAAAAAATGTTAAAGGCATTGGCTATCTCTTCAGGTTTATTACTAGTAAGTTTCTCGGGTATAGGGGTAGAGGATTTACCAGGATGGAGGAGATTGTTGAATCCAGCCCAGAACTTTTTTGGGTTAGTCTGATGTTTGTCCTGGAGGTGACAGAAGTACTGTTTTTTATCTCTAGCGATGTCTGATTTCGTGGAGTTTCTGAGTGATTGAAATTTAATACGATCTAGGGGAGTTTTGGTGGCTCGCCATTTGTTCCAAGCCTGGTCACGAAGTTTAATTTTTGCTTTGGTTTCTCTTGTAAGCCAGGGAGCTATGCGATTTTTAGTTCTAATTAATCGATTTGGAGCATGGGAGTCAAGGATGTTTAGGAAAGTGTCATTAAAGTATGACACGCTCTCGGCTAGGGGAAGAGAGGTTAGGGTAGACCAGTTGCAGAATTTTAGTTCAGCTAGGAATAGATCTAGGTTGAACTTTTTCCTGTTTCTGATAAGTTTATGTAGGGGTGGATTGGAAGTACAAAGCTTGTGCTTTATAATATAAGTGACAAGGTGGTCACTTAAGTCATTGGGGAGGGTACCGGTAGAATAATTGTTAGCAGCTTTATTGGTGAGAATCCAGTCAATGGTACTCTCCTTTTGCTGAGCGTTACCAATTCTGGTAGGAGCTGTGATATTTTGGGAGAAGCCATATAGATTGATTGGGTGGGGATATGTCTTGGCAGAGCAGTGGGACCAGTCAATATTAAAGTCCCCTAGTATAATGGTTTCCTGAGGGTAGTTTGCGGCTAACCAACTTAAAGTAAGCTCAAGGTTTTCAAGGTTTTTCCCTGGTGGGATATAGATTACTACTAGATTAATACATTTATGGGAGTTTCTTCATGCTGTGACTGTTCAATTTAATCCCTCTGTAGTTACTACAGCTCTGCACATCACCCTTATTCTTAAAAATCGGTACCAAAACACTTTTTCTAAATTCCTCAGGCATCCTCTTACTTTCCAAGATTTCATTAAACAATCTGGTTAGAAACTCCACTGCCATTTCTCCTAAACACCTCCATGCTTCCACAGGTATGTCATCTGGACCAACAGCCTTTTCATTCTTCATCCTCTTCATAGCTATCTTTTCTTCCTCCTTGCTAATCCATTGCACTTCATGATTCACTATCCCCACATCATCCAACCTTCTCTCCCTCTCATTCTCTTCATTCATCAACCCCTCAAAGTACTCTTTCCATCTGCTCAACACACTCTCCTCGCTTATGAGTATGTTTCCCTCATTATCCTTTATCACATTTACCTGCTGCACATCTTTACTAGCTCTGTCCCTCTGTCTAGCCAATTGGTACAGGTCCTTTTCTCCCTCTTTATTGTCCAACCTTTCATACAACTCTTCATATGCCTTATTCTTAGCCTTCACCACCTCTGCCTTTGCCATGTGCCTCATCTCCTTAAACCCCTGTCTACTTTCTTCATCTCTATGACAATCCCACTTCTTCTTTGGGAACCTCTTTCTCTGTATACTCTCCTGTACTTCCTCATTTCACCACCATGTCTCCTTGTCACCCTTCCTCTGTCCAGGTGTCATACCAAGTACCTTTCTAGCAGTCTCCCTTACTAGTTCTGCTGTAGTTCCCAGCTATTTGGTAACTCTTTACTGCCACCAAGTGGCTGTCTTAACTCTTCCTTGAATTCCACCTCACAATTACCCTTTTTCTGTTTCCACCATTTGATCCTTGGTGCTGCCCTTACACTCTTCTTTCTCTTCTTGATTGCCAACATCATCCTACAAACCACCATCCTATGCTGCCTAGCGACACTTTCCCCGGTCACCACTTTACAGTCTCCAGTCTCCTTCAAACTGTCCCACCTACATAAGATATAATCCACCTGAGTGCATCTTTATCCACTCTTGTATGTCACCCTATGCTCCTCCCTCATGTTAAAATACGTATTCACCACAGCCATGCCCATCCTTTTCACAAAATCCACTACCATCTGACCTTCGGCATTCCTTTGCTTAACACCATACCTATCCATCAACTTCCTCATCCCCTCTGTTCCCTTCACCAACATGCCCATTGAAATCTGCTCCAATTACCACTCTCTCACACTTGGGTACAGTCATCACCACTTCATCAAACTCACTCCAAAAGTTTTCTTTCTCATCCATTGCACACCCAACTTGTGGAGCATATGCACTAACAACATTCATCATTACACCATCAATTTCCAGCTTTATAAAAATCACTATATCCAACACTCTTTTCACCTCCAAAACACTCTTAGCATACTGTTCCTTCAGGATAACTCCTACGCCATTTCTCCTCCCATCCACACCATGATAAAACATTATCATAATATATATATATATATATATAAACACACACACATATATGTATATGCATATATGTACTAGGGAAATGAGAATAAGGTTGAATATGGTTAAAGTCAATATAAGTTGGTCAGCTACACTGAAGGTCAACAGGTGTTCAATGCTGTTGCATTACTGGGGCTGGGGAATATACCATTTTCCCTGTATTGTGCAATCTCAGAGTTAGAATAATGATACCAAATAAATGTTCTTGAAACTACAGAACCAGCAACAATTGAAGAACGCTTACTTCCTCTGTGTCTTGAGATGCAAACTCCCTTGAATTAGCAGTTCCAACCAAAGAAATGTATAAAATAATCTCAGCAAAGGTCCGCAAACAACCAGATAATTTTATTGAACAAGTGCAACAAAATAATCCAATGGTTAATCCAACGGTTAAGCGCTTTCACTTGCTCAACGGCAAGCTTCATCAGAACTCTGAAAAAAGGACCTTATAGCATTTAAATAAACTTTTTGGCACCAAAAGCGCTGAATAAAAAAATGATACTTTTAAAGCATATTACATTATAATAAATCAACATGCATCTACCACATATATGCAACCATAAAATGACTAAAATAACTAAAATAAACACCAAACATATCTCCAATTACCACATTATATATGTAAAATGTTCAAACTAAACATTCTAAAATACTACTACTGTTGTTAATAATGTAATAATATACACTGTAATCATAAGTGGCTAATAAAAGAACTTGCAACCAACAAGTTACATAAATGAATTCGGCTAACCACTACTCATATAAAATCTGCTCATATGTGTGTGAACAAATATATACGAACTATTCCTATATGTATAAAACTAAATTACGATAATGAAATAATAAATGAAATAAGAATAAGTGTAAAAATAAGACTTGTCTATCATAAATATACCTAACGATGCGTTAAATAGACCATCATATAACATGGATACAAAGATGTTACATTCATTCTATGGCTAACATAGGTTTGATAGAAATAACATCATTGAGTCCTGGTGGAGTGGAAGAGTCAGAGAAAATGTGCCACCAATGTTCTTTATATGACAACAATCTTTTACAATCCCCCCCCCCCGGGATCAAATTGAACACTGTCTACTATTGCGAAATTGAAATAATGCCTGTCACCACACTTCTTGATATGTCTGTACAATGCATTTTTCTCATCTTTGGTTTTAATGCTATATAAATGTGCATAAATGCGCTTGTTGAATTTCCTTTCAGTTTTTCCTATGTAGAATCCAGAGCAGACCATACATTTTGCCAGATATATAATCATTTTAGTGTTACAATTTCCCTGTTTAAATCTAATTCTTGTTCTGTTTATGTTCTCTAACACTATACTATTTTCCTGAAAGATTGTATTACATTGTTTACAATTTCCACATTTTTTTGTATGTGTGTTGTGGGAAATTTTGCTCCAATTACCTCTCTCTAGGTAATTCTTTATATTATATCCCATCTTAAAGACAAACTGTGGTACAGTCCCTAAAATTCTCGCTAAGTCCTCATCAATTAAAATAATATTCCAATTGTCTGTCAGGATTTTCTTTACTTTACCTATATATGGTCCATACTCCAACACACACCTCCTACCATAAGATGCACTGTCCACAGATGTGTAGTCAGTTGTACCAGCATTTACTGCATGCTCTAGATTGAGTCCCAACAGGGGTTTGTATCTATGTCCAACTTCTTTAATTACTGTTTGACTGACTCTAGCCATCATCTTAGCATCATACCCTCTGTCCTTGAACAAAGCTGTAATGTATGTCACTTTCTCTAACGTCATCATATACAGAGGTCATTCTTATGGCACATATGATTTGCCCTTTGTAGATGTTAATGAATTTATTCCTTGGATGATTACTGGTGAATTCTAAATAACTATTAGAGAATGTATTTTTCTGTAGATTCTTGATTTAAATCCTATTTCTCCATTGGAAACAATTGTGTCCATGTACGGAACACCATGATAGTTACTAGATGAAGTGAATTTAAGATAATTACTACTCTGACTTAAATAATCTAGAAATTGATCTAATATTGTTGCACTACCTTCCCATAAAATAGAAATATAATCTAGGTATCGAAAGTAGTATTTGATATATTTCATAAATTCACTACTGAACACCTTGGTTTCCTCCCAATCTGGCATAACCAGATTGGCGTATATGGGAGCACATGCAGCTCCCATAGCTACACCTCTGGTTTGCCTGAAAAATTCACCCTCATATTGAATATAGTTGTGTTCTAATACCAGTAACATCATATCTAATAATAAGCATGCTTTGTCCCATTCTATATCTGCATATTTATGTATACTGTTGGCAAATGCTTCTAATCCTTCTGTTTTGGGAATACATGAAAATAAATCTATGACGTCTATACTAACAAATATCAAATCCTCCTTCCAAAAGTTAATGGGATAGTTTTTCAGAAATTCCTAGGAGTCTTTAACCATATGGGGAATTTTATTATAAATATGTTTTAAATAGACATCAATGACAGAACCCATGGGAAATGTTTTTGATTTGCTACCTGAGATGATTGGTCTAAATGGGGGTCCTTGATGTCTTTATGGACTTTGGGAATCCCAACTATTGATGCTAACTTAGGATATTCAACTTTGATAAAGTTGTATATGTCCATCGTTATTCTATTGTCAATCAAAAATTCCTCCAGATGTAAGTCAATCCTCCTATAAGCGACGTTTATTTCATTGAGAGAAACAATCTCGTAATTTCCTGACATGTGTAATGTCATACAATCTGGAGGAGTATGCTGTGCTGTCATATATGACAATACCACCCCCTTTATCGGGTTTCATAACCCTAATATTTCTATTATTTCTCAATTCCTGAAGGACCCTGTGTTCTTCTACAGAATGATTGTAAATTGTCCTTTTTCCACATATGTGGTTTTATAACTTATATATTTGTTGTGTAACAGATTTGTCATAAATGGAAATAATGGGGTGCATAGGGGACACAAAAATGCTCTTCTTTTTCAAGCCTTTTAACACTGTATCCTTGTTGATGCATCTGGTGTGTTCTAAAGAGTCCTTAAACATAATGCTTAAATTAAGTTTTTTAATATATCTTTTCACCTCACTGATACAGTCGAGTCTAAATTTAGAAATGGGAATAAATTTCATCCCTTTAGAAAGTAGATCAAAGTGAGTAGTATTTAGTGAGTACTCTGTGTAATTGTAAATATTAAAATTTTTATAACTATAAACTACACCTTCATTCCTGATACTCTCAATTGTATGGTTGACCTTATTAATATCTAACATTAGTGTCTCTTGCCAGCCCTCGTTAGTTGTTCTCGTTTGTCCATTACTTACTGTTGATACCCTGGTTCTCCTGATATTTTTGTCTTCTCCAATTTCCCCCCATTTCCAATCTCTTTGTCTTCCCCTATTGTCCACTTGACAAAAATAAGATCGATTGTCCCTATAATGTGCATTTTGTGAATTACCATTATCAGACACCTCATAAGATGTGTTCTTAGAATAACTATTATAACTTTTGTATTTATCCCAAAAGTACACTCTGCCCTTATTATATTGATCCATGTCCCTATAAATTTTTTTGTTTTTATGAATGTGTGCTTTTTTGATAGCATTGTCAGCCATGTTAAACTGCTTAACATAGAGTTTTTCCCACTGTAAGAACTGTAAATCATTTCTGATAATCCCATTCAACTCTTCCACTTCTTGCATAAGTTTAACCAGTTTTTCATCGTTAAACTTAATTAACATTTGCATGTATTTAAAACCACATTGATCAAAAAACAAATTAAATTGCTTTGTAATATTATCAGTTATTTCTATCCCCATAGGATACTTAAAAAATTTAAGTCCCATAGGGACTATATTAGTTTCCATACATTTGGGCAAATAAGCATTGTCCAGTTTAATATTGTTGATATTATTCAATTTCTTACCTAAAGCAAAAATAATGTCCTTAAGTGTACCTTTAGGCAACTGTGTTATGGCTTGCAGCAAATATGGCATTGTCAGAGGTGCGGCTAGCTACTCTGGTGCTCAGCCCGGTGCAGTCTCCTGATCTGTCAACACCTTCAACTTTAAGTTGAGGAACAAAAAAAAAAACTTGAAGAGCAACAAAAATAAGCTTGGATTTGAAGAGCAAATAAAGATAAAAATAAAAATTTCTTTTCATTTTAAATACTCTCTCTCTCCGTACATCCCAGTCATGGCTGGTGCACCACAAGGCTCTATCCTTAGTCCCCTCTTTTTTAACATTCTCACCAAAACCCACCACCCATCCACACAGCAGATCTCCCCTGAATACAGTATGCAGATGACTCTACACTCATTTGCACATTTGACAATGTGGCCCACCTCCTAAAAATTACTCAGGAAGCTTTAGGAGCAACTGAAACATGGGTTTGAAACTCACGACTTATGCTCAACCCCCCAAAAAACAAACTACCACTTTTTCCACAAATCCCACTCCCATGAAAAAATTAAATTTAAAGTCCTCTCTCTTTGTAATACAACCATTGAAGTCACTTCTCATGGTATATTATTAGGGATGATAGTAAAGTAAATTTGACTTGCATTTATAAAATTGCATAAGAAAAACTCATCAAAAACTAGGGATGCTTTATCGACCCAAAAGCGTTCTTACTGATGCAACTAAAGCTACACTTGCCACTTCTTATCTCCTCCCCATACTTCCTTATGGTGCTGCCATCCTTACTAACCTTCAGGCATCACAAAAATCAAAACCTGAGCAATGCCGTAATAAAGTTGCTAAATTTGCAGCAAGTAATCTTTTCACAGCCCACCCCTGTAAAACACTAAAAAGCGTAAATCGGTTAGAACTGCTCCATTAACTATCACATACACAGATTATTACCACCTATAAAATTATCCAGAATATGTCTACTTGTCCAGCACTAAATAGCACTCTACTCAATTATTTTCTTAGTCAGTCATTATGATCCAGTGACCAATAACTCCTGTCAGTCCACAAACATGTCATATCTGCTGGGCATTTTCAGTACATGTACCATGTTGCTAAGGCCTGGAACTCCTTATCTCTACTCATCCTGTCAACACCCTCCCTCCCATCCTTCAAAACCATTATGAAAAGACTTCCTAGCCAAAAGCTGGGCCTCTAACATCAGGATAAACTATATCCCTAAATGTATACAAACACCTATTCACACCTACATCTCCTTACTCTCCCCTCTTCACTCACTTCCTTACTTCTACCAAATTCTCTTCCCCATAGGGTTGCCACCTTTCGTTGTGGCTAAAACTGGAGAAGGGCCACACCCCTCACATTACCCATAACCCCACCCATTTCCGACCCCTCTACCATCCACGTTCCACCCAGTTTGTGATGTCTTTATAACATCAGCAAATGGGGAATGCCCCCTTTTTCCATTCCTTCTGCCTGATTTCTGATGATTTACTATGGTTTTCTGTAAAAAAGCATAGTAAATCTGCCGATTTAACAAAGTTTGATAGTCTGTTTCTTTTTTGAAATAGAATACCAGAGTTTGTACAGTATTTTCCAGACTACTAGACTATCGGTCTGAATAAAGTATAGTCTGGAAAAAAACAGAGAGGTGGCAACCCTACGTCCCTGGCTTTCTCTCTAAATATACAATAAGCCTGCTTTTCTGATATTTGTATTACAATTTCAGTTTTTATTATGCTAACTTGTCTTCAGGCTCTCTATAAACTGGCTAAAATGTCTCTATTTATTAAATCATTGCTATATAACTTGCATTTATCTTAACCTATGTTTTCATATTATATATAATTTGAATTACTGTTCTCAAAATGTTTTGTAATACTTTGGAGCTTTTCTCCCTGGGCCTCATCCTAAAATGGTTCCTGGTAATCAAATGTCAATAAATAATAAAATAAGTAAATAATTAAATCTTAGTTTTTCCCCCTGGCTTTTTATAATGGCAGTTTTTTGTTTCACTATTTATGTTAAAATAGTTTGTATAATGTAGATAGCAGGCTGTTATGAGCTGTATTAGCATTACATGTAACAATGTTATATACTTCTTGTTATATGCTCCTGCTGAGGGACAGGTTTTTATCATGTGACTTTTTTGAATATATATGCATGCACGTATAATGATTCTGGGGGGCCTGTTTAATGCTTGATGAACATAACTGCAATTAGTGGGACTGCACAGCAGTAAATATGACTGGAGGAATTTAGATTGTGATTTTTAGATATTTCCTCATAATCTGTGGTACAGAGATCTCAGAGTTGATGCATATAAGTAACAGGTTATGGAGGGCACAGACCGCTACAAGGGACAAATGCAATTTCCACTGTAAATACATTTAAAGCAAGTAATAACAGGGTCAAATCTTGCTGTGAATCATAGTTTATTTTTTAAAGTGTCAAAAGCAGATTATTTAGTGTCCCACTTCTGAAAGAGAGACATGATTTTTAATTCAAGGCTCATTTTTAAAATAATATAAAATATATAAAATGAATAAAAAAGAAAGAAAGTTGTTATAGTACTAGTCAGCAAAATGTCAGAAGTGATACAGTCTCATAAACTGTTTATAAGATGGCAAAATCAAAGCATCAAAATGACAACCATATGCTCAACTGAATATTATAACTACAAATAGGATGTTTGTATAACACAGCCTCTAAAGCTACTAATATCTGGCTCAGAAAACATTCCATTACTTGGCAGAAAACCAAAACATTTAATAGCAGAGAAAACAAAGAAATCTCATTAAAATGCTTCTGTACAAAATCAGACCATTTATGTGTGTTTACCTAAAAACACAGGATTATAGATAGTTTGAAAAGCTGCTTGCGTTTAGTTTTCAGTCACATTGAAGAATATGTGCATAGTTACAGCTGGAAGAAGGGAAAATAAAACTGCAGCAAAAATGTAATGTGTGCATAATGGTTTGCTAATATGGAAATCTTGAAGAGGCTTGCTGTACAAACACATGCATGTACAGAGCTAGGGCATTTTATGCACAAGGTAATAACTGTACATATTTTCTAAAATGTGATATTCATATACTTTAAAAGAACAATGCAATTGTAGTACCCTTAAAGGCACTTCAGAAATCACTTTGAACTGCTGACTGCATTCGAGGATATCTTCTTTCGAACCTTCAGCTACTGGAATGTAGTCTGCAACTTGTGTGTGCGTGTGTGTGTGTATATGTGTGTGTGTGTGTGTGTGTGTGTGTGTGTGTGTGTGTGTGTGTATATATATATATATATATATATATATATATATATATATATATATATATATATATATGTGTGTGTGTGCGTGTGTGTGTATGGGGGGGGTCTACATTAGTAGACCGACATTTCACTTACCCAACATTCACATCAGCGAGACGAAAGGACCGACAAACCCAGAAGACCAACATCCAGAACACTGACTTTCCATTAGAGTTAAGTAACCACTTGGCCATCCTGTTGAACTTTGCCCCTTACCCCCGTGGTAGTGCAATCTCAGAGTTGGTATATTTAGTTAGGGGGTGGGTTTAGTTTTTTTCGGATAATTATTTTTTTCGGGATGGCCAAGCAGTTATTTACTTCAAGTAGAAAGTCAATATTTCGGACGTTGGTCTTTTGGGTTTGTCGGTCCTTTCGTCTTGGTGATGGGAGTGTCAGGTAAGTGGGATGCCGGTGTAGTGAAGTAGATCCATATATAGGTTCATAGGTGTGTACTAGGCTAATGGCCCTGGAGCCTTTGCAAGCCTAGCCCATAGGATTACCCTGGCATTCTGCCACCTGTCCTTAGTTCCCAGTGCCTCTGTCGAGTAAAGCCACTGGAGTGATCCACGGGGTGAATTTTTATTTCCCATCCACTCATCAAGATTTCTCTTGAAGAGGGACAGTGAGGTGCTCTGCTTGACATGTATGGGAAGTCTATTCCATAGCATGGGCAGTCTCTGGGTTTTGAACCTGTCCCTTCAGCATGTTCTATTGATTGTGGTAATGAGGATGAGTTCCGTGGAGCATGTGGTGTGGAGAGATTGTGATTTCTTTAGATGTAGCAATTCTAACAGAGCTGGGTCAGACATGGCTTTGTAATGAAACAAAATCGTGGAATCTGATTGGTGCTTACTATCTACCACTTGCTGTATTTTGATTTTAATGGCTTTGTAAGTCAAGCAGAGATCACCTCTAAGTGGGTGATATGAGACAGAGAATAGTTGGAGTTTTTTTGAGTCTGTCCATAAAGGACAAATGTTTAAGGCTTAAGATCCTCTTTGTGAGGTATTTTTGCTGCCTCTTCAGTTGTTGCAGGTGTTTAGTGAGGTACATGCCAAATGGGACATTGTACTCAATGACTGGCCTAATGAGGGAAGAGTAGAGGGAGTCAATGACCTCTTTCTTCCTGGATGAAAAGCTCTTAATAATGAGATGTGTCACATAGAAGGACTTTCTATCCACAGTGGCAATGTGGTGGTCAAAAGAGAGATTGCTCTCAACCTGTGTTTCCAGATCTCTTATAATGCCTTCTGCGTTCGGTGGACTACCATCAATGTGGTAATGCATGGGAACTGTTTTTTTCCCAAAGGGAATGACACATTTTTTGGCATTGAGCTTAAGGCCATAGTTCTGACATCAATCATTGGTCTCAGTGAGACCTTTCTGTAGGATGTCAACATCACTTGGGGAGTTAATATTAACTCAATAGCTCCCAACTTGCAATCATCTGTGAACTTTGTCAGCCAGAGTCCCTTCATGTTGGCCTGGACTTCAGAGAAGTAGATACCAAACAGGAGAGGACCCAGGACCGAATCCTGTGGGACTCCACTCGTGACTGGTGGGCAGTCCGACTTGGAGTCAGCTACTTTCACACTGTGGGATCTACCTGCCAGTTTGCAATCCACCTAGTGATATAGGGGTTGATGCCTAGCTTAGTGAGTTTTTCCATGATTCCTGAGTGGGGAATGGTATCAAAGGCCTTGGCCAGATCAAGGTAGGCTATCTGAACCACCTTGTTGCATCCACGTCTCTGGTGACTGATGCAAAGAAGTTGACCAAGTTGAGCAGGCCTGATCTACCCTTCACATAACCAAACTGTGTGAGATACAGAGTTTGGAGATTCCCTATATCCTTGTTTCTTAGGTCCATGAAGATGCGTTCCATAGCTTTGCATATCAGACTCATCAGGCTAATGGGACGATAGTTCCCAGTGTCTGTAATCACTCCTTCTTTGTGGAGAGGGATGACTGTAGCAGTGCGCCATTCGGTAGAGACAAAGCCTGAGGTGAGGCTATGACTGAACAGGGCACACCGGTGAGGTGCCAGTTCACTCTGTAGCTCATGTAGAACACAGCTAGAGATATTGTCAGGTCCCATAGAAGCTGCATTCTTGGCCTTGGACAGTGCTATTTTAACCTGTGCAGCAGTAATACAGGGTGTCTGGCACTCTACTGATATTTTGACTGGTCCTTTGGGGGGGAGAGAGGGGTAAAGCTGGCACTGAATCTGTTGGCCAATATATTGGCAACATCTGTCGGCTCGGTATAGGAGGTACCATTGTGCAGTAGCACAAAGCAAATCTGGGTATTGCCGTGGAGATTCTTTGCATGACTATATGTTGGTAGGCATATATATATATATATATATATATATATATATATATATATATATATATATATATATATATATATATATATATATATATATATATATATATATATATATATATATACACACACACACATATATATATATATATATATAGATATATATATATATATATATATATATATATATATATATATATATAGATAGATAGATATATATATATATATATATATATATATATAGATATAGATATACATACTACAAATCCCTGATTTATCCTATTCACTGCAACATAATGAAACTAGTACTCTTAGCTATTAAGTTTCCAGAAGCAGTCCGATGAATGATAACAGTGCTTTGTTGGTTTTATGTCACAGAGGGCTAGAGCTAAGGCTAAAGTTCCACTTAGTGAATTTCATTTAGTGAGTGCTGGTACTGAAAAAGCCAGCTGAAAAAATGACAGAATTCAACAGCCAGTGTTAGCTACACTATTGCAGGTTGAAGGAGGGGACAAGATCTCAGTGCATGAATGCCATCTGTTTGATGGCATGGGATGCATTGTGTGCAGACTGACAGGGTCAGGAATCTGGCCTACCAGGAAGTATATACATATATATATATATATATATATATATATATATATATATATATATATATATATATATATATATATATATATATGTGTGTGTGTGTGTGTATATGTGTGTGTGTGTAGGTAGGCTAGATGTGTAAAAATAGCCACTAACAAGATATTAAATTGAGGCCTCATCAGCCAGAGTTGGTAGTAGCTCAGGTGGCTGTAAAAGATTCTATTGTACTTATTGAAGAGAGCATGAAGGTTGTTTTCTTGTTATATTAATGTATCTTACACTTCATTCAGATATATACTCTCATTTAACAGCATTCATAGTATGCTATTCTATTCATGGGGGGGGGGGGGGGGGGCTTTCTAAACCTAGCCAAGTTTTCCCAAATATAAGCTACATCTGTCCATATGGAACATGGGGGCCAGGCCCTGTGTAAATTTCTTATTTCCCATCCACTTGTCTAGGTCGTGCTTAAATTGGGTAATAGACAAACTCAGCTTCACATGGATGGGAAGCCAGTTTCATGGGAGTGACAGTCTCTGGGACACATGTTCTGTTTAACTCACAGACAAAATTCAGTTCACTAGACCTCGTATGTCTGGTACTCTTTGACTTAGGAATATGGAAGAAATTCATAAGTGTAGGTGGTGTGTTTTTGTGGATGCCTTGTATAGATCATCATCCCCAGCAATCAGCAGACTGAGTAGAGGAAAGGAAGAAAATTTAAAATAAAAATAATAAAACAGATTTGTTATGCCTTGTATTTTTTTTGTAATGAACCTTTGAAGTCAGTCTAGTTGCTGCATATGCTTGGTCAGGTGCATGCCAAAGGGAACACTGTGCTATATGATTGGTCTGATAAGGGTGGAATACAGTGGATAAATGACCTCTTTGGACCTAGATGCCATGCCCTTACTTGTAAGTTGTGCAACATAAAAGGATTTCCTCACCATGTGGCCACATGGTGAAAAAAAGGTAAAGGTACTGTCTATGTGTGTACCCATATCCCTGAGCACTGGGTTGACATTTAGGGGTGTATTATCAACATGGCAATTAGCCAAGATGTTTGATTTCCCAAAGGGTACAACTAATCATTTCTTAGCATTGAGTTTAAGACCATGGCTTTGGCACCATTTGTTAGCCAGAGATGGACCTTCTTGAAGAATGTTAGTGTCTGTAGGGAAGTTAATAACCCCCAGCTTGCAATCGTCTGCAGACTTTATCAGCCATAAGCCTTCAGCATTTGCTTCCATATCAGAGAAGTAGATGCCAAAATGGAGTGGGCCCAGTACTGAGCCCTGGGGGAATCCACTAGTGACTGGCCTCTTGTTGGAGGTGGCCTCACCTATTTTGACCTCCTGGGTCCTATCAGTGAGCCAGATGACTATCCAGTGGGTGATAAAATGGCTTATTCCTAAATTACTGAGCTTGTCTATAATGCCTGAGTAGGGTATTGTATCAAAAGCCTTGATAAGGCTGAGATAAGCTGTGTGTGCAGTCTTACCTTCATCCAATGCTTTGGTGACCCTCTCAAAAAATTCCACTAGATTTAATCAGCATGGCCTTCCTTTAACAAAGCCAAACTGGGATGGGTCCAGCGTTTGCAGCTTACCAATGTTCTCATTTATCATGTCCATGATGATTCTATCCATAGCCTTACATATGAGGTTGGTAAGACTTATAGGCCTGTAGTTACCCAGATTAGTGAATAGACCTCCTTTGTGCAGGGGAATGACTTTAGCCATCTTTCATTCTTTGGGCACAAAACCTGACTAAAGGCTGTACATGAAAAGTGATTCATATGTACTACAGAGATCACGTTTCATGCTAGTTATTAAACACCTCAATGCAGTGTTTTTAGCCTTGGAAGGTACATTAAGGACCTGCCCTGTACTAATGTTTGTGGGGATTGTGTTATGTGGAATATCCTTTGGACTATCATGGGGGAGAATTTGTGCTGAACCTGTCAGCCAAAAGGTTGGAAATGGCCTCCAGTTCCGTGTGGGTGATGCCATTTACAAGAAGTTCTGCTCATTGTTGTATGTTTCCCCTCAGGTTACAGACACAGCTGTAGAAAGCTTTGTGGTTGTCCTTTGCCTGAGAAGCTATTTGTTCTGCAAATGTAACCTTTGAAGTATTAATTAGCCCTCAACTGCCTGTTTAGATTGGTCAGGGGCTTTTAGTATGTATGGCTCTGCTTCTCCTACTCTTGGCCAAGATTTTTTTTTCTTTTGTTGTATAACTTATTGATATTGTGTTTCCACCAGGGTGGCTTGTCTATTGAGTCTGTCTTATTCTATGTGCAAGTGGGCACAGCTTGCTCTATACAGCTATCAGTATGGCTGTACAGAGATTTTGTAAATAGCTTAGTGAATTTTTTGGTGTTTACTGGGTTTGGGAGTGCTTGGAATTTAACCAGGGTGTTGCTTAGTTGAGAGAGGTTAGCCTTGGAATAGTTCCTAAAGGTTTTTGGTTTTGTAAGATCCCCAGATTTAATTTTTATTTCAAGTAATACTGCATTTGTTCAGATCTGATAAGTGAAGATATTAGACTGAGTGAGGGAGATTGGCTCCCATGTTCATGAGTATAATATCAAGGATGTTTGTACTTCTTGTAGGAGAATGGACCAACTGCTCCAGGATGTTGGTATTAACAAAGTTTAGGAATCACTGGACTTGTGCATTAGAAGTGGTGTAGGATTCCCAACCTATAAAGGGGCAGTTGAGATCAACTATGAATATCATATTGGGTTGAACAGTGAGGGACTCTAGTACATTGAGATAGGTAGTATGGGCTTCCTGTGACATGGAGAGAGACCATATGTTGCAAAGATATGGTATGACACCCTGTTTATGGTGAGTTGCACATGTATGAGGTCCAGTGGATCATACACTTTAAATAGTCTAGATGTGAGATTAGTCTTAATATAGACTGACACTCCTCGACCTTTCCTTCCCTCCTGTGCAGTAGCTGGTCTGAAGATGTGAAAGGCATTATAACCTTGCATTGCTGGGGACTCCCAGCAACTTTAAACCATGTCTCTGTCTAACATACAAAGCTATGTCAAACCCAGAGCTGTTGGACATGCTCCACTTAAAGAAATCCCAATCCCTCCGAGCTACACGGTCTAGGGACCTAAACCTTGTCACCACAATAAACAGAATATACTGGAGAGATAGATTTATATCCCAGAGACTTCCCATACTCTGGAACAAACTACTTATCTACATCAAACAAAGCTCCTCATTAGTACTCTTCAAGAAAAATCTTGATGATTGGATTGGATATAGGAAATTCACCCCAGGGATCACCTCTGTGGCTCTGCTCGACAGGGGCACAGGAAAATAATTTTCTTGGATGGCGAAAGCCAGGATACCTTTTTGGCTAGGCTTGTATAGGCCCTAGGGCCGATAGCCTAGTACCTACCTATGAACCTATGAACAGACTATTTTAGTGCATAGCTAATATCTCCTTGATATAGGAAGTCTTTGGATAACTGAAAAAAATGCAATTTCCACATAGACATTTTCATTTTGCTGTGAAAAAGAGCTGACAACATTTATTTAATAATAGCCAACTTTATTATGATGGCAATAATGGTGAGAGAAATAAGTATTCATGCTTTGAGAGATTTGTGAAGTGTAAGAATAGCACTAAGGAAAATGAAGTCAGGGGAAGGCAGCAGATATGATAAAAATGCTGGGTGAGATAGGGGAGAAATGGTTCCTGAGAGTACGCATAGCAGTGAGGATAGAAAGGAGTATCCCAGATGACTGGAGAAAAAACATTTTCATGCCAGTGTACAAGAACAAAAGGGGCATCAAACTACTGTCACACTGCATGAAAATTCTGCAGAGTGTTGATTGATAAATGGATATACAGAGTAGTAGAATGTAAGACAGAAGATGAGCAGTACAAATTCAGATCAGGATACAGCACGACTGACCTGATGTTTACATTGAGGCAGGCAGTTGAGAAGAAGCTAGAAAAAGTCCAACTGGGCATTCCTAGACTTGGAAAAAGCATATGACAAAGTCCCAAGAAAGTTTATTTGGCCAGTACTGCAGTGGTTCGAAGTCCCAGAAACATTGGTAGAATTAATGGAGGCTATATACAAGGACACTGAGTCAGGTATGAAGTGTTTGGTCTCACAGAGGCGTTTCCAGTAGGAATGCATGTGCAGCAGTGTTCAGCTCTGAGCCCACTGGTGTTCATTTTGGTAATAGACTTCATTAGCATGTCTCGTATATTCTACCTAACATGAGGGTATGGAAAACTGGTTTTGAACAATCATTATATTGGTCTTGAACATCTCTCTGGGAGTTATGAATTTTGACACAGTAGTTTACTGGATTTGAGTTAGTGATGGAACTTTTTTCTTGTCACTTAGCCATCCTGTCTGTAACATATTTTTCATTAACTGTGGCTTTGTGTCATATTCCATATAATGAAGAAATTCTGATAACATACTTGCAGATGTAACTGTCACCGTTGTATTTTCTAATGCTCACAGATTAAGTTGTGACTGTGCCTTCAGATCCAGCATCACTGCAGACTCCATTCTCCTCTTGAGAACTTACACTCTGATGTGTATGACTGTGTAAGTCATTGCCCTGCCAGCATGTAAATCACAGACTGTGCTGCAATGCAAATCATTGTGCCTTTGACAGAGCAAATCATCAACTTTGACTATGTAAATCATTGTCTCTCACTGCACGGCACTCTCTAGTGCACTGTTTCTGCAGCTGTATGCTATGCATTCATAGACTGTATTGGTTTTATTTTGGTTAGTCTGGTGATAACACAGTCGAGTTTCACAGTTGCAAACTTAACTTCAGTCACTTGCAAAACACACATGTGCTTTCTTTCTAAACTTGTATACCTCAAAAAAGTATTGGTTTGGCCACCTTTCCTACACTTTCATGTTCTGCATAAATCCACAACTTTTTGTAATTTCAAATCTCTTTCCCATAATAGGCTAATCTGAAGTAATTTACTTCATTTGCTGTTCATCCTTTGGAAACACGGATCCATATCGGATTGGAGATGGCAGTTTCAACAGCATCTGATCCGAGCTCCAAGCTCCTCCCCTTACCCATAATACCCCTCCATCTCCTTCCTTTCCTCAGATCTCATTTGTTGTGGCTTTGCCTAGCACCATGGTCTTGGAGCGCCAGGTGTGGTGCTTGCTTTAATAGTGTTTTTCTCAGAACGTTTGGGGTAAGTGTGAACTTTTTTGTTGTATTAGGTCAGGGTTTCCCATTCCTTTCCCTCCCCTTCCTCGCAATGCGCCGTGAACAAAAAAAAAGTTTAGTTAGAGTTTTCCTATAGTAGTGTGTGTGTGTGTGTGTGTGTGTGTGTGTGTGTGTGTGTGTGTGTGTGTGTGTGTGTGTGTGTGTGTGTGTGTGTGTGTGTGTGTGTGTGTGTGTGTGTGTGTGTGTGTGTGTGTGTGTGTGTGTGTGTGTGTGTGTGTGCGAGTGTGCATGTGTGCGTGTGTGTGTGTGTGTGTGTGTGTGTGTGTGTGTGTGTGTGTGTGTGTGTGTGTGTGTGTGTGTGTGTGTGTGTGTGTGTGTGTGTGTGTGTGTGTGTACTTGGGTCTAAAAATTGTTGATTTCTTCTGCTTTTTATTCGGGCATGGCTGAGCAGAATAAGCCTGTCTTTAGAAAGTGCGCAGAGAGTGGCCATAAGTTATCCCCAACAGATGGCCACACTCTGTGCGTGGTAAGCTTAGGGGTCGCACATCTGTCGACCGACTGTTGTATTTGCATGGGTTTTAACCCACAGGCCTTGAAAGATCACAAGGCCAAGCTGGTGATGAAGGGACTGTTGTCTGCTTTGGGGGTGGCTGTCCCCGCTACTACTGCTGCAGTCATGGCGGTGACTGCTTCTGCTTCTTCCACCTCTTCCTCCTCCCAGGCTGGGACTCATCCTCCTGTTCAGAGGCCTGTTGAAGGGGAGATGCTCAGAAAGGATAAAGACAAAGCTAGGAAGAGGTCCCCAGACCGGTTGGGTCCATTGGGTACTCCCCAGAAACTCCAGGCTATTTCCAAGCCTAGTACTCTTTGGCTCCAGTTGCCAAAGTTCTCACCAGAGAAGGAGGAGGCTAGACCTTCTTCCAGGGTGTCAGTGCACCGACATTCTAGGTCAGCGTCAGTGGCTTCTTCCTTGCACTCCACCAGAAGTTTGAGTGAAGCGGAGATGGACAAAATGATAAGATTTATTCGCACCCAGATCCAGATGGGAGTCCTGCCCGACTCTCTACCTCTGAAGGGTGAAGCTTGCTTCTTTTTTCATTTCAATGACTCCTTCTCCAATCCGACCCCCAGTATAGGAATTTTCAGATCCGAGGAGTCTCGAAGTTGGGGGGCTGGCACCGATGGTACCTTGTACCTTGACACCGACCATTGCCCTGAGCATGTCGGCTCTGACGAGTTCGGACCCAAGCAGCTCTTGGAGCTGTAGTCTGGGCATTTGATCTGAAGTGGGGTTTCCATCGGCTCCGACCATGTCAGGTCATGACCCCACTTTGGCATCTCGGCACCTGTTGACCCAGCTCCAATTCCCCCATCGGGTCCCTGGAGTACACCTTCATTACTGGTGGCCCAAGAGGCTCGTTATTCTACGGCATTCGAAGTGGTGGAAAGGGTGCTCTCGAGTGGGTCGAGACCCCTGACTATTTCCTTGGATTCTACCCCAGCTCCCTTGGCTCTGGATGTGACTTCGGCCATTTTGTCCACTCAGGGACAGCCCATGCCCGATGTGTCCCAGGAGGTTCCCCTTGCAGAACAACAGATGGTTTGCGAATCCACCATTGGATAGCCCCACTGAAGAGGCTCCTCGCAAATTGACATGCAAAAGGAGGCACCTGGACCCCTCCCCAGAGTCCCTCACCAAGGAGACCAACTTGGAGGAAGGGAAAGGCTCCCCCAGATCACCCCCTTGATGATGACATCATGGAAATCCTGCGCCAATGGAGGGGTGGTCCACCTCCAAGCCTACCTCAAATGAGTCAGTGTTTCTGGAGGCCATCGGCTTGGGCCCGTCTACTTCTTGGGTATCCCTGCCCATGGATCCATTGTTGGACCTTATCACCTCCCAGGCATGGAAGGAACCGGACACCATCGAACCAGTTCCAAAGTGCCCAGACAAAATCCTCAGTCTCCCCTTGGATAGACCTAGTTGGAACAATGGGTTCCCTGTATACGCCATGGTGGTAGCAGCAGCCACCAAGAAAGAACTAGTCCAACAAAGTTCTAAGATCCACCTGACCATGAGTCCAGGATGATGGATTGCTTAAAAAAGCGGGTGTATGCCTCAGCTACCTTTTCCATAGGGTGCTGAATTACTTGGCACACATTACCCAACTGCAGCACGACCTTGTCAAAGAGCTAGGTGAGTCATCCCCGGAGTCCATGTCACTGGAGGAGAAGCACATATTCTCCACATGGATGGCCACTCTAAAAGCGGTATCCAACACGTCCATGCGCCTCCTTTCTCATGCCACCGAGGGAACAGCAAGGACAGCCGGGTCGGGCATTGCCATGCGGCATCATGCTTGGCTCAGGCTGTTTCAGTTCAGGGAGTCCTTTAAGGCGTTATTTGCAAATGCTCCTTATGATGGTTCTTCCTTGTTCGGGAAGACCATTCATGAGACATTGGCCAGAGCAAAAAGAACAGGAAGACACTGTCTGCCACTGAAATCAGCTTCTCTAACCCTCAAAGATCCTTCTCCAGTAATCACAGAGGGCAAAAGAAGATGTGGTTCTGGAAGTCTCAGTATTCCCGTGACACTCAGGACTCATCTTCCCCCAGAGGCAGAGGGGGTTTTGATAGATGCCAGCCCAGAGGCAGAGGGGGGTCCAAGGAACATGAGGTCTCAAGAACCATTCTCAGATAGGCCCACGCAGTAGCCCTGAGGGGTTGCCCAACTGCTCTGCTCTGGAGACAGTCAGGGTCATCTTTCATTGTACCTAACAGCATGGGAGTCCATGTCAACAAACCATTGGGTGCTTCAGATCATATCCAGAAGCTATTCTATGCCTTTTGTGGAATCCTTCTTCCACCAGAACAGCTCCCAGATGTACCACCTGTGCAAAGGGAGGTAGCAGCACTCGAGATAGACAAGCTGCTAAAGAAATGAGTCATCCAGCCCGTCCCCCATGACCAGTCCGGATGGGGCATCTACTCCAGGTTCTTTTTCATGCCAAAAAAGATGGGTGACCTAAGACCTATTCTGGATCTTTCCACCCTCAACCTGTCTGTTGCCAAAGAGAAGTTTTGGATGGTCACATTGCAATCCATCCTGCCTTATCTGCAGGAGAAAGACTGGATGTTCTTGATAGATCTCTAGGACGTGTACTACCATATAAAGATTCACAGATGCTCCAGGAGGTTCCTCTGATTCTGGCTAGGAGCCGATCAATATCAGTTTTGAGCCTGAACCTTCAACCCCCAGGGTGTTCACCAAGGTCATGGCAGTTGTAGCCGTTCACCTGAGGCTTCACAGGATACAGATATTAATGTACCTGAATGATTGGCTCCTTGTTGTTCCCACTAAGCGTCTACTTTGTCAAGCCAGAGACTACTTTTTGAAGCTGTCAGGCCACCTGGGGATCACTATCAAAACAGCAAAATCTTCTCTGATCCCAGTCCAGGTTCTAGAGTACATTGGAGCAAGGATAGACACTCTGCAAATGAAGGTTTTTCTAATCTCGGAAAGAATCCGGAGCATATGACTCCATGTGTCCCTGGTCATTCAGTCACACTTCCCATCAGCAGAGACGGTACTTCGAGCTTTGGGTTCCATGGCAGCCACTATCACCGTTCTTCGCTATGCTCGTCTTCATATGCAGGTTCTACAGTGGAGATTAGCAGTCCAATGGTCATGGTTAGATCTGCCACTGATGCATCCAATATGCACCAGCAGGGATGGCAGGGAGTCCTTCCTCTGTGGAGGCACTCCTCGGAACTGGTCGAGGGACATCCATTCATTGCAGCCCCTCCCCAAGCCACGGTGACCATGGATGCCTCCCAACTAGGGTGGGGGGGCATTGCTCGGGAAGGACAGTCCAAGGCATGTGGTCCCTGAATGAGACCAGGTTGCATATCAGTGTTCTAGAGATGAGATGGTCCTTTTGGCGTTGCAGGCCCATCATGCCTTTCCCCCTCTGGGAACAATTGCAATACAATCAGACAATACATCAGTAGTCTGGTACATCAACAAACAGGGAGGAACCAGACCTTATCCCTTCTGTCCTGAGGCCATGAAAGTGTGGAAATGGGTGATCTCCACCAGCCAATTTTTGGTAGCAATACACATTCTGGGACGGTCCAACATACTGTGGACAAACTGAGCAGGACTATTCTGATGCCTTACGAGTGTTCTCTGAATCCTTCAGTAGTGGAGCAGATCGTTCACAAGTGGGGTTGGCCTTGCTGCAATCTCTTCACATCTCCTTCAAATGCAAAATGCAGTGAGTTCTTTGCTCTGAACCCCCCACAGGAGGAGTCCACCAGAGACACTCTAGTTCATATTTGGCCTTCTGGTCTTCTCTATGCTTACCCCCCATTACCTCTTATTTCGAAGATGCTCCAGAAGGCTTGCAGGCTGGGGAGCAAAGTGATCCTCATTGCCCTGTTCTGGCCTTGCCAAGTATGGTTTCCCTTCCTCTGGTCTCATCTTCTAGCTCCTCCATGGATCTTAGAGCCGATTCTGGATCTCATATCTCACCCCTCAGGGGTTACACATCCAAACCTGGACAGTCTAAAGCTCACTGCTTGGCTGCTCCAGTTTCTGTGATAACTAGGAGTCCCAGTTTATCTTCTCCGGTTAAGAATATTCTGGTGGCAGCTCACAAATTGTCTACCAGGAAGCTTTACTGCAGTAAATGGAAGTGTTTTTCCATCTGGGCTTTTCAAAGGGATCTGGACCCTTTCACAACTCCTGTCCCAGTGGTGTTGGAGTTCTTAGCATATATATTTCAACAAGGTGCTAGCTATTCTATGGTGATTGTTCAATTGGCTGCCATTTCCAACTTTCATAGTGGAGAGAACATGGTTTCTTTAGCATCCTCTAAACTTAGTAAAACCTTTATTAAGGGTACCTTTCTTTTAAGATCCCCGGTAGAAGGATCCTACCCCTCCTTGGGACCTGACTTTGGTTTTACAGGCTCTGGTTACTCCTCCCACTGAGCCGGCTGTGTCAGTAGACCAAAAATTTTTATCTTGGAAAACGGCCTTCCTAGTAGCTATCACCTCGGCTAGGAAGGTTTCAGAACTTCAAGCATTGTCTATCAAAGCTCCATATATGGTCTTCCATAAGGACAGGGTGTCAGTTAGTACCAATCCATCCTTTCTCTCCAAGGTGGCTTCTGAGACTAATATCAGCTAGATGATTAATTTACCTGTGTTCTTTCCAAATTTTCAGAACAGGTGTGAATATAAATTGCACTTGTTAGATGTACATAGACAACTGAGATTTTACTTACACAGAATTAAGACCTTTCGCAAGTCCGACCAGTTATTTGTGTCTTACTCTAAACTCTTCCTGGGCAAACCAATCTCCAAGGTAACTTTGATCATTGGCAGTCTCATTGTATCCTTCAGTTATACAAAGACAAGGGTATGTCACCTCTGGGTCAAGTAAAAGTGCATTCTACCAGATCCATGGCTACCTCAGCAGCTTTTTGGTCCTGGGTGTCTCTGGATGATTTCTGTTCTGCAGCTACTTGGTTCTCATCTCATACCTTCATTTCTCACTATAAACTGGACATGATATCTAGAGGGAGAGTATCCTTTGGCTCTGCAGTGCTATAGAATATCCTTCTATGAGGGGCACCCAGGTGTTTAGTAGCTGGGGACTCTGTCCCACAGGTAGAAGAGCAAATTAAGTAAACTACTTCAGATAAAGAAGTTATGTACTCACCATAACATTCCATCTGAATAGTTCTACTTCATTTGTCTTCAACCGTCCCTCCCTCCTTCCCCCTGACCTTATGGTTTATTACTCTGGTAGGTGGGAGAGAGCGCTTCTGTGGCTGTCCTGTTCTTACTGGTAGGTTTATATATAAACTGTTGTGATAAGGTCTTATTCGGTCGGGCTTAGGTGGATAGTGCAGCAAACTCGATCTGAGGAAAGGAAGGAGACAGAGGGGTATTATGCGTAAGGGGAGGAGCTTGGAGCTCGGATCAGATGCTGGTGAAACTGCCGTCTCAGATCTGATATGGATCCGTATTCCCACAGGTTGAAGACAAATGAAGTAGAACTACTCAGATATGAACTTCAAAATAGAATGATGAGCAGGTTCTAAGAAAACAATGAAAATTTACCATATAGAATTAAGATCCAAAGAAGAAGCTGCCAGTGTTTTAGGAGGGCTGATATATAAAACTCATTTTCAAAAAACTCTTCACTTGGGGTAGGGTAGAAAAAAGGGTGTGGAAAAGACCATATGGCCAAGAAGTAAATCTAATATATTAAGAATTAGAACTCGACTGTGTTATCACCAGACTCATCTAGTTTGGCAAAAAAAATAAACAGTCTCAACAAAATGTGGGTAAACAGATGTTTAAGCAGAAATGACGGGAGGAGGGGGCCAGAAAGAATTCAGGAACCCCCTCCTAAAATCAAGGACAGTCCAATGAGTCAGAATGACAGTTTAAGGGACCTTGTCTTCCCCTTGCACCCTGACAGCCCTATTTCTTTTCCAGAAAGTCTGAATCTCCACTTTTTTGTTTGGCAACTGAGAGTTTCAAGGAAATTGGTTCTGAAGATCTTTCATTAAAGTTACAGTTGGCAATGGGAGGAAATTTCTCCTTTTCTGGGGGTAATTCCTCATCCTCCTAACCAGACCAGACTCTTTTATTTCCATCTGTCCTTCATCATGTGCTGTCCCAGGGAGTGATAGAACCAGTTTTACCTTCCCAGATGGGAAGGGGTTTATTCAAGAATGTTTTAGTATCAAGGAAAGAAAATGTTTGGAGACCAGCTCTTTCTTTCCTAAAACTGTTTATGACAGTGCCCAAATTCAAAAATATGTCATTTCACACCCTGTTACCTCTTCTTCGTCATTCAAGTTTCCTGGTAACATTAGATTTAAAAGATGCTGATCGTCACATTCCTATTCATCCAGACTTCAGGTGTTTCTTAAGGTTCTGTTTGTCTTGATCATGTTATCAGTTCTCTGCCTCCCATTTGGACTATCCGCTACACCAGTAGTGTTCACAAATTGTAAAGCTCCATTTATAGCACATTGTGGACTACAGGCTATCCACATTTTTACAGTCTTCTTCATAGTGTCAGGAATCTCTCTTTTGGATGGGAAATGTCTCACACAAGCTGGGATTCAAGAAGAACATTTAAAAGTCTTTCTTGACTTTTCCTAACAGGATTGTGTTTCTGGAACATCAAAGAGATGTCACAGTTCAAATAGGTTTTCTTCCATAGGAAAAAATAGAACTATATCTAGATCTATGTGTTATGACAAATCATATCGCACTCTGTGACCACTGGAAATATGTATAGCTTTTTCACACCTAGCTTGAGTGGAATATCACACCTCCTGAAACTTGCATAGCTTCTTCAAAAACAGCTTTCACCTGAGCTAAAATTCAGAGAATGCAGTTTTCCAGCCTACCAGTAAACAAATGTAAGTATCTCAAAAAATAAAAGATACAAAAAAAAAATTAAAGTATAAAAGCTATTCAGCACATGCTTCTCTTCGTTGGCCAGACCTAATGATAATTTATATTGAACAAGTAAATACATACGTATACTTTATTGTTATAATCACACAAACATCTATTATATCTAAGCATAATAATTAGATCCCAACAATGTGTGACTTTTTATGCAGATGTAATATTAATTTTTCTGCAAAACATTTTTGCATCTGTCATTTCATTTTTAAGGTATTTTCATAATTATGTTGTTTGCATAATTGCATATTTAATGTGCAAATAAATGTAAACAACACCAAAACAGTGCTGGTTAGACACACATTACCAGTGCAAAGTTTTTCCAGCATTGTTATACTTTCATGTGTTACCATGCAGTACCACATAAACATGTTCTTGTTCAAGTTATTAATATAGTTGTAAACATATGGCATATAATCATTATATTTCTTGAAAATAACTCACATTTTCTCCAATACAAAGCATTCCATTTGTTCGAAGGGAACATTTATAAGCTTTTTGACTGGGTATGTGAAATGTTTTTTTCTAAAGCATCCTGGTGGACAATGCCCAACATATTTACAGAAATATGGTATTTATACACGTATGTGTGTTTTATTAATAAACAGATATAAATATCCATAGAATGGTAGTAGGCCATCAAGTAGTATCAGTGGCAGCTTTTGCAGCATTGTGTAAGCTTTTATTTGAAACCATGACTTACCAAACATACTGTCAGGATCCAGTTATTAAAAGAAATATTAATATGGTACAAATTCAGTATTTGGCATACAAGAAAGCCAGGGTACATTTTTTGGCTAGGCTTGTATGGGCCCTAGGGCTGATAGCCTAGTACCTACCTATGAACCTATGAACGATGTCCTGCTTTTTCCCTTATCAACCATTGTATAAAGTAAGTAGACATTCCTTTCCTCTGTGCTGACCATTCATGTGAAATGCTGTTCCACCATTCTTCTATGTAGACACAGCATGAAATATTTACATAAAATATGCAAATATGCATAAAATCATATGTATTGCTAAACTAATATAAATATCTGTAAAGTGTTGTCAGATACCAGACAGCAGTGTGAAACTTCACAGCGTTATGTAAGCTTTCATTTGATACCATAAAGTACTATATAACTCACTGCACGCAAAGCAGTAATACATGTTATTGATATCACACATATAATCTTGAAGGACAACAGTTAACAGTATCTCATTTAATGACCATCTAATTTTTGCTTTGAGACTTTTTAAATGTTTGTGCTGACTAGGCCTATGAAGTGGTATTTTCACAATACCTCCAAGTGGACAGTGCCCAAGATATTAACATAAATATTCTATTCTATTAAGCAAAGTATAATTATATGCAAATTAGTAGTAATTAGACACTGCCTATCACTGCAGAATTTTCCTGCAGTATGATACCATGAAGCTCTGCATAATACTCCTCCAGTTATGCTATGAAATAAGTATTAATATGGCATACTTTTATATTTTTATATGAAAAAGAAATTGCAGTATCATTTACTAACCACCATGTAACTGGTGTAAAAACTTCCTCTAAAATAAAGTCTTCTCCTTCCCAGTGTGTGTGTGTGTGTGTGTGTGTGTGTGTGTGTGTGTGTGTGTGTGTAAACAGCATACACACATTACTTATTTAAAATAGTGACTAAAACTGTTTCCTCCCCTGTTGTGCCTTTTTTATGCAATGCCAAACTGAAAAACTTCCCACATAGCAAACCCAACCCTAGAAAATTTAAAGGTGCTACAACTCCATGCCAGGAGCCTAAACTAGAAACTCCATTTGCCCCAAGTTATTCTCATTTTGGAGAATGCAGAGTTTTGCGTAGTTACTAAGACACGGCTTAAAGTCATGGAGAGTACCCTAGCAGTGCAGGACTAGAATGCCTTCCACACAGTTAAATGAGCTACTGCACAGGCAGGTCTAAAGGTGGAGGTGTTTTGATTTACATCAGAAGCAGTTACACTTCAGGGCTGGTCAAACAGGATGACAAAGCTGAGGTTTTCCATGTCCAAATCGCCACAGGCAGTCTCATACCATATCCTTGCAAGCTATAGGTCCCCCGCAATGACCCAGGAAACCCATAACACATTCTTAATTGTACTGTAATCACAGAACATTTAACTCAAACCAAATTCATGAGTGACTTTAATTACCACACTATAAACTGGGAATCATATATGTCCCCAGCCATGCAGGCCCAGAGATTCCTTAACTTTATCAACACAACCCTTTGGACCAGACAGTTCATATACCCACTTGGGGTGAAATTTGGTCCTCACTAACATGGGAGAATGTTGTACCCCCCCCCCCCCCAGTATAATGTCCTCTCTGGTGAGGTCAGACAATAAACCTGTCTTATTTGAAATACAAATAAAATCCAGGACACTGCCAACTATGGAACACCTAAGAGTTTTTCTAAGGCAACCAACTTCCTACTGTTAAGTGATAGTCTGGAAAATTTCAACCCTCCTCCCCCAAGCCCTGAGAACACTGCTGCCTTTGTTAAATTGTTAATAGAGACCCTGTACAGTCATGTCAGTAGATGCAGAGAGACAGCTGTACCTACCAGGAATAAGCACAACACAAACACGCACACACAAAAAACACTGTGGTGGCATCCCAATAGAAATAGTTTTAAAACAAATGGAAGAAATTGTGACAAAAAGAAGGAAGAGTAATACCCAGTAGGATAAAAAAAAAATCTGTCATCAATGTAAACAAGGAAGTATGAGGCCAAATCAGGTTTATCAATGCCATATATGAGGTAAAAACAGCCTCCAAGACCAAAAACAGTCATAATGTTTTCTTTAGTTATATCTGCAGCCTCAAAGACAGTACACAACAATGTGCAGAACTAATTGTAAATGGAGCCACCTACACATTGCCAGAAGATATAGCAAATCTACTGGCTGCAAAACTCAGCTCCAATTTTATCCTCTCCCCCCAACCACCCTTCTAGAAATACCATTGAATCCCCCCAACTATTATAGAGTATGTCCTTGATGCACTCTACAAGGCCAAGAATTACTCATTAGTGGGCCCTGACAAGATGCCAGGATGCCTCCTAAATGGCATAATGCATAACATGTCAAGACTACTAGAATCACTACTTAGCCATAGCCACTAGACAGGTTTTCTGCCATGTGAATGGAGAACTGCAGCTGTCATCCCTTTACACAAGGGTGGGTCATCTGTGGATCCTGGAAACTACAGACCCATAAGCCTGACTTGTTTCAAATGCAAAGTCATGGAAATAATTATCATGGAAATGAGTAGCAATGACAGAAGAAATCTTCAGACACTGGACCCAACCCAGTTTTGTTTTGTCAAGGGCAGATCATGTCTGCTCAACTGGATGGACTTCTTCAAGAAGGTCACCGAGGTAACTGGCAAGGGCACAATGGTGCATAGTGTATACCTTGACCTGGCCAAGGCATTCGATACAATACTGCACTTGGGCATTGTAGACAAAGTCATGGAATTAGACATAAACCCCTATGTCACTCAATGGACAGTAAGGAGGCTGTTGGATAGGACCCAAGAAGTTAGGATGGGCAACTGCACCTCCACAAAGATACCAGTCACTAGTGGAATCTCTCAAGGCTTTGTGCTGGGTCCACTCCTTTTTGGCATCTGTTGCTCTGAAGTCAAGGCCAACATCAAGTACCTCTGGCTGACCAAGTTTGCTGATGATTGCAAACTAGGCACAGTAATAGAATCACCCCAAGATACAAATATCATCCAAGAAGGGCTAACTTAGGCAAAAAAGTGATGTCAGAGCCATGTTCTGAAACTCAAAGCCAAGAAATGCATAAGAGTATCCTTTGAGAAGTTGGCCACCCTGGAAACTACCTCAGTAATAACACACAACTGAGAGTAAATCCAGTAGTCAGGGATTTGGGGGACGCATGTACATAGTAACCTGGTTTTCAACCATCATGTGTCTACAGTAGAACTAAATAAATCTATGTCGCACAACTTATAAATAAGCATATGACATCTACGTGCAACATCTGGAATATCCGAAAAGGCTCCTCACAAAAAGGATACAGGGCAAAAACAACATGTACTATGTGGATCACCTCCAAGTCCTATTCCTGTATTTAGTCTCCTATAGACTGTTGCAAAACAATAGCATTAGAAATCCACAGTCTAAGGACTTAAACCTTACTTGTAACATAAACAGGAGATGTTGGAGAGAGTGTTATGTTTCTCTACTCTTTATCTGGAACAGGGTTCCCATCAGTGTGAAGCAGAGTTCTTCCTTAGCCTAATTCAAGTGTAATTTGGACCAGTGAATGTAGAATCAGAAATTCACCCCTGGTCTGGCACCTGTGTCCCTAATAGACAGAGGGGTAGCTTGTCAGTGCTTGGCCATCCAAGTCCCAGCTGCATATATACCTTAGAATAAGGAGCCCACCATAAAAGAAGTAAGAACAGCACTAAGGAAAATTAAAACAGGGAAAGCAGCAGGTTCAGATGAGGTCACAGCAGATACAATCAAGATGTTGGGTGAGATAGTTGAGAAATCGCTCCTGAGGGTAATCACAACAGAATGGAGAGAAAAGCTTATCTTAGATGACTGGAAAAAAAAGAATAGTAGTGCCAGCGTACAAGAACAAATGGGAGATCTACAGCTGTGGGTGGTACAAAAGTATCAAACTCCTGTTACACTGTATGAATGTTATGGAGGGGGTCACTGATATTCAAATATGCAAAGCTGTATAAAGTAAGATAGGAGATGAGCAGTTCAGATTCAGATCAGGATGCAGCACAACTGAACCCATGTTTACAGTGAGATATATAGTTCAGGAGAAGCTAGAAATGAAGAAAGAGCCCAACTGGGCATTCTTAGACTTGGAGAAAGCATATGACAAGGTCCCAAGAAAGCTGATTTGGGCAGTACTGTGGTGGTTCCCAGAAACATTGTTAGAACAAGATTTTGGGAAAACAACAGAACAACATAAAGTTAAATGAATTGCCAGATTGAATGCTGACAAATCTCCCAGATAAATGAGGTGATATCACTTAAACCATATTTAAAAGCACGATCATTACGATAGTGATATTTTATTAAATATGTCTTTATATTTTGATTGGTTATTTTTATATATTGAGTGACTGCTTTTTTATATGTTTTTGCATATATGTTTCCTCTGTACTGTGTTATAGTATACATCCACCTTTTATTATGTTTGGTTAGTTGTTTTTGCTTAACGTTTTAATTGGTTGTTTAATTGATGCTGATGAGCTAATTGATTTGAATTAGTTCTGCTATTTGTCTCTTCCAGTTTGTATATGATGGTCTGATGAAGCATCAACATTAGGTGCGAAAGTCACTTTTATTTTTAACTCTGCCGTGTTTCGTCCTTTGCATTGCTTTTACAATTATGGTTCTTTTTATGCTCAAGGAAGTTCATTTACAGTGGCACTTTTATTCTGTCATTTTATTCTGCTGTTTTTGTTAGACTAAGTGCAGGCTATGTACAAGGTCCCAATGACTCATGTAAGAATAGTATTCGGTCTCACAGAGGGGTTTTCAGTGAAAGTGGATGTCCATCAGGGTTCAGCTCTGAGTCCACTGCTGTACATATTTGTGAAGGACTACATTAGCAAACAGGTCAGAGGGGACAAATCAACAAAGTAGTTGTATGCAGATCATCTGGCATTACAGCCAAATTCTGAGCAAGAACATTAGCATAGGATAGGGGACAGAATGCAAAACTGAGAGCACAGGGCTAAAACTGAGTACAGATAAGAAAGTTCTAATGGCAGCAAATGGGGGAATCAGAAGAGGCAGGTATCTTGGATTGAGACTCCTTTGGGGGGTTTAACTTCTAAGGTGAGGCTTCTCTAATCCATTTCAGCTTTGGCTTTCAAAGCATTTTAAAGAGTTCTCTCCCAAACTAGAGAAAAAACTTTCCATTTGAGTTTGGATCCATCCCTCCCCCAAAGGGATTCCCATTGTCTAGATCCTACCCTTCTAGTTCTGTTGGGATAACCAGCTACCTGGAACCCCGAACCAGCTTGGCTTCTGAGTCCTTCCCAGAGCAATCCACTCAGGAGGTTCATAGGAAGCATATGTGCAAAATCAGATGTCTGGATTCCCCTCAGGAGTCCATCACTACTGATACTGACTTTGAGGAAGAAGAAGGTTCTCCCAGATCCTCCCTTGAAGACATTTCATAAAGAGAGATCCTTGAACTTCTTAAACAGAAAGAGGGTGGTCCACCCAAAACTTTCTCCAGAAGAGTCAGTATACATTGAGCTTTCAGTTCTGGCCTTCTCAGTGGTCCCACCCACCAGCGAGGTGGTGGACCTTATCTCTATTTGGGCTTGGAAGCAGGTGGACACAGATAAACCCATACCCAAGAAACCAGATAAGTTCCATGTTGCCACTAAAGATCATCTCCATTGGAGCAAGGCTCCTGCAATAGATTCCATAGTTGTAGCAGTGGCCACCAAAAATGAACTGGTGGAAGAAATGTCTCCATCCATTCACTAAACAGAAAGTCTTTTACATTGGACAGATTTGGAAAGTGGGTCTAATTCTCATCTACTTTCTCTTTGAGAGCATTGAATTATTTGGCATACATTACCAGTTTTCTGAGATGTGACGAGGGAGATTTCCAGATCTCTCCCTGGGACCTTGTCTGAGATCAGAGGAAATCCATTGATGTACAGTCAGCTACCCTTTAGTTTTTTACCATTGTTTCTATGTGTCTTATCAACAAATCTACAGAGGGTGGATCTAGGGCAGCCAGCACTGGCATTTCCATTGGGAGGCATGCTTGGATGCAGCTATGTGATTTTGTGGAACATTTTAAGATATCATTTGTTAACACATCTTATGACAAGCCACCACTTTTTGGTCTCAAAGTCAAAGAAACAATCTCCAGAAGTGAACAAGATGGTAAATCCCTTTCTGCCACAGGGATGAAATGCTCAGTTCCTCAAAGAACCATTCTGAGGAATCAGAAAGAAGGTAAGAGGATTTGGTTTTGCAAGTCTCAAGGGTTAACACCTGATACTTTCAGAGACAGTATCTCACATGGCAGGTGGTGGTAACTGTAATAACGATGTTACCCTTGGTGTAGTGGTGGTCTGCGGATCTAAAGCTTCAGGGTTCCCTTCTCCAAGAGGCCATTCCAGTGCTCCTGAATGCTTAACTGACTGCCACTCATTGGAGACATTCAGGTGGTGCTTATCCCTACACCAAACAGCCTGGACTTCCATCATTCAAGACAAATGGGTTCAAAGGATTATAACCAAAGGCTACTTCATCCTCTTTCCCTTTTTTCCTATACCCCAAAAGGCTTCCTGATGTTCCACTCCTTCAAAGGGAAGTAGCCACTTCAGCAATAAGGAAGCTGCTAAACAATCATGCCACATAAGAGGTCCCACCAGACCAGAAATAATCCAGGATTTACTCAAGATTGTTTTTAGTGCCAATGAAAAATGGGGACCTAAGGCCGATCCTAGATCTGAGCCACCTAAAGAGATTTGGGAAACACTGTACAGTCCACTCTTCCTCTGCTGAGGGAAAATGACTGGATGTGCTTGACAGTCCTCCGGGATGCATACTACCATATAAAGATGGACTGGACATATGATTCAGGAGGTTCCTTTCCTTTCAGCTGGCAACAAGTCATGTTCAGCTCAGAGTCCTGCCCTTTGGTCTCACCACAGTTCACCAGGGTGTTCAAATGTATGTTGGTGTTAGCAGGTCACCTGCGACTGCAGAGGTTCCAGGTGTTCCCTTATTTGGGTGACTTGCTCATCACTGCTTCAACCAAGGATCTACTCGTTTAAGCCAGAGACCTCTTGCTCTATCTGTGTGCAAACCTAGATATTACAGTGAATCTAATGAATTCCAAGCTTTTGCCAGTACAGTCCTTGGGTTCACTGGCACTTTTTTGGACACAGAGCTTCAAATTGCAAAGCTCTCCCAAAGAAGAATTTCATCCCTTCATCAGCAAGCTCTGCCTGGTTTTCCCTGTCAGAAACCATCAGTAAAAGTGCTTCCTCACTTTCTGGGCTTTATGGCAGCCTCTATTACTTTAGTTCCCCTAGCAAAATACTACATGCATGTTTTTCAGTGGACTGTAGTAGTTCAGTGGCTGATAATACATCAACCCATGTCCTTTCAGGTATCTTTGACAAACATCTGCAGGACTCACATCCATTGGTGGTTGAAATCTTCACATGTTTCACAAGGCCATCACTTCATTCTTCCTTCTCCATAAGCCATGGTAACCACGGATGCTTCCTTCATGGGGTGGTTGGGGCATTTCTTGGGAAAGACAGTCCAAGGCATGTGATTCCAGTCAGTGACCAGTCTTCACACTAATGTCTTGGAGATGAGAATTGTTTGAAGTGTTGCAGGCCTTCCAGGACTCTCTACCCCTGGGTGTGATATCTGCCCAGACAGACAACATGTTGTTGGCTTGGTACATCATCAAACCGGGAGGAACCAAATCTTATCTGTTATGTTGAGAGGCCTTGAGGGTATTGTAATAGGAAATATTCTCTCGCCATTTTCTTTTAGCAATTCATATTCTGAGACTAGCAGACAAGTTGACCAGATCTATCCTTCTCCCTCATGAGTGGTCCCTCAACCCAGTAGTAGCAGAGCCGATATTTAGCCATTGAGGCTGGCCTTGCTGCAATCTCTTTGCATCTCCCCACAACAACAAGTTCAGCAAGTTTTTGCTCTAATCCTCCAGGAGGGAAAGTCACTGAGGTATACTCTGATCCACATTTAGCCCCCCACACTCTGATTTGCCTTTCCGTCCACACTTCTGATACAAAATTTCTGCAGAAATCTTTGGTGAAGAAGGTCACAGTCATTCTCATAGCAAATTATTGGTCTCAACAACTGACCTCATCTATTACACCTTCCATAAATACTAAATTGAGATAGAGAAATTGAGATGAGAAATTTAAATAAATAGAGAGGTTTACAAAGTAAGTGGAAAAGATTTTCTGTTTGGACAGCTGAGAACAATTGTGATGCTTTTTTGGCCCCACTTACTGGAATTTTGGATTTTCTAGCTCACCTCTTCCAAAAGGGAGCCAGTCACTCTACTATTACGGGACAGTTATCTGCTCTAGCTTCTCTTCACATTGTTGCAAATCGCATCCCCATCTCATCCCTGAGACTATCTAAAGCTTTCCTCAGAGGAACTTTGTTTTTTACTACACCACCCCATCAAAGGATCCAGTTCCTCCCTGGAATGTAACAATTTTACTGTAAGCCTTGACCAGCCCTGCCTCTGAGCCTGTCAATAAAGTTCATCTAACATTCTTATCATTGAAAACTTTGTTTTTGTTTGCAATTACCTATGCCAGAAGAATATCTGAGCTGCGTGTCTTATCTTCTAAACATCCCTGTTTTTTTTTTTTTTCATAAAGACAGAGGGTACTTGAGAACTGACTCCTCTTTCCTTCCCAAGGTGGCTTCTGAATCATCTATCAATCAGTTGATTAATCTTCCAGCATTTTCCTAAATTACTCAAACAAAGGCAAACACAGATCACATTTCTGGATGTTCATTGCCAGTTGTTTTTATTTGCACAGAACCAAAACCCTCAGGAAGACTGACCAGTTCTTTGTTTCTTACTCCCATGTCAAGAATGAAAAGAGAGTTTTTAAGGTGACTCTTTCCTTTTGGCTTTCTGAATGTATTTCTCATGTGTATAAACAAAGGGGAATATCACTGCCTTCCCCTCCAAAAGCTCACTCAACAAGATCTGTCGCTTCTTCTATAGTCTTCTTTTCCAAAGCACAAAGCATCTGTGCTGTAGAAGGTCCATACCTTCATTTTACATTACAAATTGAACATACAGTCCAAATCAAGAGCATCTTTTAGGTCAGCTGTGCTCTGGAATATCCTTCCATAAAACTGCCCAAGTGTAGCAGTAGCTGGGAACTCTGCCCCAAAAGTTGAGGAATGTATGGAACAGACATAAAGAAATGATGTACTCACCGTAACAATAGATCTGCATTGTGTGTTTTTATTCTTCCTGAGCTTGACACTCTCCTTTCCCTTTCCATGTGTTCATCTTTAATGTCTCCTTTGACTCCCGACTGGTCTTGCACAGAGGTTCCTTTGCAAGATCACGGATATCTGCTGATGTCTTTCCTTCTCCTTTAGATATTGTTTTTGAGTCTACTTCTATGGTGGCAAACTCGATCTGAGGTAACTCCTTCATCATAAGGGGATGTGGTAAATGGAGGAGCCTGAGTACTGGATCTAAAGCTTGAGAGTGGTCAAAATCAGATATAGGATGGGTCTAAAAACCCATATGTTGAGAATCGATAGAAACTGACAATATAGAGTTATCATTATGGGAAGTGCATACCTTTCATTTTCTCCACTTCCAGTGATGGCTAGTCACTCTAGTCTTTTCTCAGAAGTAAAACACTTTATTACTTCAGCCCCAAAGACCATCTACCAGAAATGTTTACGAAAGTAAGTGGAAATGTTTTTTTTATTTGGGCCACCCATAGGAATCTGGCTCCTCTTCCAGCCATTTAAGATTTTCTGGCTTCTCTTTTTTTTAGAATAGAGCCAGCTAGTCTACTCTTAAATTACATCTAGCTGCCATTTCTTATTTTCATATTAGAGAAAATCAGTTTTCTATCTCTTCTCTTAATTCATCTGAGTGCTTCCCCAGGAGTGTGTTCCTTCTTAGACCTCTCCTAAGGGATCCTGCTCCTCCTTGGGACATCATCATTCTGTTACAGGCTTTAACTAGACCTCTGTTTAAACCTGCAGTCAAGGTAGACCTCAGATTTCTGGTTTGGAAAATGTTATTTTTCATAGCAGTTACTTCATCTTGGTGAGTATCAGAATTGCAAGCCCTTTCTTGCAAACCACCTTACCTCATTATTCATGAGGATAGAGTGTCCCTGTGAACTAACCCATCCTTTATTCCAAAGTTGGCTACAGAGACCTTGCTAAAACAGTCTATCAATCTTTCAATTTTCTTCCATAATTTGCCAGCAAAGAGGAGGACATGCTACATTTGTTGGATGTATATCGTCAGCTCTGTTTGTATCTTCACCGTACAAAAAAACTAGAAAGTCTGATCAGCTGTTTGTCTCTTTCTCAACAGCCAAACTGGGACAGGGAGTCTCTAAAGTGACTCTTTCTAGATAGTTATCCAACTGTATCTTGTATGCATACAGAAAGAAGGGGTTGACTTTACCCCAAACCATCAAGGCTTACAGAACTGGATCTGTGGCTTCATCAATGATATTTACACTGCAACCATTTGTTCCAATCTACATACCATTGAAATTTTCTTCTGTTATTCGTGGAAATTTTCCAGGGCAATGAAACAATTGTCCCATAGCACAACAGAACACACAATGCACTAAATCAATGCCCGTCATGCCCCCATAACTGTATATAACAACTCAGAGATTACACTACATTGGGGAAAATAGCAAAGTTGTGGAGTTGGCCAACTACTTCCTCACCCTGGAAAAAATTCTGTGATTCACAGAAGTGAATTTTGATGGTTTTGTGTCAATGGAGAGGTGTTTGATGGAGATGTCTTTTGATAAACTAATATAGACCCACTTAATTTTATTTCTCATTTGAAATTGGATTTACATTCCAGAGATAGAAATGCTTTTGGTTCCATTGTCCTCTAGAATATCCTTCAATGAGACCTACCAAGCATTTTATTAACTGAGGACTCTGTCCCATATGCTGAGGAATGGATAGAAGAGACAACATCAGATATGAAAGTTATGCATTAGCATAACAATAGATCTGTGATGTCTGCTTCCATCCTTCCTTAACTTTCCACCCTCCTCCCTTCCTTTGTTCTTGCTGTTATTATTTGTTGGTTTCTGGTATGACACTACTGCCTTTTCTTGGATCTGTTCATATGCTGTTCAAGCTCCAGTGCAGAATATGAGCTAACTTACTAAATTTATGACTTTTGATCTCTGAGAAGGTCCTTTCTCAATTAATTGGTCCTTGAGCAAACTCAAGTCTGAGGTAATTTCAGGGGAAGGAGGGGATTCTGTATAAGGGGAGGAGCCTGTGCTTTGGATCCAAAATCTAGAGTTTCTGAAGTTGGATCGAAAGACCCATCCGTTGAGGAAGGACAGAAGCACATAACTTTTGTTTTTTTTGTCAGCTGTAAAGACAGATATCTGAAGGTTGTTGTACTGCATAAAATCACCAATAAAATTGTTTAGCCTAGATAGCCTTGATTTAGTTACCTTTAAAACGAAAAGTCATGAAATATCTTCACCATACAATTTTAGATATAGTTGTAAAAAAATATTTTTTTGTTAATTTAAAAGTAGCTAACATTAAGGTTTTATCAAAATGTCACATTATGCTAGCCAACACCATGACGTAGAAAGTCAAAACCCTAACTATAGCCTATGTAACCCAAATTTGATTGGCAAAACAGTACAATCCCAGGGAGTACATTCAACTAGCTACTCGCTGTAGGGAGATGGAACAGAGGGAGATACCCTTTGGCTAGAATAAATGAACACAGGGAAGAGGGTGGGATTAAATAAACCAAGCTGTGTGCACACTATCTTTGGCTGCAAACACATAAATGGGTGGCTATACACTTGCCCATACACCACAATAGGGTAAATGTCCTGAGCCATGGCCTCTGCCTCTGGCTAACATGTGCAAATCTGTACAGCTGTGATGCATTGCCACAGCAAAATAAGGCCATACTGGCATGATGATGGGTAGACAGTTATGGGATCCTCTGCCAGCACTGTACCAAGGTGCTAAAATGGATACCCAAACCCAGCACCAAGTGCCTGCAGTTCCCCCTCCCAAATGGCATAACATGCCATGAATGTGTAGGTGCCTGCCCACAATACCAGACACAGCTGGAGTCACTTTTGTCCACAAAGTCATCACTGTAAGCAAGAATGTCCACTTGACAGTACATGAGGACAGAAAACTTCACTGTGTATAACAGTACACATCTGAATATCTCTGCTAACAGCAGTACCATGCAGCTGAAGCAGCACAGACACAATCACCTACAGTACACACTATCGCCTCCACAGCTTGTCCCCATATTGCCAAATGACTGATGGATACCCTGCAGAAGCAGTATGCTACCTGTAGGTGTACAACACAAAGGTCTGCACTGCAATACAAACTCCCTGGAATTGATCCACACATGCAATACAGAAGGGCATACTGGGCATGCTCACACACTTAAACAAATGAAGGCCATGTCTGCAAACAACAGTGGACCAGACATATCTGACATTTGCAGATGTTAGTGCAGACACTCCTCAGTATGCAGAACGAATGCTTTGCACACACACTGGATAGAAATACAGGTATGTATATATATATATATATATATATATATATATATATATATATATATATATATATATATATCCAAGGACAACACACTATAATAAGCCAAAAATAAATGTACACAGATGTGTAGAATAGAGTGACTGTCACAAGGGGCCATCTGTTATGAGGTCTGTCCCACCCAGCACACAGCCAAATGGCTACAAATACCACGTGAGGTTTGGATGTCACTCACTGTAGACCTTAGCCATTGGTATTTGTCAGCTTGACAGACTATGTGGTGCAAGTGCTAGCTGTGCAACATGACTGTACAAGGAAGTAGTCATCTAGCAGCTGTATACATGTACCTGGGGAATATAACCCTGCATGTGCCCGCATCTGGTGTGTCAACCTCTAGATGAATGGGTTATGGCCCATGCACATACACTGTCCTCCCCATTGCCATACTATGACAAGCCTGCTGAGGTCATCCACTTTGAAATACACCCTTGTGAAAGGTGTAGGCCAGTAATCTCTGTGGCACTTCCTATAACTGCGTACTGCTGTAGTGTGATAAACTAGTTAGGTAGGAGTTCTAATCCCAGACATGGCAACTGTGTGTGTGTGTGTGTGTGTGTGTGTGTGTGTGTGTGTGTGTGTGTGTGTGTGTGTGTGTGTGTGTGTGTGTGTGTGTGTGTGTGTGTGTGTGTGTGTGTGTGTGCGCGTGTGTGTGTGTGTGTGTGTGTGTGTGTGAGTGTGTGTATGTGTGTGTGTGTGTGTGTATGTGTGTGTGTGTGTCTATCTGTGTTGAGAGCAATGCTTTTTAGGCTAGTCACACTCACTACAGTTCAAATGCCCTACTTTGTCAAGGCTGCTGATGTCATACACTGTGAAATACACCTTTTGAAAAGTTGAAGCCCAGTAATCTCCGTGGCACATCCTATAAATGTGTACTGCTGTAGTTGATAAACTAGTTAGGTAGGAGTTCTAATCCCATACATGGCAAGTGTGTGTGTGTGTGTGTGTGTGTGTGTGTGTGTGTGTGTGTGTGTGTGTGTTTGTGTGTGTGTGTGTTTGTGTGTGTGTGTGTGTGTAAAACTCGTATCCTGGGTGGAGGTGGTTGTGAGTGTCTAACAACTGGGCTCAATGTGGAGTGGGTTTTGCAAATTTCTTATATGGTGGCACTAGTATATATCACAATGTCTGCCATACTGGGATAACAGGTGTGATATAGCCAACAGGCTGGGGTGCAAATCCATACCCATAAATGTGACATCAAGGCCAGGCCAACAAAGGTAGCAACCCTAGTATTACCCAGATAACACTCTAAACCCATGTCTCATACACACAATTGCCTAGGCAACAGGCGCTATGTTGGTAGTACCCTGCATATTGCCCACTGATAGTAACTATGGTGTGATTGCAGTGGGCTACAGAGGGCAAGGCACCCTGTTCATCTGTCCAATAGGCACGTACATGGTGACAGTGCACCTTCCCCGTGTTCCCCACTGGACACCCGCAACACCTGTGGTGCCATCAAATGTGACCCACAAAGGACATACCATGGATGAAAATATGCCCTGTATGGACATATGCCACTGACACCAGATAATGCTGGCATCATGCTATCAATGTAGGTGCAGGGTAAACTTGCTGTCCATTACCAGTTCCCGCCACATGAGACCAGGACTGACACATCTGATGATAATCTGTGTACACAACATGGGCCAGACACCGCAAGTACAGTTCCACACGCCACTGTACATGCATGTGGGAGGTGTGCACATCCCAGACACCATTCATGTCATGGACTAAGGAAGACATACATGGCAAGCAATGCACAGCATTGGCCACACACAATAGTCACCCAGGTGACTGGATGGTGAATACAATACCCACCTGTGTGGGAAAATCCTGAAACTACACCTCTGAGCCACAATGCAGACCAGTGTCATGTGGGCTGATGCCAAGGTATACCCATCACCTAGCCTTGTATAGCTGTCTGACATAGTCGACCACTACACACCTGTGAAGCAATGCACCCACACATGTCAGTACTGGCACCTGTGTGTGTGAGTGTGTGTGTGTGCATGTGTGTGTTGTATGATTCGTATGATCACATTCACACTCACTACAACCCCCATTGGCATACTGAAACATGCTGTCCAATGTGAGACACCTCCACATACCCTTTCCCATATAACCTCTGTATGACCCTTGTGGTGCATGTGATACCTGCACAGTAATGTCGTGTGGCAATCTCACTAATGATGAGGTATATTCCTGGCCCTGTCATGTGTGTCAATGTGTGTGCATCCCTGTGAGAGTGTGGCTGTGTTGATACTGACACCTGTTCATGAGGACAGGCACGTGTACCACACCTACCTTATAGCTACCATATACCTGTTGCAGATGCCACTCACCATCACATATATGTTTTGAGGGCTCCTCAACATGTAACCTATGTGGCGCATCTGATAACTGCATAGCAATGTGATAGCACTACATAGTCGTCAGGGGGTTGATACCCTGTGCTGGTAGTTGTGTGACACAAACATGCTTAAGTTTTACTCTCCCACCCCTCCCTGACTTTACTTTGCCTCTGTCTGCCTCTCACTCCCTCTCTGGTGGATGTGGAGATCTACACCTGCTTTGCTTAGGTAATAGCATGTGTATTGTAAGTGATGCTTAGGATCAGCTGATGGTCTCTGCACGAATTGCAGCCCTCATCTAGCTGATTGCATGTGGAACAGCTGTGGTAACATTCCCAAAGCTAATTGCATGGAAACACATTCCAGTATCTAGTAATATCATGTTGGTGTTGGGCCTTTTCATTCACTGTGAGCAGGAACTAGATCTGTTTTTTGGTAAACTGTATAACAGATGGATTGGGGATTTACCTCTAACAACATATACTATGGAAACAGGCCAATACACAGGAGGGGGATGTGCCTGACTTGACTACAAACTGTAAGTGCTGCTATACTGCAATTGGGGCAATGTTGGTATAACAGGGTGTGTGTGGATATAGCTGTCCTACATGTTTTAATACCTGTCATGTCAGTGCTATGTTTATAAGGAACCCCACATTAGTAGTGTCATCTGTAGACTGGGCAGTGTGTGGTACCTTTTGTTTCTTGTGTTACCCACAGAGCACCTATCTGTGAACTGCAGATGGCAGTATAAGGATTGCAGTCTGTAGATGGTGACAGCTGTGAGAGTTACTGACTTCATATTCCTCATAGGTCATATGTTGCAACAACCCTCTTACAACATTAAATGTATGAGGCTATCACAGCAACATGTCAATAATGGCCCTGTGTTTGTGCCTTCAGCCACAATTCTGCCAACCTTTGTACATATGTCATGCAGGAAGAGGTGCATATGTGCTGTACACCATATTTACTGACATCATATCTGATAACAAGCCAGTGAGATATCAGACTGCTACACATGTTATATATAGTAGAGGTTATATTTGATTACATAACCTGGACATTCTGTGGTTGTGTGTACAGTACTGAAGTTTGTGTACAAATGGTAATTGTTGACAATGTGTATATTGTTATTATGTACCTTGGCCTGTCTACAGACTGTGGTAGATGTCATTGTTCTTGGTCCTGTTCTATCTGATGTTACATGCTGCTCCACTGTATATTACCCTATCGGCTTACATGTTTGTAGGGCCAAACGCACACATGTCCCATATCACAGACAGGCACTGGACCACAGTGAAGAGCGGCCCAGTATATGTAGGGTTAGTGTGTGAGTGGCACATATGAGGATGGTGTTGAACAGACAGTCTATATACTGTAATAGTATGCTAGCTTACCATATGTGGCTGTGGCTGTGTTCTTCACATTGGTTGTGGTTATGCACTTTCACACAGGTGTACGTTACGCTGTGCTGTGACATGCCTTTAGAGCCTGCTATATATGCAGGTACATGTGTATTCCCCCATAGGAAATGTAGGCCAGTGTTGAGCCAGTCTGCCTGTAGCCTGCACAATGCTTTGTCACATGCCTAGCAGCTTAGTGTACTTACCCAGTGAGATGTCATGTCCAGATAACTGCCAGATGTACTGCTGCCGGGTCATGTATGTCAGACAAAGCAGTGGGATGCTGTACAGATGTATGTCAATAACTAGTGGGTAGTATGTGACCATGGCACCTCTGTGCCAGTGGTTATTATATGTTAGGACAGACAGGATTGTGTAAATGCATAACCTATGGGGGCATATGTATACCAGTAGTTACATGTTATAACCATCTGCATGGTTGTTAATATCCACATTGTCAGGCGTGGTCCACATGTCTTGCACTAAGGGGTTCTGTGTATACCTCTGAACTGTCCAGAGTGTGTCAGACTGTCCACATATATTGGCCAAATCTTTGCTGTAGTCCACAGGAGCATTACTGTGCTAGCAGTGGTACTGTACTATGATATCCTTAGGATGTCTGTCAGTAGCCAATGGTGCACATGTTAAAATCAGATGTGACCTCCCACACACACCATTTCTGTGAAGACAATCCCTATTGCAGTAGCAATAGTCTACAGATATACCTGCAATACATACCTGACATCCCCTTGCACTACGAAGTTGGGACCACTGGGGCTGAGGTAGGGCTCCACTCCATGTTCAGGACATATGGTGAACATATATGTATATCTAATTATCCATATATCTGTATAGATATATACACATATACATATCGACATACATAGATGGATATGTATATGTACACATATATATATATGTATATACAAACACTCAGATATATACATATACAGAGCAATATATGTCTGCACATATACAGATAGAGATACATATGCACATATACATATGGATATCTACATATATATTGACAGTAGTAGCTATAATCAGAATTGATATGTATGTACACATAGTTCTACATATCTACATATATACCAACATAACTAGGCATAACTGTACACATAGGATGCGCATACATATATAGCTATATATACATGTATCTCTCTCTCTCTCTCTCTACATATATATATATATATATATATATATATATATACACTTACACATATACACATACATGGACACTTCACATGTGCCTTTACTGCAGTACTCCATTTCATACAAATATGTTATTTAGTGGGTTATGCAACATAAATATTAGTCATAACATGCTTTGCCATGGAAAATGAAATGTACTGCAGTGGGACTTGAACCAGGAATACATGCTCATAAGGTGAATGCTCTGCCCACTACACTATTGCTGTGCTGCTTCATTTGCATATATCTTTCTCGTTATCCTCTTCAGCCATTTAAGCTGCATTAACTGTAGCTAAGCGATGGGCACACCCGCGCACCTACGGTTAGCTTTAATCAGATATTTAAAAAAAAAGGGTTTGTTCATTTTGTTTCTGTATACTTTTGCTGTTGTACACGAGGGGGACTGTTGGTGGGGATATGTGAACATCTATGAGTGGTCTCACTCATTTCTTACCCCTTTCTGCTGTTCTTCATTGCGGGGGTGTGTGTATATTCTGAGGGCTCTGCTTTCAAACACGCCCCCTGCACTCTTACTCGCTCCATGTAAGACTAGGAGCTCAAGCAGTGCACCTCATTACTATGCATGGCACGCTGCCATCCTGCTCCTAAATGGCTGCCTCCATGCAGGACTAAGCTAGTCCTGCACGGAGGAATAGTAAATCTGGGGGTCAGTGTTTAAAGCCTGTGTATAAATGATATCCCAGAGTATTCCATCAAGAAAGAAGGTCAGTAAATAAGGCAGTCAAAGGAATCTTAGTAACAACTGGATCCATGATTAATCACTAAGCTTTCTGAAACCAGGAACTTTTGAAGAGTGGATAAACAGAATTAAATAATTGTCAGACTTACATATATTGTTTGATGAGGTCTTAAATCTGAAGTTTGTTTAAATAATTATGGATTTCATAAAAACACTTTACCACAGCCAAGGTTTCAGTGATTTTGACTGTTATGCTTTCTGAGAAGTTATTGAAATTATTCGTAGTATCCAAAAATCAGTTTGCTTTATTTATTTTTTAAAAAAATTAAACATTTTGCATAGTACTTTTATATGAAAAAAGCATGTTTTTTTCTCCTTGTATTGATATTTTATGCAGTCCTAGTAGTCTTACATCATTCCACCAGTTAATTTTTATTTGTTCTGTTCTAATAGAAGGCTACGATGCTGGTATGATTCATTACTCTATGTTTCCACAAGCTGTGTAAGGGGAAGCAGCATATTTACTGTGGTCTTGCCTTTCTGTGTACTTATGAAGGTGGTGCTGTATCATTCTATGTTTTTTTAGTCTGCCTGGAAGTAGTATCATTCGTTGTTTAGTGCAATAGTTTGATGCCATATGTGGCCACTTCTTTTTCGGTGTATTCAAATGCTGAACTTAAAATCATTTCTAATGTATTTGCTTTTGTTAATACAAGGAATCATAGCTCTAGACCAGGATTTCTACCTAAAATATGAAGCTCGCCCTCTCTAATGAATAACATGCACTTATGAATTTGCAGTGTGCCTCTAGGTTTTAAGAATTTTTGTTTGCCTTTCAAGATAATAGTATCAAGAAACAGTGAACAACCTAATTACAGTGTGCTTTTAGGCTGTAAATGTTGATGGAGATACCTGTATCCTCTTCAGTTTTTGGTTTCAATCAAAAAAATCCAATTTGATGTATCATACTGAAACATAGCTGACAAGAAGAATAAAATGATGTGATATATTTCAAGAAAAGTCAGAAATGTATGCAGATAGATTACAGCTATAGGTTTTAGAAAGAAACAGTAGCAATAAAATGCAAATCGTGTTTCATTTATCATTTATGTGTAGCATGATAACTGTTTATGAGGGTAAAGCCTAGTTTTCCTATTTCTGTCCAAGGAGCTAATGCCCCCTCCCCCCATATCTGGCACAGAGTTGGAGGAGATTATGATAACTAGGGGATACAGTGGCAGAGACTCTTGAATGGAGATCTTTACTCTATTAAGTTGTCCACTTTCAAACAAAATGGGTTTTTGGCACAATGGGCTTTCATATTGATAGCCTGTATCAATGTAATTGTTGTGAGTATGGATTTAAAATAAATAAACAAAAATGTGTTGTGTTGAGAAGCACATGGCATTTGGGTGGAGTCATCCTGTAAGAAATAATGTTCATCACTTTAAATGATTTTGATATTTGCTCTTTTGTATTACGAATGGATTCTTTTATCTCATAAAACAATGAGTAGAAGTGGTAGAAAGCAAGAGATAACGCAACACTGCATTGTAATTTGCATATCATGCCCATAGTAGAATTCCCTGTTATGTAATCATAACATATTTCTAAGTCAATTTTTTCTTTAATATACTGCATTTTGTAGCTGAAATCCAGTCACTTTGTTAACACAGTAGTTTGGTCTATTCAGTGTTTTCCAGTAAAATCCTTACAATTCTCCAGTGGCCCAACGTCATTCCCAATATATGTGCACAACTGATTCACAGAAAAAAAAGGTAGCCAAGAACAGGCTTCTTTCTCTCTCTGTCTCAGTCACACACATAAGTGCACGTGTGCACACATGGACAGAGACGTACACACACACACACACACACACACACACACACACACACACACACACACACACACACACACACACACACCCTTTCATATTTGTATGGCTGACAAAATTTCAAGGCTACCCTTTTTTCCTACTGCTTTAACATCATCGACAAAGCACTTACGTATGAAACTAGATGAGTTGACCATAAAATAGAGGCACTTGTCTTGATGTCAGAACTGATATATGGGAATGTATAGATTTTAAAACTGTTGTTTAATTACGATTAACAAACGAATGGTTTACTTATTTATTTCAATACATAGGCTCAATATAATTTTAGTTTTAGTGGCTATTTAAAAATGTAGCTTGTTGGTAAGAGTTGCAAGCAGTTATAAAGATATTTAAATCAAAATAAAGAATTAACAACAGTGGCAGCACATAATGAAATAATGCAGTTTATTTATACTTGTATCTTTTTCAGCTGTTAATAGGCTTTGAGTCAGGAACAGTTGTTCTATGGGACCTGAGATCAAAACGAGTTGAACAGAGATGCTACTATGATGAGGTAATTTTTTTATTGTTCTTGTTTCTACTTGATATTAAGGCACACAATGTTTATTTCATACTAAAATGAAAACAAAAGTTAAATTAACGAGCTATTCTAGGACATCATGACTTGCAAATTTAGATGTGCTACAGGACAACATAATGATGAACCATTGGATACTTGTATAGCTGGACAATTAATATATCAACAAATTCTTATAGTGAAACAGCTGAATGTTTTGTTCTAGACATTACTTCTGTACAGCACGGAAAGTGATATAAAATTAAACAAAGATGAGTTTCCTGCCATACCTGATTAATGGAGCTACATTACAATGGAAGCAGGAACTAAAACTGTGAGCTCCAGTTGCTTGAGTAGTTTTCAACGATATGCACAGTACATTGTCATTCTTTCTTCCCCTCCCCCATTTTTTGAAGAAACTGCTGGAATGGTCTGTCAAAGTCAGTCCTTTGGGAGTGTGACTGCATTGTTAAAACCTAACGAAGCAGCGAATACTCGAGTGAATGAACAAAAAATATTGAAGCACAAATCACCAAAAACATTAAAAAAACATAAAATAATATTTTTTGCAGGAGACAAGTCCCACTGCACCCTGCTCATCCCTTCTAATTATATATGCCAACTCCAAGATCGCTCATAGCAGGAAATGGCAAATTCCAAGTTCCGAGTGTTCCATGATCTTCACAACTAGCTGCCAACATTAAGAAAATTCAGTATCGCAAGCCAGCCAAGCAGCTAAAAAGGAACATGTGATATTTGGAATGTTCACTCTTACGAGTAGCATTTTAATGCTTTTAGGTATTGTTTTAGCAAATTCAATTGACAAGGATTGAACATTAATATAGATTTAAGCCACCATATTCTTTTTTTTTTCATATTGAACTAAATGAAAAATAATGCATAACAATTTATTACATGTATGCAGTCTACTGATCTATAGTTTGCTTGCTACAATGTTTACTTTAATGAATAAAAAATAAACCTTTTTCATTGTTCTATTCAAACCCAGACTGTCAACAAGATAATTAAATTTTAAACTTTGTTATTATTCTGAGAGGTTAAAACATTTTCAAATGACATTTTCTTTTGTTGCATCAAATAATACTGTAATTAAGACTGCCACATTAAAAACCTTAACAAAAATGAAAAAAAAAACAAAATAATAATTAATTGGATTCTTAACTTAGTTCAAGATTCTGGTTGCTTAGAAACCTTGAAATAACTATACTGGAGAATATAATGGGGGTATGGAAGGAAAGCCAGAGGGAAACAATGTCGGTAATATGAAGACAGATAGAAATGATAACCAAAGAATTTGCATTTTCTTCACCAATGAAGAAGCAATGTAAAATTGTCAAGGCATTAATCTGAAAACCATCAGCAGAAAGTAATGGAGAGAACAACCTATTTGTAAGCAGACAGACACAGCAGAGGCCTTTAAAGTACATGAAACTGAATGCTGGTAGGGGAAGAAACATAGCTGTTTGTCTTTTATATACAGACCATGCACTATAAATCTTCATCACTAACTGCATGAGTATAGTATCGATGCAAAGACGTTTGTTAACAACTTGAACACACTGATGCTTTATTTAAAATATGTCTTACTAAAGCATGGTTGCAGCATATCCCCCAACCTGCTCTTACAAAAGCGAAGACAAATGATATCAAATTGTTCAGACTAACATATATTAATGATGAATAGTGTGTACATTTTTATGTGTTCTTGATAAGAAGAGTAAATTATTACTTTGCCCTGACACGTGTTTTTGCAAGTGAAATATGATAGCTTTTCTTTTTTTCCTTTTTCGTTTGATTAAGTGGTTGGAAAGTTTTTTGTTATTATTATGAGTTTTAATAAAGTTTTATATAAAACTGTTATTCCATCAGCTACAACAAAATGACAATCCTGGATTACTCATTTGTTACATGCATGTAAAAGTTCTCCTTGTCCACAAAATACCCCGTGAGCTCTGTATGGATGCACATTTTTTTATTTTTAAGTCCAAATTTGTTTTCAATCAGAATTTCAGTGATACTTGTTATGTAGGGCTACTATGCAACGCTGACCACTGGGAATCCATTTTGTTAGGTCACCCTCTGCTGGTCGCTTTACTGAAAGTTATTTGTGTGTGGTATCCGTGGTTTATGCACAATATTCTATCCTGATCATTGAATTCAGAAGGGTATCACATACTCAAGTTAAGAATCAGTCAAGGCTAGCCAGTGCTGGTTGATATCTATCACCTTGAAATTTTTTACACTGAAAATTGTTATACTGATAATAGTGAACTTGTAATACGCATCATATTGTTTTGCATATATGTTTAGAACAATTGATTCAACAGTAGGTGAAATTTTGGTCCCTCCCCTTTCCTACAGTTCATCACTCCCCACTGTGATGAACATTTGTGACTCTGTAAACCCCCACCCATTATGCAAATGCTACTTTTCATGCACTAACTACATAAGAGCATTCACACGTAATGGTTCCCACTACACTTCTCACCCCATTCACACCATGTTATTGATTCATTCAAGCAATGTAGTAAGCATTCTGCTTTGTTAAATACCCTAAATCATTTCTTTAATATAAATGTTTTAAAACAGATTTTTAAAACATTTGTTAATATAAATGTTTTAAAACTCTGTTTTTGATTTAATATTGAATGACTATGATTTTCATGCAGTTATCCTTTCACACTTTTGTCAGTAAGACTGCCCCCATATCAGACATATAGAACACATACTCTAACAACCTTTAAACTCTAGTCCTTTAGTTTTAATCCTATCTACCAGTGCTCTTTAACTACACACTTACACTTCAGACTTCTGCTTAACACACACCAAACATTTGCCTAACACAAATACACACACTCTCTCTTTCTGCTAATCCCCAGGCCCCTTATTTTTGTGTGAGACTCTAAAGTAATATGTGTAATATGTTTCATTTGTGCCATTGCTAAATACCGTTTTATTAAAGCAACAACTAAGCTGTTCTAATTTAATAATATTGGCATGCACAGGACATGCTTACTTATACCTTGCATTAGTCTACTGTCCCACACTCACATATTTCAAAGCTACGGACTATTTACCTTGTCCTTACTTACTTGCTTTCTGCAAATTTCCATACAGAAACTGCTCAAGAAGCATGGAATTTATAAAAGAAAAATAGCGGATCTTGTTAACCATGTGTGGAAGTTGCAGATATTGAGATGGGAAGTCTGAATGAGGATATCAGTGCTAGAATCAAAAGCACTACAGTCAACTGGAACAATGTTTCACTTGTGTGGGATAGAAGAATATCAAATAAGTTGAACACTAAGTATTTCAAAACATTGATGTGATCATTTCTTCTGTATGGCACAGAAGTAGTCCTGATTGCAGATAATCTAGAGGAGGACAGGGCAGACTGAGATGGTTCAGACACATACACACAAACAGGTGCTGATGCAGTAAAGCAGATTTGGGAAAGATAGGAAGAAGGCAAAAGTAAATGAGGACATCCAGTCAAGAGATGAATGGATTGGGTTGGTGTTAAGGTTTTTGATCCTGTTCATTCAGGTGACAAGTTCTGTGAAGGCAACTTAAGGATTTGAACTTGCATAAGGAACATTGATCATTGATAGTATGAGAGAAGACCTGAGGTTGTTGAGCATGGCTGTCAAAGTAGGTAGGAAATTGACTTTTAGTTGAGTGAAGTGGCAACAGTTGACGTAAAACCCCGACTGAGTGTAAGAATGGGAAGAATAAAGCTGATGATGATAATGAAAAATAATTCATGCTAACTCCAAAAATATTTGCAATAAAATTCCTAAATTCCAGACAATTTTACTCTATCCTGAAACCTTATATTATTGCAGTAATATTGTTCATATCTCTGAAGGCCACGGTGGTGCAGCGGTTAGCTTTGCCGCCTCATACCAAGAGGCTCTCTGGTTCGATTCTCGGCTGGGGTGCCTTCTGTGCAGAGTCTGCATGTCCTCCCTGTGGTGGTGTAGGTTTTCTCTGGGTGCTCCGGTTTCCTCCCACATTCCAAAGACATGCAGTAGGAGAATTGGAATTGGCCCTAGGTGTGTGTGTGTGTGTGGGTGTTTGCCTTCTGTGGAAGGTTGGGTGCCGAGCTGGAAACTAGACACCGTAAAACTCCACTGCCAGTCATGAGCTGACAGATGATCCGCTGTGGCGACCCCTAACCAAGAAAAGCCAAAAGAAGAAGAAGATTGTTCATACCTCTGAAGCAGCTAAGGCTGTCAAATTAATTGTCTAACTTTATAAAAAATCTTTTTTCTGGAATTGACAACACAACCCGAGCAATGTGCCTTACATCATTATTATGGAGTAGATCCACTGAATCAGATAACTTACTTATCTGCTAAATTCAACACTGCCTGAATGGCTCACCATCATCCCCACACAAATTGCCATGACTAATGGGTCACCTAACCTATTGTCCCTGCTACATCAATGATGCATTGCACTATCTTTTATTCTTTCCTTGCTTACTATATTCATATGTGTTGAAACTTTTAAATAATGCTTCTGTGAATTATTATCACCCTACTGATACTTAGCTAAGCTGCTGGGTTCCCTGCACTTCACTCATTTTCTTTTTTATTTCCATTTCTGCTAGCTGTTTCAGTACCAAGCTTTACCTTCTACTGCACCCTGCCATCTCTTTATTTTCCCCAGCTGTCCCTCCTTGCATTCATAGGTTTATAGGTACTTACTATGCTGTTGATCTCTGAGGTTCATAACAAGCTTAGCCTTACATTCCCATGTAGTTTTTAGCCCTTATATTTTGTGTACAAACATCCCAGAAGTGGGCAGAACTAGAATATGTTTGGAGATTTACTTGTTGCCCCTATCTTTGAGAAACATGGATGCTAGACCGGGAGTGAATTTCTGATTTCCCATCCATTTGTCCAAATTATAGTTGAACAGACCAAAAGAAGTACTTCAGTTTAAGTAGAATGGAACACATTTCCATAGAAGAGATATTCTTAGTAATTGCATACCTATCTCATTAACATGTTCTGACTATGTGGAAAAAGAAATTGAGATCCCTTGAGTGGATGTTCACACTACCACTGGACTTGCGAATGTGCAATAGGTTTGACAGAATAATGTCTGCTGAATGGCTATATATGAAGCAGAGGTTACCTCTTAGTAGCCTGTATGATTCTGAGAAGAGGACAAGGCTTTAGATAGTCTACATGGTTTTTGTGATTTAAGTCCTTGATTTTTTTTAATGAAAAAGTGTCGTGGTCACTCCAGTCTTGACAAGTGTTTAGACAGGTACATACTGAATGGGGCATTATATTCAGAGTGCGCTCTGATGAGAAACAAGTAGAGTGGAATTATTACATCACTGGATCTGGACACTATACATTTAGATATAAGCAGTGTGATAAAAAAGGTCTTTTTTACAATAGTGGGTACATGATAAACAAAGGACAGTTTGGTTTCAACATAAGCTCCATGGTCCCTTAGTAGGAGATCAACTTTCAGGGGTATTTTGCCAATGTGATAGTTAAAAGGGAGGTCATACTTCCTGAAGGATACAGTTATATATTTTTGGCATTTAGTTTTAGTCCGTGGCTTTGACAACAGTTGGTTGTTTGGAAAAGGACATCTTGGAGAATTTTGGTGTCCCTTGCGTATTTTATGATGGGACCAAGTTTACAGTCATCTGCATATTTTGTCTGCCTTAAACCATTAACATTTTCTTTGACCTCCAAGAAGTAAATGTCAAAGAGGAGAGGCCTAAGGACTGAGCCCTGGGATATACTACCAGTCATAGGTCTTTTGGAGGAGTTTCACCACCTGCCCTAAATGTATGGGTTGTATTTGTGAGCCAATTTGCTATGCAAAAAGTTACATGGAGATTTATATTTAGCTGGGAGAGTTTATGAACAATATCTGAGTGTTGGATTATGTTGAATGCTTTTGAGAGGTCAAGATATGCAATATTTAGTGATTTGCCTGTGTACATTGCTTCAGTAACCTTTTTAAAAAATCAACCAGGTTAAATAGGTAAAAATCTATCCTTGCTAAATCTGAACTGAATTGAGTGGAGAGTTTGTAGGTTACCTGTAGCCTTATTTATCAATTATATAATGATCCATTCCATAGTCTTACAGATGGTGCTGGTCAGGCTAATGGATCTCTAATTACTCAGGACCATTTTTGCCCCACCTCTGTACAAGGGGATGACTGCTGCTGTCCTCCATTTATTCAGAACAAAGTCTGTTTGATAGCTGATACTGAATAACCTCTGCAGAGGGTCTAACAAGTCATATTTCAGACTGACCAATAGGCAGCCTGGTATGTTATCTAGCCCATAGACGAAATGTTCCTGGCCTTGGATAGTCTCTTGAGGACCAGTATATGGGAGATTTGAGGGGGGTATGCAAACAGATAGGTGATCTAAAAATGCAGTGGGGAGAAGCTGTGAAATTTGAACTAAATTTGTCTGCTAGTAGATTGGCTATTTCCTCTGCATTTGAGTATATAATACCCTTACTATTAGCTCTGCACAGCGATGGACATTGTTTCTGACATTTCTAACATAGAGATAGAAGGCTTTGTGATTGTCCTAAACATGGGTAGCTATTTTACCTCATATCGCGTTTTGGTTGATTTGATCAGGTCTGAATTCATAACAAATGCTGTGTTACACTTAGGAGAATAAAACATGTTTACTATTGAAGAATAACAGATACATTTTCACATAAGCTTCATCGGGTCTCTTAAAATTATTTTACAACACTTCCTATCAGCTCATTTAAATAAGCTCATGAATGTCACATGACTCTTTTATAAATCATTACAAGCAAATATATGCAGTAAAAACATATTCGAATTGAAATATTTACTCCAATCATTTTTACTTAGACTAAAATCAAATATAAAGACACTGTTGTTATCAAAGAAGTTCTCAAACATTTTTAAAGATAACTTATATAAGGTTTATATGTGTATATCAGTGCTTCAAGCTTTATTTTAAACACTATGCTGTTTGCAGATTGACAGATTTAATATATTTAGGCTCTTGTGACATTTGCATGCATTTTATGTAGACAAAACAAATTGCAAGCTAAAAGGCAATATGTATGAACATGTTAATAACATAAAGAAAAGGACAAAAATAATGCACTGGCAAAACATGTTTTGCAAGAAGGTAGTGGTCATTCTTTTACATTTTAGTACTGGAATTAGAAGGGAGTTTAAATTTGTTGGTTTGGTGGATAGAACTGGGGGTTGGAGGGGAATGAAGTGGGTAAGCCTCTCCCCTCCCATTAGTGGGAGTTAATCAGCTTGAGAAGGTGCAGATCACTGAGCAAGAGAGAGTGGTGAGCTGGGTATTAGGTAAGAAATTAATAATGATTTCAGTCAGAAACCAATTTGATACACAGTGGTAAATTAAGTACCAAGGAATGGCTGTAATATTAGAGAATTTTAAATTAGGCAGACTATTATACAAGTTATGCAGCCCTATAACACAAGATATTTAGGGACCGCAAGAGTCAATGAGGAAGGCAACAAACCCCCCACCACCATTACATTACATGCAAACAGGATGTCAAGTATCTTATTGCTTTTAGATTCAATGAATTGGAAGTGCCAGAAAAAACAGTTGCCTCAGCTGTACAGATATAACCTAGGCAACTGTGTGAGGAAATGCTGTTGTGCATCCCACTTTGGCAAGACAGTTCTCACTGAATTTCAGTGTCAGGAAAGTAACTCCAGGACATTTCTTCTTAGACAAGCATTTATTTCCTTGAAAGTAGAAGACCGACCAGCACTGGGGCTTTAAGACTTGAAGAAAGACATAGGGAAAGTGAGACTTGTGAAGAGTTGTAACCTGCTACCAATAAAAGAAGTGAAAAAAAACAGGTTTATGCAATGTGTCTGCCAGCAGGAGAAGATCACTAAAGCAAAAATAGGACATGAGAAATGAAAGAACTTGGCATATGTAGGTATGATACTATAAGTGGAATATATACACACAGTGAAATATTATAATTAAGTTTTAAAAGGGAAGAGTATCTGTGGACTAATAGGAGTGATTAGAGTTGGAGAAAGAAGTTAGGATCACACAGGTAGGGTTGGGGAAATACAGTGCATTGCTTGCATTTTGAACAGTGCTTGTAACAACTGTTGCAGCAACAGCTTAACTACCTAACTTTAAAAATATAGATTAAGTGGAAGAAAGACAGGAGGATGAAGGAGAAACTAATAGTGTTAGTGGAATGTGGGTGGGTGAATGAGGGTTAATATAATAATTAGTTATAAGGGAAGATATATAACAACAGGAGGGAAAATAAGGGAAAGATGTAGAGACTGAATGAAACAGTTAGAGAAGAGAAAAGTAGCAGAGGAAGGGAGGGTTAAGTAGAATAAAGTGACGGTTAAGTTGATAACTTAGATATGCATTAGATATGAAAGAGTTATAATGAAAGATAATACATACATTGGACAGGGTTATTTGAAGGTATATAAGAATACATATGATAACTGGTCAATGACCAGTATATCAATGTATTTTAGTTGAAACACATAAAGTCGACGTATTCAGTCCATGCCTTGGGGATTACCCCAGAGTGAGCTAAACCAAAAGCAGTTGCTGTGGGCACAGTCTAGCAAGAGAAGCTGAAAAACTCCTGTAGTAAAAATAAATATATTAGTAAAAGAAGCTGAAAAAGTCCCGTGATAAAACTATCTATGGCTAAATGGAATAGATGGAACCAGACAACCTAAGATTATTTAGTGACTCATTTCTTTCTTATTGCTTTCCATTTCACTATTTCTTCAGTTCCTCCTCTTTTTGGTTTGATTTCTTTCATTACCCTTTGCAGTGCAGCCATACTGGTCCCTGTACTTTAAATCCTGTGTTACCCTTCTCCCCCTTCTAATGCTTTGCTGTCTAGCTCTAAACCCTACCAGCCATAACCAGTATTCATTTGCTTCCTTTTCCCTCTTTCACTATGTACTAAACTCGAATCTAGCCCAAACTAGTACAATTGATACATGGTTTTCCTCCTTTATATTTTTTGAAAATCCATATTCCCAAAACATGTGCTTCAACTGTTTGCTTTCACTCCTTCACTGGAAGCACCTATCATCCTCCTATTTCAATTTCCTCTTTAGTTTCCATAGAATGTAGGATTACTGACATAGGAATCTCATTTGCTGATCTCAGAATCGTAGTAAAGCAAATTCACCATCTAAATCAGTCCTTTCCATTTGCTCTATTTATAACCATTCTCAAAGTTCTTATCCCTTTTTCAAACTCTTCTTTATTATTTCTTTCATCTCTTTCATGAAGTTGATGTATACAGTTTTCTTCCAATGTTTCCTTTCCGCCTTTCCCACATATTTATGGGAACGCTTTCCTTTACTTCAACCCCTTGTTTTGCTCCATTCTTAGTTTTTTGAGTGTCATTGCTAGGCTTATTGCTTATCACAATCCTAATGCTGTTTTCCTCCAATATATCCCTCCATTGTTTACTTTTCAGCCTGAGTTTGTATTGCTCCCATTTCCCACTTTTCTGGACTTAATCTGTTGTTGATAACACACCCTTGTGTGAGGGCTTCCTTCATCTTGTCCTATTATTTCCTGCTTAATTCCTTCCTTTCCTATAATTCACTGACCTAATTCAAATGAAGTTCTCCCACTTTATTCATTCTCTTGAAACTTGATTCTACCATCCCCAAAACACCTACTCTGAGGCCTATATCCCTTCTGTACAGTCAAAGCCCCTATCCTCCCTCAGTCTCACCTAATCACTGGTGTGTATAGAAAGCCTCCTCATATTGTTCCAAAATCTGGGCACCTTCAACCCCCAACACACACATTTTCACAATTTTTTCCCTGCATATATTCTAAAGTCAGAGAACCTTCATTCTCCTGTCTGTCCATATTTATGCTCTCTTTTGACACTGTAGTAGGCACTGTCTTTCTATATGTGCTGTCTACATACAAAACAGATGCCTTTTATAATATCTTATGAGCCAGTCCATGAAATCTGCTTCCAGAAGTACTCCATCTTGAGGTTTACCATCATTTTTATAATATTCCCTCTTCCCACCATTTTAGAAAACCTCCACTTTCATTTCCTAAGCCAGGATTTCTACCTCTAGAATTTGGGTTCATAGGTGTGTACTAGGCAAACGATAACTAGGGCCCTTATAAGCCTAGCTTTGCAACCCAAATGTGACCCACAAATTTGATATATATTGGGTGATTTACTGACTACCTTTGTCCATCAGAGACATAGGTGCCAGACCAATGCCGAATTTCTGATTACACATCCATTGGTCAAAGTTGGACTTAAACTGGGATAAGTAAAAACTCTGCTTTACATGGATGGCAAGCCTGTTCCAGAGAATGAGATTTCTCTGACAAACATATCTGTCTCTCCGGTATGTCCTGTTCATGTTGAAACCAAAATTTAGGTATTTTAATCTAGTAGTTCTGATGTTGTTTCTTTTGTGAATTGGCAAAAGGGTCATCAAAATAGGCTCCAGGGATGCCATGTATACCAGGCAAAGATCACCTCTCAGAAGTCTATATGATACTATGATACTGAGTAAAGAGACAGAGCTTTGAGGTGATCAGCATATGACAATTTGTTTACTCCTTGTACTCTTTTTGTAAGGAACCTTTGTGGATGTTCCAGTTGCTGCATGTGCGTGGTCAAGTACATACCAAAGGGGCATTATACTCTATGATGGATCTGATGAGGGCCAAGTACAATGATATGATGACCTCTCTGGACCTAGATGCCAAGCCCTTGCTTATAAGTTGAGCAGCACTTAAGGATTTTCTTACTACCTTGAGCACATGTTGGCTGAGGGCTGACTACTGAATCAACTTTAAGGGGTGTTTTGTAAATGACATAGTTATCTGGGGTGCTCAGCATCCCAAAAGGTACTATAATGCATTTTTTGGTATGGAATTTTTATCCATGGCCTTGACACCAGGCATTTGTCTGTGTTAGACCTTCCTGTAGGGTGGACTTATCTTGGGTGGGATTCATTGACTGCTCCCAGTTTGCAATCATCTGCAAACTTTGCTTTGACATCCAAGATGTAGATACTAAAGAGGAGTGGGCCCAATGCAGAGTTTTGGGAGACTCCACTGGTGAGCAGCCTCATTGTGGAGGTGATCTCACTGATTCTAACCTCCCGGGTTCTATCAGTGATCCAGCATGTTATAAAGAGTTTTATCCCTAGTTCTGTAAGTTTGTTGACAATGCCTGAGTGAGATATTGAATCAAATGCTTTAGCCTTTTCCAGGTAGGCAGTATGCACTGTTTTGACTTTATCCATTGCCTTAGTGACCTTTTCAAAGATGTCCTCCAAATTCAGTAAACATGACCTTCCTTTGACAAAGCCAAACTTGGATAGTTCCTGTGTCTAGAGGTCTCCTATGTCCTTGTTGATAAATTCAACAATAATTCTTTCCATGGCTTTCAAATAAGACTAGTCAGACTCATGGGTCTGTACTTTCTAGGACTTGTTGATGGCTCTCTCTTATGAAGGGGGATGACTGTCGCCATCTTCCATTCTCATGACAAAAAGTCTGTTTTAAGACTACGGTGATATAATGATTCCAGGGGTCCTGATAAGTCATATTTTAGACTGTCCAGGAGGCATCCTGGGATGTTATCAGGGCCCACTGAGGCTGTATTCTTGGCTTTAGCAAGTGTAGCTAGTACATGCTCCCTAGTTATAGTTGGATGGGTTATGTTTGAGGGTATTTCTTGGGGGGATGGTTGTGGGTGAGACGGATATAAAGTTGAAAATTAATTTTTCTGCTAACAAGTTTACAATATGTCCAGGCTTGGTGAATGTGGCACCACTAACAACCAGTTCAGGGCATTGCTGAATGCTGCCCTTGATGTTTCTGACATAGTTGAATAAGACCTTATAGTTATCCTACTCCTGGGAGGCTATCTCATTTATTTTTTATTTATTTATTTTACATTTGTTTACTATGATAGTCTGACTGGGACGATGTCCTTTTTCAGCGGATGCTTGGGGATAAAAGCTCCATACAAATAACCATCGACACAGCATGTAAACAAAAATTAACATAAATATAGATATCAGTCCAACTATTATGGTGTACAAAGCAAGCATCTAGAAAAATATAGGCATACCCTCTCAAGGTGTTATAGCAGGTCTAGAGGTTATATAGAAGGAAGTTGCTTTGAAATGAGTAATGGAAAAATATGTAACATATCTGTGTAAGAGATTAGTATTGGAAGACTGGTATTAGCTACAGTTTACTGTGTTACACAGTGAAATTAGAAGAGTATAGTGTGTGAGTGGTTATGTACTTTCAGAAGAATAAATATTGTTTATGTATTTAACTTTATTTAGAACACTATAGTGTTTACGTATTTGCCCTGGGGTGTTATAGGAGCAGAGCCATGAGTCTGCTAAATAGGTCTTGAATAGTTTCTTAAATAGTGTATGGTTATTGATATTTTTCAACGTAGTTTGAATATAGTGAATCACCTGCCATATTTCTTGATTTGGTGATCTGTAATAATGATTTATTTGTTGATCGAAGTGTGGGTTTATTTGAGTAGGGTTGCAGTAGATTTTTTAGAGCTGGAGTGTTGTCTGTTTGATAAACAATTCTATGAGCCATGGTTAGTTGATTGTAGGTTAGGAGTTGTGGGACTACTAGCCAAGAGATTTTTTTTTCAGAATAAGACAGTGGTGTATTGTGAGTTTGGAGTCCATGGCAAATTTTGTGATTTTGTTGTAACATATGTCTAGTTGTTTAAGTCTGTCTTTTTACGATTAGTAAGTATAAGAGAGGCGTAAAGAAGTGTTGATAGAAGGTGAGTTCTTGCTATAGCTATCTTAGTGCTGTCTGTTAGGTATTTTTTGTTTCTGTATAGGGTACCCATTTTTTTGTGTTTCTTCTTAATTGTTTGTGATATATGCAAGTCAGACCTGAGCTTGTTGTCAATTGACACCTAGTAGTTTTGTTTGTGATTCAGGGTAAATTTTAGTATTATTGCTAGCAGTGATGTAGTAGGGGGTGTGAAGGTCTGAAGGGTTAGAAGATCATGAGTTTGGTTTTATTGGGATTCAGCGTTAGTTGTGAGTTGGCTAGCCAAGTTTCAATTTCAGTAAAGGCATTTTGTGTAGTTTCTTGAAGCTGTTGCATTGTAGATGCCACACATATAAGAGTGGAATCATCTGCAAATTGGATGATAGAAGCTAGGGGAGAAGGTCATTTGTAAAAGTACTGAATAGTAAGGGGCCAAGGATGGATCCTTGTGGGACTCCAAACATTACTGGGAGTAGTGGGGAGAGGTGACCTGTTAAGTAGCATTGAAACCATGTGATAATGGAAGGGCTGATACGTAGGTTAGAGAGAGTGGTCAACAGCTTAGGATGAGAAACTGTTTTGAAGGCTTTAGACTGAGGAAACTATTTTGCCTTCATTTCTTAAATAATTGATGGTATTGGTGAAACTAAGGAGAGTGGTAGTAGTACTATGGTGGAGTCGGAAACCATGCTGTGATTTGGCAAGGAGTTTTTTTCTGTGAGGTGTTGAGTAAGTTGACAATGGATATACCTTTCAAGTAGCTTGGAGAATGGAGAGAGGATAACTATGGGTCTATAGTTTGTGAGCTCAGTTGAAGTTCCACTTTTGTGTAGGGGAATTATGTATGAAACTTTCCAGATGCTGAGACATATTGTTCAGTAATTGATCTATTTATTATTATTATTGTTATTATTATTATTATTATTATTATTATTTTACATTTGTTGACTAAAAAAGTCTGACTGGGTGCATGTCCATTTTCAGCGGAGGCGCGGGGAGAAAAGCTCCACAATAATTATTATTAATAATAATAATAATAATAATAATAATAATAATAATAATAATTATAGCAATAATAATAATTAGTATTGCTATGGGGAATGCTATGGCTTCTGCTGCTAATTTGAGGTAATCTCCTGGGAGGTTATCTGGGGCTAATGAGGCTGGTTTGATTTTCTTTAAGAGTTTTTTATAGTCTTTGTGGGAACGGTTTGAAATGAGAATGTGTTTGCATTGTTGTTTGTTGTCCTGGGTGTCAGTGATTGACAGGGTTGGTTATTTTTGGTGAGGGACAAAATGCTTTCTGTGGAGAATTTGTCAAATTGTTCTGTAAATTATAAGAACTGACTGTTTGGCAAATTGGGGGGTGGGGGGGGGTTGAGGATTGACCTGGTTGGTGTATGCTTTTGATTGTGCTCCAGAATGTTTTTGGGTTCCTTTGATGTTTGCATTGAAGGTTTGTGTAGTAGCTTATTTAATTTAGTTTAATTTGATGTTTTGCTTTATTCCTAATTTATTGGTATGCTATCCAATTTGTTAGGGTTTTGTTAGTGTTCCATGTTTCCCAGGTTTTGTCCCTTTGCTTTAACAAGGTTAGTGTTTCATTTGTTATCCATAGGGTATATTTTACCTTGACTCAGACTGTTCTAGGAGGTGCTAGTCTAAGAATGCTAAGGAAGGCATCATTGAACTGTTGTACTGCAGTGTCTAGGGGTAGGTGTTTAAGGGAAGTCGAATTTATACTTTTTAGAGTGCTTATTAGTTTTTGGGGGTTGACATTCTTCTTATTACTGATTTGGCACTAGATTGTATATTTAGTGGGATTGATGTGTTTCCTGAGGAGATAGGTTGGTGTATGGTCACTTAGGTTGTCAGGTAGACAGTAGGCTTTTAGGTAATGCTGTGGTTTATTAGTTAGAGTCCAGTCAAGGATAGACTGTTTGTTTGATTTTTTTATCTATTCTGGCTGGAGACTGGATAATTTGGGTGTAGCCATATAGGTTAATATGGTTGCTTGGGTTTTGTGAGTTACATGTTGCTCAGTCTGTATTGAAGTCGCCCATAATTATAGTTTATTGAGTGATGGTGCTAGAAATGGTTTGGGAGAATTTGTTCAATTATGGGATGCTATTACCTGGTGGGAGATAGATGGCAGATATGGGGTCTATATTACGTCACCAAAATGCAATTCTGGTGAACACCTATCCATCAACACCTAATCAGCGAAATGATTCAGTGAATTTAATAATGTCAAAGATGTAGTTGGCCAACAACAGAACTTTGCCCTTTTCTCCACTGTAGTGTGATCTCAGAGCTGGTTTATATAATTGGGGGTGGGGGTGGGGTGGGGGTGAAGCCCCCCCCCCCCACTTACGTGAGTTTGATTCCACATAGATGTTGGTACGTTGTGCTGTAGGAAAGTATTTCCTTGCCCTTATTAAATTCAATGAATCGCTTCATTGATTAGGTGTCGATAAATATGTGTTCGCTGGAATTACATTTCAGCGGCATACCATAGACCCCAGATATGTATATACAGTTATTTTGGTTAAGTTGTAGTCTGATTAGTAAGATTTCTATGTTGTTTAGATCTAGTAGGCTCACACTTAGTGGTTGTAGTGAGCGATGATTGTTAAAAAGTATTGCTACTCCACCTCCTTTTTTATTTTGTCTGTCTGCCCTGATTATGTTGTATCCTGGAGGGGTAATTTCCTTGTCTGAGATATGGGGTTTTAACCAAGTTTCTGTTAAGATGGCTATATCAGAGTGGTGTAGGGAGGGGGTGGCATGGTGTTCTTCTCAAAGTAACCTCAAAGTTGGCTTTGTGTGACCTAATTAGCCCACTTAGTTGCCTGTTTAGTTTGATGAGAGAGTTTTTATTTTTTATGGGAATTACCATTCCTGATTTTTGCCATATTTTTTTTCCTTTTGTTGTATATCCTGTTTAATTTGGGATGCCACCAGGGTGGTTTGTTTCTGCTGCTAGTTTTGGACTTACTTCTAGTAGGTATAGCAGTGTCTTTGCAGCCTTTGACATAGCTGTACCGAATTTCTGAGGTGAGTTCAGCATAGGCTGCTGCGTTCTGTGGGTTTGGAGGGACACTGAATTTTGACAAACTATCACTTAATAAAAGGTAATTTGCCTTCAAGTAGTTCCTAGCTGTTACTGGTTTTAATTGGATTATGGAGTTTATTTTGATTTTGAAAGAGACAGCTTTATGCTCAGACCTTACCAGGGAGGAAAAGACATTGGGAGGTACAACATTCTCCCATATTTGTGAACATGAGGTACAGTATATTGGAGTCTCTAGTGGGAGTACTCACTATTTGTCAAGGGCGTTTGTACTTACAAAGTCCAGGAATCTCTATGCCTGTAAATTTGAGGCAGCACAGGATTTCCAGGCTATAGAGAGGTAATTAAAGTTTCCCCATGAATATGATATTAGTTTGGAAGGTAAGTGTCTCCAGTATGTTCAAATATGCATTTTGAGCTTCTTGGGATATGGAGAGTGAACTGTAGCTGCCTAGGATATAGTAGGAGAATTTGTCTGTGGTGATCCACACATGGATACACTCCGGCACATCATCCTGTTTGACCACCCTAGAGGTGTGCTTGTTGTTGATGTTTATCAAGACATCTCCACCTTCAGCCCTTGTCTGTGCAGCTACTGGTCTAAAATTGTGGATGGCACTGTAACCTTGCACTGCAAGGGTACTGTGTCTGCCTCTTTAAACCATGTCTCACTAATGACACAAATATATACATTCTCGAGTGTGAGGAGGGCTTAGAGGGACTGTAGTTTTTTTTTTATTTAGGCTCCTGGCACTGAGTAGCAATGCCTTGAGGTTCATTTGAGTTGATTTTGTTATGTTGGTATGCTTGTCATTTTGGCATTGCCTAAAAAGGGCACTACAGGAGTGGATAAAGTTTTAACCAGTATGCCAAAGCTAAGAGGGGAAGGGTGCAGACCATCCCTAGCAAAGTAATGCTGTCTATTAACCATGTCCCTGGCTGACAAATGTTGAATCCCCTTAGAATGACACTAGAAAGACAGCCAAGAACTTCTAACAGTTCTCTTCCCTGGTTTTCTTTACTGTCTCCCAGACATAATGCCACACATTCTTGGCTCCTGCCATACATCCCATCCTTATTTCCTTTCCCTGTTCTATCCATCACTGTTTTGTTCCAGTTGTAATCCAGGTCACTCTACTCCAAACTTCTCAAAATATCACCTGAACCCCTCCAGGGCCTCTTATTTGTTTTCTTCCATTAGAGTGTAATAACTGTGTTTATTAGTTAGTTTGTTAACTGGGTAGCTTGGCCCATATAGCCATTTTGGCCATGACTCAAGCACAAAAGCTGTTGTAAAATGTTGCAAAGCCTTTACTTTCCCATTCTGTCATAGAATAATCTTAAACAAAGTGAAAAATCAAAGTACAAACATAGAACTCAGTTACATTCAAATAGAAATACAGTCATGGAACCAGGTTATAGTCTATCTAGGACAAAACACGCATATAGCTCAAGATGTACAAAATTGTTACAGGGTTCATTCACACTGTACCTTGATCGATGATGTATTGTAAAAACAGACTATTTACAGATTTCTGGCAACACTGAAAACATACAGAGAAAATGTCTTCAGTCCTCCTTCCTTTCCCAACTTTTGAAGCTCTTAGGTTCATATTTAAGTACTAGGCTAGTTGCCCTTGTGGGCTATTTTAAGCCTAGCTAGTTTCTATTTTTGTGCTTGAAATAATCTGTCCCATGTGTTCATGGACTAGCCTTACCCATCCAATGGTTGATAATTACATACTAACTTTGGGCGGCATGAAGCCAGGGAATCTTCTTAGGCTAGGCTTATACAGGCTCCAGGGCCGTTACCTAGTACACACCTATGAACCTATCTATCTATACATATACATATATATATATATATATATATATATATATATATATATATATATATATATATATATATATATATATATTACCCCTAATGAAAATAACTGGAATCATACCATAGATAATTTGAGGGGACCCATCCATGGGATAAAGCATTTAGTACAAGGAGCAATGTTCTGTTTCCCATTCATAGATTTAAGTTGCACTTTAATATGGATCGAGATGAACTTTGTTTTATGTGGATAGGACGTCTGCTCCAGAGCAACAGTATCATCTGTGAGATATACCTGTCCCCCTAATCCATTCTGTCGATGTTGTAGAAGAGGTTTAGATCCCTAGACAGTACATTTCTGATGCCATTTACCTTACTGATGTGCAGTAACTTCATCAGTAATGGGTAGGAGGATACTTTGTATGCCAGACACAGGTCACCTCTTAGCAGTCTGTAGCACACTGAATATAGTGACAGGGCTTTGAGTGAGTCATGTAGGAAATGTTATTTAAGCCTTGTATCATTTTAGTAAGGTATATCTGTGGCTGTTCCAGTTATAGCGTGTGTCTGGATAGACACATGCCAAAAAGGGCATTATGTTCAATTACTGCCTATTGAAGGCTGAGTAAAGGGGGTCAATGACATCCCTAAATCTAGACACAGTTCCTTTGTTTATAAGCTGCACAGTATAGAAGGACTTTCCTACAACAATGGACACATGTTCAAAAGTTAGGTCACTTTTCATGTAAATTCCCAATTCCTGAACAACTGTGTCAACTCTTAGGGATGTATTGTCAGTGTGGTAGTTCCCTGGGGTAGAGGACTTCCCGAAGTATAAAATAATGCACCTTTGCAATTTAGTTTTAGTCCATGAATTTGGCACCAGTTATTTATTTGGGAAAAACCTTCCTGGAAGAAAACAAAGTCATTTGGGGATTCACTAACTGCTCCTAGATCACAGTCATCTACAAACTTAGTCAGCCAGATCACTTTTGATATTGGCTTTTAGCTCAGAAAAGTAGATGCCAAACGGAGAGGTCCCAGCACAGAACTCTGGGGGAGTCCACTGGTGACTAGTCTGTATATGGAGGTAACGTCCACTATTTTGAATATCTGCATCCTACCTGTGAGCCAGTTGACAATCCAGTGTGTGACACAGGAGTTTATTCCCAATTTATTTAGCTTTACTACTATGCTTGAGCCGGGAACTCTGCCAAAAGCTTTGACCAAGTCAAGTTATGAGGTGTGCACCATTTTGCCTTCATCCATTGCATGACCCTTTCAAAAATCTGAGGATGAGTAAGATTAACCTGCCCTTGATGAATCCAAACTGAGATGGGTCAAGTGTTCAGAGGTTGTCTATTTCCTGATTGATTAGTTCCATAAGTCTGTCCTTGACTTTGCATATGAAGTTGGTCAGACTTGTGGATCTGCCTGGGTTTGTGGAAAGTCTTTCCTTTTGCTGCAGAATGACTGTAGCTGTTCTCCATTCACTTGATACAAAACCTGTATCGAGGCTGAAAATAAACAGTGTTGGTAAGGGTGTGGCTAAAACATACTTTATGCTGTTTAAGATATATCCAGGGATATTGACAGGACCCTCCGATACAGTATATTTAGGTTTTGGTAGCATTTTTTTAGGATTTGGTTTTGCATAGTAGCTGGAGGCATACCTCTCAACTGTCCAGATTTTCTTAGAATGTCCAGATTTTTGCCTTATATTTTTGGTCTATTGTTCATAATATTTGTGGTTTTCTGGCAAATCAGTCGGATGATCTTTGTATTTAACTCACAAAATAATGGCGTACATTTCAGTTTCGGACTTCAACTCCCTCAGAAAATGTATGTTAACCCAAACCCTGTTATTCTAGCAACTTTCTAAGTTTATAAGAGCAATATTTAAAATCTGTCCCTGTTTTTGGGCCTTTGTCCCCCGTACTTTGTCAGGCTTTGTTTAGATTTCTTGCAGTAACAGGTTGAGAGGTATGGCTCGAGGTGAGCATGTTTCGGGTATATCTTGAGGACAGATGAAGGAGAGAAATGGGTAAAGTAAGAGCTACATTTATCAGCCTGTAGGTTCTCTGTATCTTCAGCATCAGTGTATTTACAATCAGCTCAGAGTGCATTTTGAGATTGTGAACATAACTAAAAAAATGCCTTATGATTGTTTTTATGTTGGGAAGCTGATTTAATCTTAAACTTAGTATTGGTGGATTTTATTAAGCTCCTGAGTTATTTGTTTATTTCAGTGACAAGGACTCCATTCTGGGAATTAATCTTCTTACTTTTGGTCAAAATTATTTCCCTTTTAATATAAAACTTGTTGATATTATGGTTCCACCATGTGGGTTTGTTTCTGGGGTTTTCCTTTTTTCCCTGCACTTTTTTGTATCGGATACAACTGCAACTTTCCTTTTATCCCTTCCTAAGACTTCAGTCATGGTACAAAATATCAACAAAAGCAGTAGACATCCTTGTCTTATGCCATTTCCGTTCTGATCCTCCCTAATCAACTTTTCATTAATTAGAATTATTTTGAGGATACTTATATGTGGCTCTTGCTGACTTTCTGAATTGGTTTCTTGCTTCTCAGTCTTCAGTAATGTTTACTACAGATCCCATTTGTGCAACTCGGAGGCCTTTCTGATTTTGAACTAGAACAACTGCCTATTCTTTTCATATATTCCTCTACTCTTTCTGTGAATGTTAGCAGTAGTCACAACTTGTCTCCTAAGGACCTTCCACTGACAAATCCCATGGGAGCTTTTTACATGTATTTTAGGAGGATATTCTCAATTCATGCAGCCAACATGTCTTTGGTCCAAGCATCAACACACTTTATTTTTCAAATCCCAGTGCTGAGTTTGGGTGTGTGGAAGATGCCCTGAAGCTTTTGAAGCTGGCTGGCTGTTATATCCTATGCAGGATACAACCAATATAGATAAGGCTACTGCAGTGATCATTAGAACATCTACTGTTATGGTAAGTTCAGTTACATAGCTGTACTTTCTCTGGATCAACCTGGCTTTTACGATGGGGTAGGCACTATCCCCAACATTCCATGAAAAAAGGGTAGAAAAAATTGTCATGCTCTTCGTTCCTAAATAAGTATGACACTTTTCAGGTGCCTAAGTTGCAGTATGCTTGTTCCCCAGTGGAAAAAAAAAGCATTATCAAGAGTAAGCTCCTGGGATAAGACCTCTAAAAAATCATTTGGTATTTAACCACCATCTACACCCTACAGGCCACCTCTTGTGGGCTGTTCCAGTCTAACAGATAGACTTTGGGAAGGTGTAGAAAATGCAACCCTCCTCCACACCTAAGTCATCACCTAATAAAGTTAAAAGTAAGCAGAGTTATTCAAAAGCTGTTATGTAATCCTTTAGAGACATTGGGTAACAGTCCATGCAAATCAAGACTCCATATTAGACAAACGTGCTAAGATTGCAGGACATGACAGCCAAAATCATAACCCCATTTACCCCTTTCCCACGACAATTGCTTTACTATTTTGGTTGAAAAAGAAGGTGCATGTCCTGCATATAGAAAGCAAGACAAGTAGTAGAGAAGGAAACGTTACCAGCTGGCATTGCCCCCCCCCCCCCCACAAATTCACAGCCATACTTGTGTTGTAAGAATAAAAGGGTCATCACTCTACAGGAAAGAGGATGAAAAATAAAATAGCATATTAGAATGCAACAGCAAGAGATCTGCATTTCAGATGCTTTCAGTGTCATAGTATAAAACGTCAACGAAAAATAAAATGATGTGGTATCATGAATAATTAATGTGCAGTTAATCTGACAGTATCTAGATCAAAGAATTATGTACAAAAAACAGCAGTGAATTTTCGAATGCTTACACAGAAAAAAAAAATATGTCTTGAGTGCTGGTGGACACATAATGCATTTAAAGCAATGTGAGAAAATGTGTCTTCTCTTGAAACAAGCCGACACCTGATCCACCTGTATGTTATCACTAAACAGCAAAACCAGGGAGTCAAACAAAGCAGAGCAGACATATTTTCAGCCATCTGTAACACACTCATCTAATCTTTCAAGACCCCTTTTAGACCAGCAGTATTCATCTGCAGAATCCAGTCAGCAAGATAAAATCTCTGACCATGTTTGCTTTCCTGAATAACTATTTTTATCCAGAGAACTAGGAAAATCCAGTGACCTATAATGCATTCCCACATCTTGGTGCTGCTGTTCCTGTTTCTTTTTTTGTTTGGTGAAGATTTTACCTGCCTCCTACTGGGGGATGTCTTTGTCATCCTTTTCATGCTTAGCAGCATGTGAAATAGCTGAGGATAATGGCTCTGGAAATAGAAGTTATGAGAAGGAGAGCCCATATTAGTTTTTTAAGATTCCTCGTTCCAGTGGAATAAATGTGACTTTATGATACTCCCCCATCATAGGATCATAGGAGGTTACAAGGTTATTGACCAGAAGGTGATTTCAAGCCCAGCCATTTCATCCCAATGTAATATCATAGATAGTGTAGTCAATACCTGGGATTGTATTTAGTAATGACTGCCCATGTCCAGAAGGGTTGTGGGTGCTATCTCCAGTAAAAATGTATGGTGCCCCATCCACTCATCCAAGTTTCTTTTGAACAGTGTCATAGATACTGAGAATAGTGACAGGGACTTTAGTCAGCCTGTGTAAGGCATGTGTTGGAGTACCTTGATCTTCTTAGAAACCTCTGAAGTCTCTCCAATTGCTGCAAGTGCTTTGTACGGTACGTGCCAAAAGGGGCATTATACTCGATTATGGGCCTGATTAATGATAAGTATAGAGAGGTTATAACCTCATTTGCTTTAGAGGTGATGCCTTTGCCAATCAAGTGCACTATGTAGAAAGCCTTCATTACTACAGTAGACACATAGTGGTCAAAGTTAAGGTCGCAGTCTACTTGTGATCCCAGATCTCTTACCACTTCATAGGTACATAGGGTATTGTTGCCATTTTGATAGTGTAGAGGGGCACTGTTTTTACCAAAAGGAATGATGATGCATTTCTTTGCATTCAATTTGAGACTATGACTAAGCAGCAGTCACTGGTCTGTGTAAGACCCTCCGAAAGTATACTAACATAATTTGGGGATTCATTAATTGCACCCAGTTTGCAGTTGTCCACAAACTTGGTCAGACACAGCCCCTTAGTTTTGGCATGAACTTCTGAGAAGTATATAACAAACAGTAGGGTGTCCAGCACTGACCCTTGTGGCAGCCTGCTGGTGATAGGTTATATGGCTGATGTGGAATCACACACTTTGATAGTGTGTGACCAGTTTGTGAGCTAGTTGGCAAACCATCTTACAACAAATGGGTTTACATTCAGTTTGCTAAGTTTATCAGTAATGCCTGAGTGTGGGATTATGTCAAAGGTCTTTGCCAAGTCAAAGGATGCTGTGTGCACAGATTTTCCCTCATCACTGATCCTGGTCACATTTTCAAAGAAATCCACCAGGTTCAACAAGCAGGACCTGCCCTTCACAAAGCCGAATTTGATCAGATCCAGGATTTGGAGGTCATCTGTGTCTTTATTTATGAGATCCATGATGATATGTTCCATGGCTTTACAGACTCTGTTGCTAAACCACTTTTGTGGAGGGGAATAACTGTTGCTGTTCTCCATTCTGCAGGACAAAGCCTGGAGTTAGGCTGTGATTAAATTGAGTACTTAATGGTGATGCTATTTCACGTTTTAGTTTGGTTAGAAGACAGCCTGTGATGCTGCCAGGTCCAATAGAGACTGTGTTTTTTTTGCCTTAGACAAGGCTTTCATGACCTGCTCTTTTGGATATGTACGGTGGGTGGGGAGTTGGGGCAAGGTTATTGATAAGTTTGGAGGGGATAAAGGAGTGAACTTTTCGCTAAATCTGCCCACTAGCAGGTTTGTTATCACTGCAAGATCAGTGTGTGTGATACCATTAGTCACTAGTTTGGCACATGTTTGGGTCCTACCTTTTAGACTACATACATAGCTGTAAAAGGTCTTAAGGTTATCCTTGGCTGTGATTACTAAAGTTTTCTCAAAGTTACCCTTAGAGGATTTGACAGGTTGTCTTATTTGCCTGTTGAGGCTGAGGAGGGTGCTTTTCCATTGTTGGGGCCTTAGTTTTCTTAGACAGCAACTTTTTGCATTTGTTGTAAAGTTCATTGATGCTGGCTGCCCAGTATGGTAGCTTTTTTTAACTTGGGCTCTGGCGTTGGTTCTCCCTGGATCAGCTGAGTCTGTATGTTTATACAAGTGATTGTACAGGGCTTTAGTGTAAGCTTTAGTGTAGCTACCACTTCCAGCTGGGGGTGGGGTTTGGAAGGCAATTATACCTTCCCTTAGGTGAAGTGTTTTAGTCTGATTTCACCCTTTGTGAGTTCTGGTGTTATTGTCAGTTTGAAGATGACTGATTTGTGGTCAGATTTGTCTAATGATGGTCCGACAGTTGTGGTGGTGCATCTCTTTGTCATGTTAGTAAGGACCAGATGTAGTATATTTGTTCCTCTTGTTGGGATTTGAACAAATTGTTCCAGGGCATTTGAATTAACAAAGTCAAGGAATTTTTGCCCTACTGAGTTAGGGCTAGAGTAGGTTTACTAGTTGATGGTGGGATAATTGAAATCCCCCATGACCAGAGTGTTTGGCAATATTTGGATTAACTCCAGTTTGATCCAGTAGACCCCAAGGTATCATGATCCATGTAGGGGGCTCTATAACTAGTTATGAATTGACAATAATTTTTTATTTGCTCTCACAGGCATCTCCTTATCAGACACCCCCATTCCCCCATCTGCAGTAGCTTCTAGATCTTCCACTTGATTTTTAAAATTGTCCAAAAAGTTGACAGCTTCAGTAGGGTTATTCAAAAATATGTTTTTACCACAAGCAGGGCTGGATAAACTAATGCACCCTGGAATGCAGCCTAATCAGTTCCTGCTTAAAAAGAAGTAATATCCTTTATAGCTCTAGTAATGCCCAAATATAGTCTGCCAAGAATAAAAGTAAATGCTTGCCTCACAACCTTTTATGCTGTTACCTGTTTTTAATTAACTAGTGTAAAAAGCTATTAGATTCTAGAAGATGTCTTCCTTCTGAACATGTTTGGTGAAGAAAGTTCAAGTCTGAATTCTTTGCCAATATAACATCTAAAAAAATAATAACTGTGTCAGAAAACCTTGAATAAATACCAAAAAATTCAAACTACTGTTAAAAATTCAAAATATTATGTGAGTTGTTTACTAGTCTCACTCCATAAGTTGACTATATTGTCAGGATACCATAAATAAGTACTAATGTATTTAAAAAAACAGTAAGAAAAAGAAAATGGAGTTTTCAATAAAGAAGAACTACATTGACATAGATAGGGGCACGTGTGGCCCCCATCACAGCACCCTACTTTTGACGATAAAATATACCTTCAAAGGTCAAGAAATTATTGTGAAATTTAAAATAAAGGGCTTCAGTAATCATATTCTAATCAAGATTATTCACTGACATCCAGGTAATAATAACATTGTATACCCAATCGATATGTGGATTAACACCAAAAAGGTCCTTGATATCATTAGAACAAATGAATGCTAATTGGAGAACTTGATTCCACTAATTGTGTTCCCAAAAAATGCCAGGAATCCCCCAAAATATACTTATAAGATTCCACCATTCTTAAGTTTATAATCAATAAGTTTTCCCAAGTGTTCAGTTTTAGGCTCACCCATTGCTACAGTGGGCCTCAAAGGGGGGTATGTTACACTCTTATGGATTTTTAGCAATTCCAAAAATATTTTTTTATAGAAGATTTGTGGATGACATATTCCTGTTGTGGTGAGGTACATCTGAGAGCTTACAGGAATTTGTAGACTATATACATACTACCACCACATACCTGAAATTTACCAGCAAGACCTCTCAGTTTTCTATTGATTTCCTTGATGTCACCATAGACAGAGATACTGATAGCCATTTTAACACTAGCCTTTTCAGGAAGAGCTGCAGATGTAATGCAGTCTTACATAGAGGCAGTATGCATCCTAGCTTTGTTTATAAGAATACTTTGCAAGGACCTACTTTTAGCATGTCAAGGTTGAATAACCTTGATTAGAGGTTTGAGCGTGACTTAACCAATCTGATGTCTGAATTTAGACACAGGGGATATGGTGATCAGGAGATCAGAGAAGCTTGTAGGACTACTAGAGGGCTTAGGAATAGTAGGGCCGAGCCATATTTTTCTGATTCTAATACACATGGAACCTGGAATGGTTGAATGGATATCTCTAGAGGCCTTCCCATTATCTTACATTTTACCAGTGATGTAAAAGCTATACGTAGCATCATTAGGCATAATTGGTCCATCTTGCAAACTGATGAAATCATAGGGGACATTGTTGGCAATATACCTTTGTTTAGATATAAGAATAAAAAGTTCTTAAAGAGACAATTATGCTATAGGACACACCAGGCTCTAAAAGGGCCTGTTATACAACAAGGTATGAGGAAATGCCTAAGGTTTGATTTTGTCAATTTATAGAGCTCAGTGACTTTTTTTTGTTCATCCATGTACTGGCCATATTTATAGGATTAATGTTTCAGCAGATTGTCACACCCATAATATAATTTATCTTGCTACTTGCAAAGAATGCAATTGTTTTTATGTGGGGAAGAGTAATCACACCTTATTTGAAAGAATAAGAGAGCATCTCTATAGCACTAGGACAGGTGACATCAGAAGTGGATATATAAACATACTTTAGAGAGGGGTGCTGGTCATACCTTTCTTTTTAAAGTCATAGAAGTGGTTTGTGAGAATGAACGGTGGGGGGGGGGGGGGTGACTTTAGGAACCTTACTGAGTTGAGTAAGTTACACTGGATCATAAACCTGCAAGGTGACAAGTCATTAGGTATTAATGGGAAGGTCTCTTTAAAACCCACCATGAAATGTAAACAGTTTAATTGGATTGATCTGTTAATTGATGGTGTTATATATGGTTGTGTTTTTGTGACTGTCTTGTAGATACTTTGCCATGGTGTGCCTTTGGTTGTATTTTCACTATCAATTTGTTTTTACATCTTGCACTTTTCCAGGACATTTCTTTTGTTTTTTACAATTCCAAAAATAGTTGGCTTCTTAGGCTTAGGAACTGAAAGATATGTGTATAATTTAGCATCAGTAATGATCTCAAGAAGTTCATCAATCCATAAATCAAGCAGATGATAAGCAATATTGATTTAATTCAGGGAAACTGGCACATAAAAAATCATTGTTGTAGTCATTCATTGGCTTGAACACTACTACACTCTCTTCTCATGTTTCATTACTGTAATGGATTTAGTGACACTAATTTGGTTCAGCAAATGCAATTCATTATAACTGAGGTTGTAAAACTCTTCATGCATTGAAACTTAGTGGAAAGATCATAAATACTTGCATCACACTGTTTTTCAAAAAAATGTCAACTCTGGATGTAGTGGGGGTTAAATGTTCTGTGCATAAATAACACTAACAGTGCATCTTTCTTACAGTCCCCCTTAAAAGTTAAAGCCAAATTAAACTTTCACACAAACAGTTTTAAGTCACATAATAATTTAACATAGACAAACCATCTGCTAGGGACAAAAAAAAATCTTTGTTCAAAAATTCGATGATGCAAGTTAGTAATACTAGAATAATAACAAAACAAATGTTCTAGTAAAATTGAGGACCCTAAAATTATTCATTTGTGTAACTTGCACAATACCTGGACTAGAGAAAAAGACAAGCATGTCCTCGCCCTTTCCCTGTCTTGGGTGGGTACCACTTGTCTTTTTTGTTTTGTTGGCTTGTGACAGTCAAAAAATCCTCAGTCAACTGAGCTGAGTTAAACAAATGGTTGTTGCCAGCCCTACTAGTGTTCATAGATAATGGGTCATTTTCATGATCAGAGGTATCCAGCAGAACTACCTCTAACAGTTGGAAGGTACCATTAGGGACATTAGAGGAAAGAAAAAGAAAATTTTGCTGATGAAACCCCTTAGGTTTGGGATATGCACAACCATTTTTGTATGCCTCCTTGTCCCTTCTAAGCTTCTGGTATTTCCGATCTTTATTGACCTTAACCTGCTGTTCATATTTATGGAACATGTGAGTATAAGCCCTCTTGTGGTGGTTAAACATCAACTCACTGGTGATAGAAACATTCAGCTTAGTAAGTTCGTCCTGGGCTAGAGTTAGCTGTCTTTCATTGTCTTTAATGAGGAGGTTCATTAGTTCCAAGCCACAAAGCACAAAGAAATAAGTTCAAGATCTAAATTGGAATCCTTAACTAAGTCGTTATGGTATTACCAAAGTCCAAGTCCTTTAGGCACCCTTCTTACTCTAACGGACTCTTTTAATTAACAAATGTCCAGCTGTAGTGGACAATGAATCTGATGTCCTTTTCACTCATTCCTCAACTGATGGGTTCAGATCCAACTCAGCAGCTTCTACCACATCCTTGGGTCCAGAACTCTTGAGCTCCTATCTTTACCATAATGCTCGACCAACCTAACATACCTCAGATCACGTCTGCCGCCATTCAGCTTCAGATGTGGATCCCGTCACTGTTGAGCTTTGGGAGTTTTTTTTCTTTTTTTTTGTTCTATTATAATTCTTGGATCTGATGTTGTCCTTTTCATTCTTCTTTTATTTTTTGTTATCTTAGATGTTGATTCCTGTTTTACAGTTATACCTATAGATTTTGGAATACACCATGTTAAAGACTTTTTATTGGAATTCACAGAATATAAACAGCAATATATTATTATACTGTGTGAAATATTATCAATGGTGTTTTTAAATAATGTATTTTTGTTTCAAAATCAATTGTATAAACAAGCAAAAGGTGTTGCCATGGGCACATCGGTAACAAATACTTTTGCCAATATAGTAACACATATATGGGAATGAGAGTACATATTATCTGCTACAAACCCATTTAGAAAAAACATTTTGTTCTATCGACGCTTCATGGATGATTTATTAATTGTATGGAAAGGGAATATGAATGTTTTTAACATATTTTTGAACATATTTCTAGCATATGTACATTATTGAAGTTCAAGAAGTGTACATCAAATGAAAGAATAGATTATTTAGATATAACTATTATTAAAAACCAACAAGGTACAAGCCTGTATAAAAAAGCAGTTAAGAAAAATAGCGTATTACTTTGAAGTAAAATGCATCTGTATTACACATTCATGAATGTAATCAATAATCAGTTTCTTAAGGTGTCAAGACTCAACATAGCAGACTCCAACATAGTAGAACAAATGAAATCAATCATCAAAGACTTTATAGTGAGAGGATATAATACAAATGAGGCTATGGCTATGTGCGAAAAAAGCAGAACACACAGAAACACTGCAGCTAAACTTATCTTCTCCTCATAACAAAGGATTAATAACACAAAAGATAATATAAATAGCAATAGATGTCTTCTGACCTATCATAAGAACACTGCAACTGTATAGAAAGTTATTCATAAATATTAGCATATCCTTCAGGATATTCCAGAGTTAAGAAATCATATTACTGATCAGCCTATGTTTTTGCATAAAAAGATACTAGTTTGAATCACACATTGTACCATAAAGAACAGTCTAATTTATGATTCAAGAGTAACCCAAGTACTAAATGTGGTACTTTTAAATGTGACAGTTACAGATTTTGCACATATATATATATATATATATATATATATATATATATATATATACATATATAGACACTAGAAAGACTTTTTAACCCTGTAAGTGGGAAAGACATAGAAATGTAAGCTTATGGTATCTGTAATAGTAGGAATATAGTTTATCTAGTGACATTTGACCAGTGTCGTTCATTTTAGATAAATAAAATGTATCAACGTCTGAAAGATTGTATATGTAGCCATCTTTCAGAAATGAACAGAGAAATACCTACTAATGCTCTTTTTAAGCATAAATTAGAAAGAGGCACAAACCACAACTTTAATTTTGTAATTTTAGAAATACTGTTTGAATACATAAGGCGAGGAGAGTTGTTACTTAGAGACTTGTTACTTTGTTACTTAGAACTGAGACTGCTGAAATGAAATAGATACTATGCTTAAGAGCCCATATTTCACCAGGCTTAAATGGTTTTGTATCTTTAAAACCCTTATTGAAGGAGAAACATAAGTGTGTTTGAACTCATTAACTGTGTTAGTCATGTGATTTTGCTCAGCTATAAATTTTAAGAGACACCTTTCTTTTAGCTTAAATGCCTGAGGAAACCCTCTAAGCAAAAATTTAACTTGCGTTTTTAATTTGTGATATTAAATTGGATTTGTACTCTCCTACTGCCTTGGTTTCAGTGACTTCTTGTTTGTGACTGTCATTTCATTCTTCCTCATGAATGGATTATGGATCCATTACTGTCTCGTATAGAGTACTGTTGTTTATTCTGATAAGTTTTTGTACTACCATTTTGTAGCTTTGTGTAGGTGTGCAGTTTACTGGTTTTTGAGTATAGTTATATACATCATGGTCATGTCTGACTAGCCTAGTTTTGAGAAATGCACTTCTTGTGGGCATAAGATTCCCAATTCTGATGCCTACAAGAAATGCGTGTATTGCCTGGGACCAGAACATCTTAACTCTGCTTGTAAGATTTGTGCCTTGTTCAACCCCAGGGCCCTTTCCAACCAGCAAAATTAATTAATAATTAAAGGTTTACTCCCAGCTTCTACAAATGGCCATGGATACTACTAACAATGTTCCCCGAATTCTGTGGGAAGAAAGTGTAGAGCAAGGACAACGATCAATAGATGAATATGTTTTTCAGGTGAATGATTGAGCTGTGAAAACAGGAGAGGCTGCAGAATTGTTTTGGGATAAACATTCTGCTGACCAGAATTGGAGACTGGAAGATCCTTTCTCTACTGTTGGGTTTAAAGGTACAACCGGAGTATCAGCAGAGGTACAAGAATTATATGATAAACTTGAAAAAGCTTTCTATAAAGAAACAAGTACTTATTTCAATATGCTGTGCCTTAAGAGATATGTAGAGTTGGATATTGCTCCAAGGTGGCTTAGAGCCTTTAAAAATCCAACTACTCCCTTTGATACAAGTGATGAAAAAGAACTGGTGTTTAAAAATAGATGGATATCAGCGGCGCATAAGTGTTCAATGGAGTGGGTGCAAATACTCATTGAACGAGACTTAATAAAACATAAAAAAATCAAAGAGGAAGTGTTGACAATAAATAAAGAATTGAGTAAACATCTGAGATCAAAAGGACAGGATGATTTCCTGTTTGAGATTAATGATAGGTTGAAATAATTTGAAATTGAACTTACAGAGAGGAAGAAACATAAAATTAATAGAGACATTAAGGATTATAAGTTACAAAGAGCGTTTCTATGGAAATGTAATCAAAAGACTGCACCGCATGTATGGAAGGGAGGAGCTAAGGCAGGCCCCTCTGTGTCATTTGCTACAACAAATCAAACAGAAGTGACGACAGAAGTAGAGACTGAGGACAATGAAGGATATCTACCTCTGCCAGCAGCACAATGGTCTGTTGAACATGCTCAATGTTTTTGGAGCGAAGCCACAAAGAACTTTGAAAGAACTGGTAAGAAAAGGGACACAAGCAAAAAGGAAATAAACAGGACTATAAATATAACAGACAGTTTCAGAATACATATAAAACAAAAAGAACAAAGTGGTATTAATTTTCAGAATGATTTAATTGTGAATGTTTCTGGTATAAATGTTTCAAATACAGTTGGTTCTGTGTTACAATTAGGTTTAAAGTTTATACCAATGTCTTTGCCAAGACTTCATGTTCTGAAATGTGAGCTGTTTAGATTAGGGAGGAAGCTTCATTTGATGGATTATTTTGCAGTAAATAATATAGAGGAAGAGTATGATACAGATATGAATCTGGAAGACTCATTTTATTCAAGTTATTCAGATGAAAGTTTTCTAAATGATTATAGTCATGCTTATATGTTGTTTAGCATTGACAATGTTCCAATTTATAGTGAATTTATACCTCCATATGTAAATCAAACTATTCAGCATTTTATGGCTGTATTGAATTTTAAGGAAGAAAACTTGTACCAAGATTTTATGTGTAATAAGAAAAATGTGCAATATAATTTAAGTAAAGAACAATGGATTGCTTTTAAACAACTGTGTCAAGATCTTAAATTTGTTGTTAAAATGTCTGATAAAGGGAACAGAATACTAATAATGAGTCATGAACAGTATGCTAGCATGTGTTACATGCATTTAAATAATGTGACAGTCTATGACAAATGTGAGATAGGGAAGTATGAGAAAGCAATGAAAGATTATATAGAGTTATTAAATAAAGGAATACACAGGTTATTTTAGTAAAAAAGATGTAGAAAAGAAGTTTGATATTAAAAATACATGCATAGCATCATTTTACTGTAGGCCTAAAATACATAATGGGATAGACAATTTAAAAGGAAGGCCAATAGTGGCTGCTGAAAAATATTTTTTGAGAAATCTAGGTATTTTTTTGCATGAATATTTTAAACTTTGGGTGGTGAAAATTCCATCATATATAAAAGATAGCCAGGACTTTCTAGGTAAGATTAATAACATTATTTGGGAAGAAGACATGTACTGATTAAGTTTAGATGTAGTTAGTCTATACACTAACATCCAACATAATGTAGGTATTCAAGCTGTATTGCATTTCTTAGGAGATACGCCTGTATCTCAATATGTGGTGGAATTATTGTATTTTTGCCTAACAAATAATTTCTTCAGATTTAATGGAGAAATTTACCATCAAAAACAAGGTACAGCTATGGGGGCGTTGTTTGCCCCCATGTATGCCAACTTGGTGATGGCTAAGTTTGAACAGAATAACATATATAAGCATAAGTTTTTTGAAAGGCATGTTGTTAAATATTTCTGCTACATAGATGATTTGGTTTCCTTATGTAAAGGAGGGGTGGAAGAAGTGGAACTCTTTATTCAAGATATTCAAGACAACAGTTTTGGTCTGAAATTTGATGGGATACAGAAAGGTAATCCCATATTTGGATATCAGACTAATGGGTAGTGCTGGACAACTTTATTGAGACAAAATTTATAGAAAATTTGAAAATGTGAATTCTTTTTTGTATGGAAATAGTTGTCATCCAGCACATTTAATGTCAATGATACCATATAATGAGTTGCTACATTTAGAAAAATTATGTAGTAAAGAAGAAAATTTGTATGGGGAAATGTGTAAGACAGCCAAAATGTTTGTGAGTAGAGGGTATAATACTAATGATGTAAGGTATTGGATAGATGCTGCAATAATGTATGCATGTAATAGATCTGCATTCGATAAAGGAAGATGTACTAAATATAAGGAAAGACAGTCACAAAAGAGAAAAGAAATTTATTTTGTGACAACTTATAATATTCTAACTGAAAAAAAATATTAAAGAAGTTAGAAATTATTGGTCAATGTTATTAAGAGAAAAAGATTTGAAAGAAATAATTCCCATTAATGTTGAACAAGAAGAGAAGAAATCTGGCTGATATGTTAGTACATAAAGATTTTGTTCCACCAAGTGTTAAAATATATAGTGAAATGGTGCTAAATAAGGGAACTTATACATGTAATAGATGCTGTAGTTGCAAGTATGTGGTTAGAAGATTTGAGAAAATGAATGGAGTACATTTTATACCTAATGGACTGTACAAATGTAACACTGAAAGTGTCATATATTTGATGAAATGTGGATGCGGAATATATTGTGTTGGTGAAACAACTAGATCTTTTAAAAAATGTATACAAGAACACGTTAGAGACATCATTAATGTAGGAATGGAAAGGCCTTCGGGGGCTTATTTTAAGTTGTGTCATAATTAAAATCCAAGTTGTTTGAGAGCAACTGTTTTAGAACAAGTGAAGTTGCAGCTGGGTGAATGTTGAGAAATAAAAAGTAAATTACTGTATAAAGAGACAGTGTTTATTTTAAAATATAATACAATTGGGGCCATTCGGCTTGAATAAAGAGTGTAATTGGTTAGTAATTAGATAGAGTGTTAATAGGAAAGAATATTGTATATAAAAGGGGAGTGTTTTTTTAATGTTAGTTACTCTTTGAAGGCTGTGTGTAAAGCTGAAGCGCTAAGTCTGGTAATAAACTGGAATTCGTTAGTACGTTTCTGTGACTGTTTTTTTTTTTTTTTTAATTAATTAATTTATTTTTTATTCAAGATTTTATTACATATTTGGTTGATTTTGTATATTTACTCCCAGCTTCTGCTGCTGCTTCTTCTACTGGGGCTCAGACCCCCTTCAAATCTCATCATGACTTCAAATAGTGAGCACTGGAAAAATCAATGAGCGCTTCATCGAAGCCACCTCAAAAACTTAGAAAAGCTTTGGATCTGATCTCTTCAGATCCAAACTCAGTACCACCTCCCTTGGATCCACAGGTCTCTTCAGATGTGACAGATGTTAAAACCATTGCAAGTTCCTCTGTACCATCCACCTCCTACTTGGATCTCAAACCCTTGGATCTGACACTCAGGAGCTGAACGCCTGCATTTGCATTGAAGACTGTTTCTCCAGCTCCACCTGCTCAACTGCTTGAGCCCCCCTCAAAAGCATTCGTAGCTTGCTTCCATGGCATCACCCAGATCCTGTAGGAGCTTCACTGAGGCAGATATGGACAGGATGATGCAGAGATTTCTCAGGGCTCAGATCCAGATGGTGGTCCTGCCAACTCCATCCCCTACTGGATCTATGAGTGCACCTGACCAACCAATCCTGTCTCCTTCTCCGATCAGACCTTCAGTTTCGGAGTCTCAGGATGCAAGATCCCCAAGAAGGCTGGCATCTTATATGAGGAAACTCTCTTCCTCAATTGCGGTTACCTTGACCAGCTCTGCTCTGATGTCATTGGGTCAGGGTGAGTCTCTGATCTGAGAGATCAGCACCAGGTCCGAGGGGTTGGGTATGACTACTATTTTGTCAGAGCCATCCCTTCCCCTCAGTGTCTTGGCTCTTAACAGCGCAGGTTCAATTTTCTCTGGGGAGGGGCTTGTATCCACGATTGGCCCTGACCTCTTGTCCTCAGCTGCCTCGGCTCCAAGGAGAGGGAGAGAGGTGTCCCCGGGTCTGTCAGCCATCCAGGTAATAGAAAGGGCTTTCTCTCTGCATAGAGAGCCATCCTCTCATATCTTAGGTCCTACTCATCCCCCCTTATTAGGTCTGACCTCTGAACCCATCATTTCTGCTCCTCATGGTCAGCCAGCTCCAGGAAGCCTCCACACTCATTCCCCACTGTGATTCCCCCTTCTTCTGACACATCTCCTGAACACCCCACAGAAGAGGTACCACAGAAGAAAATGTGCAAGCGGAGGCACATTGACTCCTATATGGAGTGTCTTATGGAAGACACCCACTTTGTTGAGGGAAAAGTATCCCCTCGATCACCACCTGATGACGTCTCCTTTGGAGACATCCTGGAAATCCTTAAACAAAAGGGTGGCTGATCTTCCCAAGCTCCTTCTTCTGAGGAGTCAGTGTTCCTGAAGGCTTTTGTGTCTGGCTCATCTACATCTTGGGCAACTGCCAGGCAGATGAACTTATTGATTTAGGTTCCCGCCTGGCTTAAAAGTACTGGACACTGTTGAGCCCATCCCCCAATGCCTGGATAGGTTTTGTCCCTCCATCAGACAGACCCCATTGAAGTAAGGGTGTCCCTACTGATGCCATAGTTGTGGAGGCATCCACTAAGAAGGGGCTAGCCATGCAGAACTCCTCTGTTAATCGACCTAACAGGGAGTCCAGACTGATGGACAGAGCTGGAAAGCACATTTATTCTTCAGCCACCTTCGCACTGAGGTTGTTAAATTACTTGGTACATTTTACTTGCTTACAGAGAGATTTGATCAAGGAGCTTTCAAACTCTCTCACCAAGTCCATGTCTGAGGAGGATCATAAGGAGGTTTCTCCTCATTTGGCTACTCTTTCATCTGTTTCCAATTAATCAATGAGGCTGATTTACCACAAAGTGGCTGGTACCTCATGAGTAACTGGTTCAGGCATTGCCGCTATGAGACATGCCTGGATGAGGCTATGCGACTTTGCAGAACCCTTCAAGATGTCTTTTGTTAATGCCCCCTTTGATGGCTCCTCCTTGTTTGGGCCATCAGTAAAGGATACGCTTACCGTCAGTGAGCAGGAAGGAAAGACCCTGTCTGCCGTTGGAATCAAATTTTCTACACTCTCAACACTCTTTTTCTAGGAACGAGTGAGGTGGTAAGAAAATGTGGTTCCATTAATGTTTGGGAACTATTCAGGCCTCAGGCAGGGACACTTCCTCCAGAGGCAGAGGAGAAGGTTTCAATAGCAGACATCGACCCAGTAGCAGAGGGGGGGGGGTCCACAGAACCAGGGCTTCAGAGACTCCTTCTCTGACAAGCCCTAACAGCACTCCTGAAGTGTTGCCCATCTGTCCATCTTTGGAGGCAGTCGGGGTCATGTTTCCCTGCACCTGGATGCCTGGACAAATCTTACAAGCAATGCATAGGTACTAAGTATAATATCCACAGGTTACTACATTACCTTCTCCCTTCTATCTCCTATCACAAGGAAGAAACTCCCTGATGTTCCATTCAGCCAGGGAGTATGCAGCTCCAGAGGTTCAAAAAGTTGCTACAAAAGAGTCATCTGGGAGTCCAACTTGAACAAATAGGATTCAGAATTTACTCCTTCTTTTTAGTGCCAAAGAAAACAGGGTACCTGAGACCAATTATGGATCTAAGTAATCTGAATCAGTATGTAAAGAAGTCAGAGTTCTGAATGGTTACATTTCAGTCCATCCTACCTCTTCTGCACCAGGATAATTGGATGTACTCTACAGATCTCCAGGATGTGCACTATCATATCAAAATAGGCACTCCAGGAAATACCTGTGCTTTTGGCTGGGATCCAATCCCCATCAGTTTGGATCACTGCCCTTTGGACTCAATGCAGCCCATTGGGTATTCACCAAATACATGGCAGTAGTGGCAGCTCACCTAAGACGCAAAAGATTCCAGGTATTTCCCTATCTTGGTGATTGGCTCTTCACCACCTCAACCAGGCATGAACTTCTATAAGCCAGGGATTACTTGCTTCAGATCAGCAACTCTCTAGGCATTACAATAAATCTTACCAAATCAAATCTGACTCCTGTACAGACTAGAATTTATAGAGACTCAACTGGATACTTCAACTCAAGTGGCTTCATTACCTCTTTATCACATCACATCTTTGAGAAGTCAAGTTTGGGAATTACTCTCTCTTCTCCATTGAAACTAGTGTTGCAAGCTCTTGAGTCAATGTCAATTGCCATTATTCTAGTTCCTCTAGCAAGATTTTTCATGGAAATCCTCCGATGGACTTTGGTGGTGCAGTGGTCAATTCTTAACCAGCCTCTATGTGTCCCCATCAAACTCACTCCAATTTGCAAATGTCATATTCACTAGTGGATCCAAGCAGACAACCTGTTTCTGGGCAGGCCATTCTCTCTTCCTCCCTCAATAGCCATAGTGACCACAGATGCTTCCCACCTAGGGTGTGGGGGTATTTCAGGGGAAAGATGGTCCAAGGCACAAGGTCCTCCTCGAAGACCAACTTGCATATCAATGTCCCAGAGATGAGTCCAGTCCTTCTAACACTGCAAGCTTTTCAGGATGTTCTCCCCTTAATGACTATTGTGATATACATAGACAACATGTCAATAGTGTGGCACATCAGCAAACAAGGAGGAACCCATTCCTACTCATTGCACAGGGAGGCCATGAAGGTCTGCGAATGGGCGACCTTTTCAGACTGCTTTCTAATTGCAGTGCACATACCAAGAAAAACCAGCGGGCTGGCAGACAGACTCAGCAGGTCCATTCTGATTCCTCATGAGTGGTCCCTCAATCAAACAGTAGTGAACATAATTATCAGCTACTGGGGCCAGCCTTGCTGTGACCTATTTGCTTCTCCCCTGAACAACAAGTGCAGCAAGTACATCACTCTGATCCCCCCTTTGAGGGGGCCACTGAGGGATGCTCTGATTCATGACTGACCCTCCCCAGGTCTCCTCTATGCCTACCCCCCTCTTCTGCTAATCCCAAAGTTCCTACAGAAAGCAAGCAGGCTGAAGAGCTCAGTCATCCTCATTGCCCCCTTCTGGCCTCGACAGGTATGGTTCCCCTTCCTCTGGTCTCACTTGAACTATCCTCCATTGCTGCTGGAGGCCCCTCAGGATCCTATATCTCACCCATCATAAATTCAACATCCCAGTCTCTATGCCCTCAAGTTGACCGTATGGTTTCTCCACTTCCATCGATCGTAAAAAGGTCCAGTCTCATTTCCCCAGTTTGTGACATTATCTTGGCCTCTCAGAAGGCCTCCACCAAGAAAGTCTACAGAGGCAAATGGAAAAGATTCTCTATATGGGCTTCCAAAGAGAATATTGATCATTTCAGCAGCTACTTCAGCCATCCTTCTTTTCCTCACTACTCTTTTTAAGGAAGAAGCTGTTAGCAACCATATCCAACTTTCTTGCTGGAAACAAATTCCTTTCTCTGACAATGTCCAGATTACGCAAACCTTTCATGAGGGGAATTTTTCTTCCTAGACCTCCAATAAAGGATCCCGCTTCTATATGGGTTCTCACAGTGGTCCTCCATGGGTTCACTCAGAAGCCCTTTGAACCAGCAAACAAATGCAATATGAAGTTTCTTTCTTGGAAAACAATCAGTGTTATGTTGTCCCATCTCGCCATCGTTCTTGGTAGTTGGGTTCAGAGCTAATCCTCAGCTCCAACTTGGCCAATATACAATAGCTCATGAGCTTTTACTCGCTCAAGGCTACCCCTTATCCCAACATGCCTAGCGGCAGCTACCCAGATCTCGTTTGCCACTTGCAGCATCGAGATTGCTCCATACTGGCTGAGGCTAAGTACTTTATGTTTTTTCTAGTTACTTGTAAATTTTTGGTAAATTTACTGGTTAATTTCACTTGTTAGAGTGTGTATCTTTCTTTGTTAGTCTTAAAACTCCTTTCTCTGCTCTTTGTGGTGTTTTTAGCTATTATTTTTTCTTTCAGGCCTACTTTCCCCTTAGAGCCCATTTAAGTTAGTGGATTCTTCCATTTTCTCACCCCTTCTCTGGGATTGCCATTTAAGTTAGAGGCTCTCCCCTTTTCTTCTTCTTCCTTTCAAAAAAAAAAAAGAATTTTAAGTTTTTTTTCTTTTATGGTTATCAGCCTGTTTGCTTCTATTTGTTGTAGGCTGTCAGTGATAGTTTTCTGTATTTCTCTGTGAAAACATTTTCCTGATTAGTGCTCATTATGTCTAAAGAGTCTAAACCCTCTGAGTTTAAAAAAATGTGATTTGTGTTGCCAAAAAATGTTCTTTATGGATGGGCACACAAGTTGCGTGCATTGTTTAAGGGCTGTTCACCTGCTTGACTCTTGCTTGATCTGTCATGCTTTCAGTTCCAGAGTCATGCAGGAAAGAAAAAATAAGCTTATTTTATGTGGCCTCCTGAAGAACCCTCAAGATTCCTCATCTCAGGGTCCTCAGCCAGCCAAAGTGTCCGAGAAACACACCAAGCCATCAGTTCTGAGCTCAGAACAGACAAAAAATACTGAGAAGCCTTTGGCTCTGTCAGACCTCAGCATTGGCTCCAACAAAGCTAAATCTCTGGTGGTTCTATCTATGTCCTCAGAACCGGTCTGGATCCATAAGAGATCAAGGTCTCCCTCTTTGGAGCTAGTACGCTCCATTCCACAATCTCCTCTGCTGCAACCTGGAGCAGGCAGTCACTAGTCCTCTTCACACTCCTCTCGATCCTCCAGACTTTCGGATCATGACATGGAGAGAGTGATCAAGATGCTCCTCAAGTCACAGGCACTTGCTAAATTACTCTCGAGCCCAGCCCACAAGGATTTATCTCCTTTGGCCCTCCCAGCTTTTCCATCGATTCCCCCTCCAATTCTCTTGAGCTCGGAGCCAGAGTGCATGGAGGTCATGGTGGTGGAACTGTCGGCTCCAGTTTCTTCTCCCTTATCGGTTCCAATGACCGCTCTGTTCTCCTCGATGTCTTAGTCCCCGAAGCTCTCTCACTGGCTCTGAGGGGGAAGTGGTATCGGACCCTTGTCGACCCCACTTTCCCTTTCAGAGCTTCAGCGCAGGTGAGCACAGCTCCTACATCAGCCGCAGAGCCTTTGCTCCTGGTGAGGCTCCTTTGGCTTGGACAGTGGCGCCTTCAAGGTGATGAGGAGCATGCTGTCTCTTGAGTCTGCTCCACCCTCGGCTCCATTGGCTCCTTCTCCCTCAGTGCCTGTGCCTGCCTTTGTTCTGCCTCCTGCCAAACATAGGGAACCCAGTATGCCCCACTGGGTAACCCCACTTCTTCTGAAACCTCCCCCAAACATTCAGAGGTGGTCCCTCAGAAGAAGTGCAAGAGGAAGCATCTAGACTCCCCTGAGTCTATCAATTCGGATATGGACTTGGATTAGTTGGAAGGGTCCCCACGGTCACCCTCTGAGGATGTCTCCTTTCCAGACATCTCGGAAATCCTTAGAGAGAGGGGTGGCTGGAAGTCCCTAGCCCCTTCTGATTATGAGTCCATATACCTGGATGTATTTGGTTCCCAACCCTCCACTTCTTGGGTGTCTCCACCTTTCGACCCACTTTTGTCTGTAGTGAGTCGAAAGGCATGGAGTGCTCCAGAGACCATGGAACCTGTTCTGAGAAGACCTAACAAATTTATTACAGCTCCAGAAGATGTCTTTTCTTACCACCATGGTAAACTCCTACATGAGGCTCATTTCTTATGTGGCAGATGGAGCTTGTAGGGCAGCAGGTACCAGAGTAGCTTTATGCAGACACTCCTGGATGCACCTTTGTCAATTTGCGGAACCCTTTAAGTCTTCATTTACCAACACCCCCTTTGATGGCTCGTCCTTGTTTGGGCCTCAGGTAAAAGAGACTCTCACCAGGTGCGAACAGGATGGCAAGACTCTCTCTGCCATAGGGATCTGTTTTTCCACTTCATCTAGACCCTATCCTAAGGGTTAAGAGAGTGAAAAAATGTGGTTCCGAAAATCTCAGAGATCTTCGCCTGACACACATGGTGACTTTTCCTCCAGGGGCAGAGGGGTTCCACAACAGCAGGGTGACTGAGACACTTTCTCTGCTAGGCCCTTCCAGCACTCCTGAAGGGAGGCCTGGCTGTCCACCTCTGGAGGCAGTCGGGGGTAGACTATCACTGTACCCAGCAGCCTGGCAATCTATCAAGAGAGAAACATGGGTACTGCCGATAATATCCAGGGGTTACAAAATTCCCTTTTCTAAGTCCGCCTCAAAAGACAAACTTTCTATCCAAGATGTTCCACCCAGTCTTCGGGATCATGCAATCCTAGAGGTTCAAAGATCGCTAGATAAAAGAGCCATCCAGGAAGTCCCCGCAGACCAAATTGGATCCAGAACTTACTCAAGGTTCTTTTTAGTTCCAAAAAAGACAGGGGACTGGAGAACAATCTTGGATCTCAGCAAGCTAAACCAATTGGTATAAAAGACAAAAGTTCCGGATAGTGACACTGCAGTCCATTCTTCCCTTCTTGGGTCAGGACAATTGGATGTGCTCCATAGATCTCCAGGACGTGTACTACCATATAAAAATGGACAGGCAATCCAGGAGATTCTTACACTTCCAGTTGGGAGCCATTCATTATCAGTTCAGGGCCCTGCCTTTTGGTCTCACCACAGCCCCCAGGGTGTTTACCAAGTGTATGGCAGTGGTCACGGCTCACCTGAGGTGTTTAGGATTCCAGGTGTTTCCATATCTAGATGACTGGCTCCTCACTAATACCACCGAGCATCAACTAATCAAGGCACGGGACTACACAATCCAAACTTGTTCCCAGTTAGGCATCACAATAAACTATGAAAAATCTGCCTTGTTGCATTGTCAGTCTATTACCTTTATAGGGGCAGACTTAGATACAAGACGCATGATAGCAAAACTTCCTCTAGACAGGGTGCCAACCATTCATCAACAAATTTTGTTTCTCATAAAGAAGATGAAAGTTCAGGCAGGACAATTCTTACAAGTACTGAGCTCAATGGCTGCAGCTATTATGCTAGTTCCTTTAGCACACTTCCACATGCGGATTCTACAGTGGCTTTTTTCACTCAGTGGTCTTTCCAGGAATTGCCAATGTCACACATGATCTTGATCACAGAATCTTGCAAAAAGGACCTACTATGGTGGCTGGTCTCCCCCCAGGTGACTCTGGGTAGACCCTTTCTAGACCCGGATCCAGTAGCCACAGTGACCATGGATGCTGCCCAGATAGGGTGGGTGGGCATTATCTGGGATGGACTGTCCAAGAAATGTGGCAACCTCACGAGTACCATTTGCACATCAATGTTCTAGAGATGAGAGCGGTGCTTCTGGCGTTGCAAGCACTTCAAGACTCTCTACCTACAGGGACCATTGCAATCCAGACAGACAATATGTCAGTGGTATGGTACATCAACAAGCAGGGCAGAACCAGATCTTACCCTTTGTGTCAAGAGGCACTTCAAGTATGGCAACGGGTGAGGTCTTCCCAACGTTTTCTAATTGCAGCACACATTCCTGGAAAATCCAACATGATAGCGGACAGGCACAGCAGGGCTGTCCTCATGCCTTATGAGTGGTCCCTGAAGCAAGAAGTTGTGGACTTGATTTTCCACAAATGGGGCCAGCCATGCTGCAGTCTTTTTGCCACTCCCCTAAACAACAAATGCAGCAGCTACTTCGCCCTAGTTCCCTCTTTAGGACAGTCACCCAGGGATGCACTTTTTCACAATTGACCTCCAGGACTACTATATGCTTTTCCACCCTAAACTTAGTTTTAGCTTCAATGGTTCTGCCCTTTTTTGAACAAGCAGCATCTTGCCTTTTGAGGTTTCGATCTTGGAAAACCCTCTTCTTGGTTGCTATAACCTCAGCTAGATGGGTTTCTGAATTACATGCTTTGTCTATTCACCCCCCTTATCTCATTTTTCACAAAGATAAAGTCTAAGGACCACTCCTTCTTTCTTACCAAAGGTTTGTTCTGAGTATAACTTAAAGCAGTCCATTGAGCTTCCTGTGTTCTTCCCCAATTATGGCAACAAGGCAGAGTATAGATTACACCAATTGGATGTTCATAGACAATTACATTTTTATTTATACAGGACCAAAAACCTCAGAACATCAGACCAGATGTTCATATCTTTTGCTGACAATAAGCAAGGTTATCCAGTTTCTAAAGTGACTTTATCAAAATGGCTGTCAGGCACAATCACTTATTCATATGGTTTGCATAAAAAGACGCTTCCAGGAAGACCCCGAGGACATTCAACCAGGGCCTTATCTACCTCTGTTGCCTTTCAAGCTAAATTGCCTTTAGATTCAATCTGTGCAGAAGGAACATGGGCAAATCTTCATACCTTTATCTCTCATTACAAAGTGGATGTGGTCTCCCGAAATAGGGCATCCTTTGGTTCCACGGTCCTGAAGAGTTTGTTCCAGTGAGCCATCTGAGAACCAGGTGCTGGGGACATGGTTCCAATCAGCAAGAATGAAGGCAAGATGGGACAACATAACATAAAGAAGTTATGTACCTACCATAATGTTCCATGTTTGTTGTCCTGCATCTTGCCTTCCTTCTTGCGTCCTCCCCTCCTTCCCCCTTCCTGGAGGTCTGAGAGGAGCTCTTTATTGGTACACTGGCTGAGTTTCCTGCTGACATACCAGGTTGGTTAAGCATACTTTGTCCTTTCTTCTTTCCTTCCTACCTTGGTGTAAGAGCTTAGAAAAAAAAATAGTTTTTCTTACTACATATGTCTAGTGTGGGCTATTACAAATGAGATCTGGGTAGCTGCTGCTAGGCATGTTAGGATAAGGGGTAACCTCAAGCCAGTAAAAGCTCTCAAGCTATTATATATCAGATGAGTCGGAGCCGAGGATTGGCTCCGAACCCAACCAGCAAGAAGGAAGGCGAGATGAAGGACAACAAACATGGAACATTATGGCAGGTACACAACTTCTTTTTTTAGTAGCTATCACTTCAGCCAAAATAATTTCTGAGCTCCAAGCCTTATCGGCTGGGCATCCTTACATTATCTTTCATAAAGATAAGGTGTCTGTATGACCCAACTCTTCCTTTCTGCCGAAAGTGGCCATGAAGACTAACAATCAGTCCATACAATTGCCAGTTTTCTTTCCAAACTTTACTAATAAGGGTGAATGTATGTTACACCTTCTTGATGTTCATAAACAACTATGTTTTCATCTTCACAGAACAAAACAGTCTGTTTGTATCCATTTCCCCTAACCACTTATGTCAAGCAGTTTCCAAAATTATTCTGGCTAAATGGATTAATGATAGTATTTTGCTGATTTATTCTCAAAAATGTTTGGAATTGACTTTTCCTCATAGAGTGCACTCCACTGTATATATGACTACTTCCTCTACCTTCTCATCAAGAACCTCTATTGATGATATCTGTACTGCAGCCACTTGGTCAAAAACTCATACCTGCATTACAAATTACAAATGGGATATTGTCTCCAGAAGCAGAGCTTCCTTTGGTTCGACAGTGCTCCAGCATATCCTTCCTTGAGAGCCTCCCAAGAGTTTCATATCTGGGAACTCTGACCCATTTGTGAGGAAGAATGGAAAGGACAACATCAGCTTTAGAAGTTATGTACATACCATAACTTGGTATCTGTGTTGTCCATTATCATTCTTCTTCACCTTCTCTCCCAGCCATCTCCCAGCCTTGTCACTCCTAGATGGATTTTTGGATGATAATTTAACATTTATGTTCTAGGTCTGAGCCTCAGTCTTTTCCTGTGTCTGTTCTGTCTTTATAACACGGGAATGGAATAGAGACCATTATGGGTAGAGGGAGGAGCTCAAGATTTAAATCATAGATCTTGTAAATACGGCCAAGTCAGATCTGAGGACTGGATCTGTAACCCATTCATAAGGAAGAATGAAAGTAGACAACAGAGATGTCAAGTTATGGTATGTACATAACTTCTTATTCACTCCACTGAGGAGGTCCCACAGAACAGGATATGTAAAAAGAGGCACCTAGATTCCCCTCAGGAATCTCTCAATTAGGACACTGATTTAGAAGAAGGGGAAGGGTCCCCCAGATCATCACCAGAAGATGTCTCATTTGGAGACAGTCTAGAGCTTTTAAAACTGAAAGATGGTTGGTCTTCCAATACTACAGTGAAGATGTCTACACGTATGGCTGGTGCAGGGCCAAACCAAACCAAATTTCAGTACACAAGTGGCCAGCACTAAGAATGTTACATATCCGATTGAGGAAGGCAGGTTTGCCAAAACTGGTCTGGGACTAATTCAAATAAATAATTTCACTATTTTTGGTTGTTGTGTTGATTACCTCTTGGTACTGGGCATTTGTGTACTGGAATTTGGTCTTCCAATACCCCTTCCAAGGAGGAATTGGTTTTCCTGGAGGCTTTTGGGTCCAGCCCGGCTACTTCTTGGGTGACTCCTCCAGCTGATGAATACATAGATACTGCTTCTTACTAGGAGCGGAAGGATCTGTATACCGTGGAGCCGATTCCTAAATGTCCTGACAAAATTTTAGCTTCTGAAGCAAGGGATCCTAGTTGATGCCATGTCTGTGCTGGCAGACATCAAAAAAAGAGCTTGTGGAACACAGCTCTTCTGTAAACCCCCCTAACAGGGAGTCCAGGACATTGGACAGATTTGGTAAGTGTATATGCTTCAGCGACCTTTTCCCTCTGGTCTAAATTACCTGGCACATCTTACACGATAGACACAGATTTAATAAAGAACTTTCCAAATCTCTGTCTGAGACAGTATCTGCCAAGGGCCAAAATAGAGTCCCCTCCTAAATGGCCACCCTCCAGTCAATCTCTGATGAGTCCTTGAGGCTAATGCTCCATTTGAGAGATCTTCTTTATTTGACCCCAAAGTAAAGGACATGCTCTCCAGATATGTGCAAGAAGAAAAGACCCTGTCTACCTTGAGTTTATGTATTTCTACTCCTCAAAGACCTTTCTCTAGGAATCAGTGAGGATGTAAGAATATGTTGTTTCATAAATCCCAGGGTCCTGTTCAGGATTCATATGGAGACAGTTCTCTCGGGGGTAGGGGGGTAATTAAAAATGAAGAAGCTGCCCCCATGGCAGAGGTAGCCTGCAGAACCAGGGCTTCCTTGATTCCTCCCCGGACAAACCTCACCAGCAGTTCTGAAAGGAAGCCTGACTGCTTCCCATTGGAGGCAGTCAGGGGGCATTTGTTTTTCAACATAAGAGCCTGGCTGTCTATAACAAAATATTCCTGGGTGCAGAGAATTATATCCAGAAGCTATATCATACCATTTTCCCATGCTCCCCGTACAAGAATTAAAAGAATGCCAGATGTTCCATGTAATCAGAAGGAAGCAGCATTAGAAAAAGAAAGGTTGATAGGAAAAAAGAGTCATCCAGAAGGATCCCACAGCCCAGAGGATCCAGGACCTATTCAAGATTCTTCTTAGTGCCTAAAAAGACAGGGGACATGAGACAAATACACCCATACTGGATCTCAGCAGACTAAATCAGTTCATACAATATTCAATGTTTTGGATGGTCACAGTTCAGTCCATTCTGCCTCTGCTATAAAAGGATGATTGGTTGTGCTTAGTAGATCTTCAAGATGCATACGTTTGCATCAAAATGAACAGGTGGTCCAGAAAATAGATGTCCTTCCAGCTGGGTGTCAGTAATTTCAGTTCAGAGCTCAGCCGTTTAGTCTCACCAGAGCCTCTAGGGTGTTTATCAAATGCATGGCAGTGGAAGCAGCTCACTTGAAACTGCTGGGATTCTGAGTTTTTTTTCATTCTTGGATAACTGGCTCTTAGCTTTCCCAACCAGGCATCTACTCCTGCAGGCAAGGGGCTACTTGCTCTAGTTGTGCCTCCATCTAGGCATCACAGTCAATTACAACAAATCACAACTCACACCTATGCAGAGTCTGGAGTTCATAGGCGCTTGTCTGGACACAGTCAGTCAGATAGCATCTCTTCCTCCTGCTCTAATCTAGACACTCAGATCCCAGGTAAGGAAAGTAATACAACATTCTTCTCTTCCATCATGACAAATTTTACAAGCTTTGGAATCCATGGCAGCTGCTTTCACCCTCATTACTCCTGCCAGATTTCACTTGCAAATACTTCATTGGACATAGTCAGACCAGTGGTCCATTCTTTGACATTCTTAACCTCCCCAGTCAAGATCACACATGCATGCAAAAGATATCTTCTTTCTTTAATGTATTCATTTGAACAAACTCTTCATCCATTTTTTTCCCCCTGCCCACAGCCATGGTGACCATGAAAGGCTCCCAGCTGGGGTGGGGAGCAGTATTTGGGAAGGACAGTCCAATGTACATGGTCTCCCAAAGAGGCCGAGACACATATCAATGTCCTGGTAATGATAACAGTTCTCCTAATGTTGCAGGCCTTTCAAGACATTCCTCCCTCTGGGACAATTACTATTCAGATGGGCAATATGTCAATGGTCTGGTGCATCATTCAACAGACTCATAATTTTCTAATAGCAACGCACAACCCTGAGAAACCCAGCTTAATTCTGACTAAACTATGCAGGTCCATTCTGATGCCATATGAGTGGTCTCTCAGTGTCAAAGTAAGGGAGAGAATTTTCTATCAAAGGGACCAGCCATGCTGTGACCTAATCACTTCTCCCTTCAACATCAAGTGCAGCATGTTCTTTGCCCTGATCCCACTAACAGAGGAGCCACTAAGAGATGCTCTGGTCCACAATTGGCCCTCCAACCTCCTTTATGCTTACCTACTGTTACCTCTTATCCCCAAATTTCTACAGAAAGCATTCCGATTGAACAGCACAGTTATCCTCATTGCCCCCTTTTAGACTTGTCACATTTGGATACCCTTTCTCTGGCCTCACCTTGGATACTGGATCCAAATCCAGACCTCCTCTCTCACCTAAAAGGGATGACTAATCCAGACATTATAGGCATCAAACTGACCACATAGTTTCTCCAATTCCATTGATTGCTAGAAAGCCCAGGCTCTCCTTCCCAGTTCATCATGTTTTGTTATCTTGTCAAAAAGCTTCTACTGGAAGAATTTATAAAAGTAAATTGAAGACATTTGTATTCTGAGGATTTAGCAGTGACCTAGACCTCCCCTTTCTTCCCCTGTACTGGCTATACTGGAATTTGTAGCTTTAATTTTCAGTGAGGGGGCCCTGTTCTCTGAGAAAACAGAGAACAAAACCATTTTAATGGTTCATATGACAAGGAAGTGAAACAGAAACTGTTGCATTCCTAGCACACTCAGACAGTTCCACTGATTTTTATTGTATTTCACTGCGCAACTGTCTCAAGAGTGCACTATTTTTTTTTTTGGAAGTGGGTTTATATGTTGATAGATCTAGTAATTGATCAAAACTTTGTGTGCTAAGGAAATTCGCATTAATTGACTCTTGCATACATGCAAACATTTGCCATCCAAAATACGTCTAAGAAAATATTGGGACAAGCTATCTGTATAATACGTTGAGCATCAGAGGTATTTGTTAATGAGCTAGAAATTAAGAAAAACATGTCAAGTCTTTAGACAAGAAAAAAGTGAAGTGTTTAAAGCTAAAGCAATTATTTTTTCTGAATTTAGAATCAAAAGTTAAATTTCAGTTTAATGAGGTGTATATGTCATATAACACAGACATAGAGGAGATATCATTAGTTTGCAGTCAATGTACTTAAAGCTCAGTACATGTATTACATCTATCTTTTAACGCACTCAAGCCTATAACACCATTTTGTGTATTTCCAGTTGACACCCATAGCTCTTATGGCATCCAGCCATTTTTTCGGCAAGGCTCCTTTAACCAAGTGACTTATCAGCTAATAATAGGTAGAGTATTACAAAGTGCAAGGAGTTACTAATAAAATTACACAAAAAAATTAAATCTAGGTTAAGAAAGTGTAGTGAACTTATCTTTTATATTTTTTGTTTATCTTTTATATTTTTGTTTATCTACTGTAAGATTGTAAATCCTCTGAAACTTTTCTCCTCGGGTCTCCACTGTAAAAGGGCCTCTTGCTCAATTGGACTAACCTGGTTAACAAATTTCAATAAATAAATAAAATACATAAATAAATTAGGCACTTATTCATAGTTTCATATTTATGTTCATATTTTCATAGTTGAGAGCTCTACATATAATTGAGGGGTATAGTGTGAAATGCCATGGGGGAAGACAGGAAAAATTTATAGTCAATGTCCATTTAGATAACACTATACCTGAGATATTGCTGTCTGTTAGTAATTATGAAAACAATATTTCCATATCTATGTATTACTTAAAAAACAAGTGACTTACAAACTGTTTAGACTTCAGATGAAACATTAGATGTTCTTGTAGAAAACTGTCTTTGATGTTTGCACGGTAAATTGCAAATCTTTAGAGATATTCATTGTTATTTAAATGGCTAATTATACAATTAAGCATATGTCTTCATATGTCTACAAATATCTCAAACTTTTAGTCATAGAGGATTTTCTTGTTGTCACGTGAAACATTATGTCTGGTTAACAAAAATGTTCTAACAATATATGTTTGAGTAGTACAGTTTCTAAGATATTGCAATTTATTTGTGAACATTTTAACAACAGATATAATTTGGGGTTGGGTGCATTAGAATATATTATAGTATTTATAGAATGGCAATGAATGAACTGAGTATTATCACTGTAAAGGATATGTCTTACTTGTAACATTGCTGTTTGAACAGTTTTAATAGTTATAATAGTTCATAGAGTATTTACATTTGTTTATCTTATGCTTTTAAGTTTATTTTTCAGAAAATAGCTGGAATCCAAGGATGTGCATAGGCTACTATATGTGTGACATTTCACATCATACAGGTGTTAATGAGTTAAAGTAGTACATGTTTTCAGGTGTGTGTGTTTGTGTCTTTGTTATAGAGAGTAATGATGTTGCGGCTGTGTCTAAGTGAGAACTACCAGGATCTAGGTCTTATGAGTTTTCATTTAGACAGTGATGTAATTATCATTCTTGGTTAGCAGTCTAATGAACTGATAGCTGCAACAAAGGGAATTGCATTTAGGAAGGTAACTCACTGGAGTTTTCAATCAACTTTTTATGTTGTCAATGCTCCTTACAGTAAATTCCATTGTTTAACACAATGACTCTGATGTCATAGATTTAGTGAAGGAAAGGCAACAAGAAATGTTTGACATGATGTGAAGGTGATATGATCAATAACAATGCATCAGAAAAGCTCTACAGACAGGTTTTTTGACCTTCCTTTCCTGTCACTGTTTTTTTTTTGTTGTCACACTGTGAATGCATTATTTAACTGCAGTGTATGGAGAGTGGTGACTACACTTCGATATCTGGAAAAAGACAAAGTAGTTAAGCACTTCTGAAGTGCAAGACTCAGTCTTAACAAATGTTAAGCACCCCTGCTTTGGTTATTAAGATGTTAAGCACCCCTGCTTTGGTTATTAAGATTGGGTATTGCACTAAGCAGTTAAATCTGGCAATACTGACCAGTAAATGACAGATGGAGAATAAAAAAATGGATTTGTTTCTGCCTGCTGTCTGTGCTGTTAATGTGTCCTTGACTTTGTGTAACATGAGGAAGTGTATTAAAGCCTTTTGGACAATGCTTGCTAATTGTTTTATGGCTTTGAAAGCAGGCAAAATGCTTAGCGCATATTTCCCTTTAACTAATAGTACATGGAGCTTATAAAGCCCCATGCAGTAAAAAGAATTATGATGGGGTCCCTAATCATAATCCTTTATAATATGTGCTTGACATGGATGCCAAGATTCACCTACTGAGCTTTGCTTTCAAGGCTGATTTCTTGGCATCCGTGTCTCAAACACATAATAAGCAGGTTATATTCAGAAATTTACTCATAATCCTCTATATCCAGTCTGAAAGAATAAACAATTAACCACTCAGAAACAGTCTCAGATCAACAGAGAACTGCTTCATCAGAGACTGATGATTTATTCACTGCACTCCCACCAAGAGAGATATTTGTATAAAGCATACAATTGTAGTGCTTAGTACTGACATTGAATCAAAACAACAGGTAGGATGTGAGTGAGATAATGCGTTGTTCCATGACTGCAATTCTCACATCCAGAAAAGTAAAAAAAAAAAAAAAAAAACAGGAAGGACAAAAAAGGTTACACTGGCTCATTAGGATAATGGCCACTGTGATGAAAGGAGATACTGCCAGGACAGCTATCTTGAATTTTGTAAATAATTATTGTCATTTGTGAATATCAACATGATCTATGTAAGATGCTTGTGTTACAAATGTATTAGAACTGTATGTCATGTGTATATCAAACTGGTCTGCATATACATGTGCATTAAAAAGGTATTTTATAAAGTGCTTGTGCTTAAAATATAACCACAGTGTGTCCTAATGGAATAAAACAGAAATGTACATGCACTATTGTAACTGTTTAAATGTATATATTGGATGGTGGCGTGATGCAGTGGTAGTGTTGTCACCTCACAGCAAGAGATTCTCCAGTTCAATTCTTGGCTGTGGCACCTTCTGTGAGGAGTCAGCATGTCCTCCCTGCATTCACATGGGTTTCATCTGGGTGCTCTGGTTTCTTCCCATCTTACAAAGACATGCATCTGGAGCATTTCTCCCCTGGACTTAGCTAAAAATTGGCTTTATTCCAAGTTGGACTTTCCCAGTAAACTAATGTTAAATAAATAAGTAAAATATATTTAACAGTGAAAAATGGAATACAGTAGGTTAACTTCAGAAAAATAACTGAAATTAAATTACTTTATGGCTATGCCATGAAAGATGATATCTTTCAGTTCCAGTGCAGCAAGGAGACACAATGTCTAAAACTAGGGTGTTTTCTGTATTGTCTCTAGGGTTAAATAATTACTAGTCTTGAAATGTGAAGGAATATAATTGTTTTATGATTTTCAACATCTGCCAAAGATCTGAGGTCTATATATTTTCAGAGATAGGGGTCTATATCATATGAGCGAATTACACAAATTGCGAACGCTCATAATATCATACGTACTGGACCTCAAACTTCCTATTGTGGGGGGCTGTGCCCCCCACCCCCCCACTAAATATATATTCCAACTCCGAGATCACACTACAGTGAGGAAAGGGCAAATATCCCATTCTTCACTGTACCACGATCTCAGAAAAAGCACTTTGAGGTCCGGTACATTTGATATTATGAGCATTCGCAATTTGTGTGATTCACCCATATGATATAGACCCCACAGATAGATAATAAATACTGTTAGCTTCCAGCAGAGGGGGGTTCACCTGGGGATAGAGTTAGATGACAAGAAATGATGTAATTCAGCAAGCTATCCCAGCAGTAATATTTGAGATATTAATTTAAAAAGTCTCTTAGAGAGACAGGACATTCTGTATTCTGTCTTGGACCTAGCAACAAGAAGACTCATTCACCACACATCTGCCTTGCTGTGATGAAGTAAGTTACTAGGGAACAGTATAATTCTCTTGGATATAGTCAGGATTATAAGAAAGCTTAGTTTAGATATTTTTTTATTTATTCCAGACTGTCCTGCAATGTTGTTTTAAATAGTTCCTGTGATTTTGAACTGTGATGTCCCTGTGAATATATACTGAGTATTTTCTTGTCCTTTTATTAAATATATTTAAACCTTTCATTGTAGCTGATCTGTCTAGACATATTTAACTTTTGAGAGTACTTGCATATTTGTTTCATTACACTGTGTGGGCTACTCCTAATAGCTTTGCTGCTGGTCAAACTGCCATTTATATTAATATTATATTACACAGTAAAATTGGGCACCCTTTGTTAAGGGCCTTAAAGTAGCTGATAAGGAGTTGGCTGGTGGCAGTGATATGTGTGTGTGTGTGTGTGTGTGTGTGTGTGTGTGTGTGTGTGTGTGTGTGTGTGTGTGTGTGTGTGTAAATCAAACCTCAAAGAGTGTGTGTGTTAGCTACTTGGGCAGGGACTCGAAGGACTGCTTGGACAGAGAGGGTGCTGGAGGTCTTAGCTTGGCCACTCATCTGAGCTCTCAACTCTATAGTTGTGCCAATGGAAGTCTTATTGGGGATTTGGAGAAAGAGGGAGAAACCAGTTCTGGACTGACTGTGGTCTCTGTGTGTTCTTAAGGGAAATTGCACTTGATTCAGAGAGCTGCATCTGGAAATACTGTGTGTATACCTGTAATCCTCTCATTGTACATCCCTCAGTGGTGCCAGTGCTGAGGGTTGAGGCTCCTTGATTACTGATCCAGTGGTGGGTTGTCACAGTCACCAAGCAGTTTTCACAGCTAACCTTCAATCATAATGCAATGAGATGAATACCATGCTCTTTGAATGTATTATCTTTAACAGATATTATGAGGGTAAGCAAATAAGGATATACACTCATTTCAGTCATTAATAAAATAAACTAGCTAACTCTAGAAGTAAGTCTGTGCCATGAAAAAGCATGCCTCTCAGACCATGGAGTAATATATTATTTGTAACACAATAAAACAGCAAGCCTTCATGATAGAAAGTGTATATAAATGGTTAATACTAAGCAACTGAAAGGGAACAGAAAAAAAAGAAATCACTTGTCAGAATTATCCTGTGAGAATGTAATAAAATTAATAAAAATATACCAGAGTCAACATGTTGAAAGCATTACAAGGTTGACTAACACACAGCTGTAGCAAAAATAAAAATGAGACATTTTAAGCGTAAAGTAATGTCCATCAAATATGCATTATTTATGTATTATGCTCTGAGTTGTCATTTTATGTCTGTGGTGGAATTTGCCACTTCATGTAAATTTTAATGGTGTTCACATAATCTATGTTTATTTTTCTTTTAGTGCTACCCCTAAAATATGCATAAATATGCCTTTTCAGAACTTAGAAAAATCCCCCCTTTTAAAATTAGAATGTAAATACATTATTAACTCCAAATCTGATTATATCAAGGAGTAACTTAATTGCTTAATTACTTTTATTAACTGATGCACAAAACTGTGCACCACCTTACGATGAGTGCGTATTCTATATCCACAGCATTAATATGAAGAAAAGTATAGTGATCTGATTAATTACTAACTTCATTCTCTAGCTCACATTAACTAGACACCGTAAAACTCCACTGCCAATCATGAGCGAACAGGTGATCCACTGTGGCAACCGCTAACCAGGAAAAGCCGAAAGAAGAAGATTCTCTAGCTCACATTATTTAATAATAATTGTAAAATGATGCATAAAATGTACTTCAAGGCTTATGTCCTGCAATTTTCTGAAATGTATAATGTTTAGATATGAAGAGACTATGATCAAGTAAACTAAAACTGTTTTGCATTGTAACAAATAGCAATTTCTTAAAATATTAGGTCTGTTAGAGAAAAAAATGCACCATTTTGATCATACACAAGCAATATAATGTAACATCTTAAAAGTATTCAGAGTAACCAATGTCTGTGATGAAGTCCGTGAAGGGAGAGTGTGTGTGTGTGTGTGTGTGTGTGTGTGTATGTGTGTGTGTGTGTGTGTGTGTGTGTGTGTGTGTGTGTGTGTGTGTGTGTGTGTGTGTGTGTTTGCTTTTGCGTTTATGTGTGTTTGTGCACACGCACATGCTTGCGCATGGGTGGGGAGGAGTGGAGCATGTGTGCTTGTTTGTGTGTGTATGTAGAGGTGGTCTGTGTCGGTGTTCACCCATAAGTTTCCACACAACTGTATGACAAGTTTTGACAGCAGCTTTGAGAGTGAGGAAATATGAGCAAACTTTAAAGTAAATCTGTTGGGATTTGAAGCATTACATGCTCTGTTTGCTAATATTCTGAGAGACTTATAATGACACCTGAGCTCCATAAGACAAATGTAGAAATTTAGTGTTTTACTAATATAAAACTACAAATGAAATTGGACTATTAAAGACATTTCACAGGAAAAAAGTTATTTATTCTGGAAAGGTAAAGTAAGACACTTTTTGATCTGATGTCTTTTCCATCCATTTCGTAGTTGATGGGTTTCAGATCTGATCAGGGATCCAACTTTGGCAACTTTTTCCAGGCTTAGGGTCCATAGCTTAGGCTCTTGCTCTTACCCATAATCCCTTCCAGTCCCCAATATTTTCTAAGATCTTATTTGCCACTCACAGTATGGATGTTATTCATTGGCTCAGGCTTCAGTGCAGTTAAGTGCTTTTAAGTATTTCTTTTGGAAAGTGTTTCATACTTCCCTGCTGTTATTTTTTTTTAAATAATATAGGTTTCTGTTTTCCTATTGCAATTCCTTCCCATAACAACAAATACAACTTTACTCTAGGCCTCCTTTGCACTTCTTTTCCTTTTTCTACTAGTAATATCTAGTAAATTTTGATACCATTGCTGGTATTATCCATATATATATATATATATATATATATATATATATATATATATATATATATATATATATATATATATATATATATATATATATATATATATATATGTATGTGTGTGTGTGTGAATTTACACCAGTTTCTTTTTTTTCAATGTATTCCTGTTACCATTGCTGGTAGTGTTACCCGTGATTTTTATTTCTTTCAGGGGCTATGTTCAACAGCCTTACTGGTTTTAAGAAATGTGTGGCTTGTAACCACAAGATGACAAATTCAAATTCACACCTAAAGTGTGTGTATTGTTTGGTGGCATCCCATCAGGAAAAGGATTGCTCAATTTGAATGGCCTTTGGTCATCAAGTCATGATTGAATGTGTAATAAAGTCATGCTTAAGGGTCTCATTCCTTCTGACTTTCAAAATCTGCATCTGGAGCTTCCCTATCCACAGAAAATGTTATTGGGTAAATGCAAAGGGGACAACAGCAATAAGCCCAAAGAAAAGGGCAGAGAGGTGAGGAAGAGATTCCCTGATTGCTCTCCTTCATCCATATTATCTTTGGCTCTGACTTTCCAAGCCTTTTGATCCTACTAATGTGTTGCATATGATCCTGGTACAGTCCAAGACTCTTTCCTTACCAGAACTATTTTTTCCTGGATCTATTCTCTCCTAGGCTGTGGTTAACCTTTGTACAGTAGAGATCTTTACAGAGAACTTCAAGGCCACCTTCCACATCTTCATCATTTAGGCCCATCAGGTTGCCAGAAGCTTGATTGAAGCTGATTGCAAAAAAATAATGAGAACGTTTCTCTGGACCCAAATTTAATTGGGAGTTCTCCTGGCTCCAGCTTCAATCAGACCCATGAGCTTTGGAGCCTCTCCTTTGTCTATGGCTACTCCTAGCCTGATGTGACCTCCTGGGTCAGGGAATCTGGATCTGAGGTCTTCTGTTGTTCAAGTCGGTTCCAAAGTTGTGGTCATCTTCAACTCTTCTATGATCTGTTACCCAAACTGCTCCGATTTCATGAGCTTCAACTTAGAAGCTCTCTGAGCCATCCCTTCCCCATGGAGCCTTGGCTTTACGTATCTCAACTCCAGTTTCAGTCTTGGAGCAGAGTCGTGGTGGTGCTCTTGGTCATGCTGGTGTGGCAGTTTCTGCTCCTACTGACGTAATCTTGGGTCACCCCTTGACTTCAGCATTTGAGACAGTGGACAGAGGTCTCCACAAGGCTGGAGAATGGGTACCTCTTACCCTCTTGGCTGCACCTGCTACACAACTGATACCCCTGGGTCCTGATCCTGCACAGTCTATCAGATCAGGATAGCCAGTTCATACTAGTCTTGAAACGACCCTCATTCAGGACACCAGTCAGAGTTCTGAATCCTTTCTGGACCTTCCCCCAATGAAGGATCCTCAGAAGCATAAGTGTAAGAGGAGACAAATTGACTCCCCAAAGAGTCATTGACAGAAAACATGGATTTCAGAGAAGGGAATGGGTCCTCCAGATCTCCCCTAGAGGATGTCTCATTTGGGGAGATCCTTGAACTTCTCAGACAATAAAGAGATTGGTCTTCTGAAGCCCCTTCCCAGGAGGAGTATGTGTTCCTTGAGATTTTTGGTTCTAGCTCAGCTTTTCCATGGTTTGTTTTTTTTCTGCTGATGAGATTTGACTTCACAGAACAAATCACCAGAAAACCAGACAAATGTATTGTTGCCCCTAAAGATTGCTGTCACTGGAGTAAATCCCCAACAGTGGATGCCATGGTAGTGGAGGTAGCCACTAAGAAAAAGCTTGCTGAAAAAAGCTAATATGTTCATCCCCCTAACAGAGAGAGTCCAGGACTCTGGACAGGTTTGGGAAGTGAGCTTACATTTCAGCTACCTTTCTGTTAAAGTTGCCAAATTATTTTGACACACATGACCAGGTTAAGTAGACGTGACAAAAGAGCTGTCCAAGTCTCTTTCTGGGTCCATGTCTGCAAAAGACAGGAAAAATTGTGAATTTGCAGCTGTCCATCCTTCAGTCCCTGACAAATACCTCCATGCATCTCATATTCAATGCATCAGAAGGTGTTTTGAGAGCTGCAGGAACAGACATTATCATATGGAGGCATGCCTGGATGCATTTGTGGGATTTTGCAGAGCCTCTTAAGATGATTTTTATCACTACCTCTTTTGATGGATTGACTTTTTTCAGCCCTAAGGTCAAAGGCATATTCTCCAGGAGTGAACAGGATGGGAAAATTCTTTATGTAGAAGGTATGCAGTTTTCAGTTCCCCAAAGGACCTTTTCTAGAAAGTAAGAAGCTGTGGTTTTGGAAGTCCCATGGATTTTCTCAGGATTTCTCTGAAGATAGATCCCCCTGAGGCAGAGGGGTTATTCTAATGGTAGATATTACCTTCATGACAGAGGAGGCCCACAGAACCAAGGCTTCAGGGGTCTGTTCTCTGAGAGGCTATTTCAATGCTCCTGAACAGTTGCTAGACTGCTGCACTGTGAAGACAGTCAAGTTGGAGCTTGCCTCTATACCTAGAAGCCTGGATGCCTATCACCAAAGATGTCTGGGTGCAGATAATAACTCCATCCATCCTCAACCTCTTTTTCCCATTTTGTACATGGGGTCAGGGTGTCACTTCAACAGTGACAATCATCTCGAGCTAAGGTTTACACCACCGGGTGGCTAGCCCTGCTGCAGTATTTCATTCGTACCAACTACCACAAGCTATTTCATTCCTTTTCTGTATCTACTCCCTCTATGAAAGAAAATCACCAAAGTACTACCCTCTCAAAGAAAAGTTGCAACATTAGAAATGTAATACCTGCTAGACAAGTTAGTCATCAAAGTGGTCCCACCAGATCAGAAGGAATTCAGAACTTATTCCAGATTTCTTTTAGTGCCAAAAATAATGAGGGCTTAAGGACAATGTTGCACCTCAGCCAGTTGAATCAATACATCAAACACACAAATTTCTGTGTGGTCTCTGTACATCCCATTCTCTCTATTTTGAGGAAGGACAATTGGATGTGCTCAATAGACCTTCAGGATGTGTACTACCACATCAAAATGTATAGAAGCTCCAGGAGGTTTCTTGCCTTCTGACTAGAGGTCAGTCAAATTCAGTCAGAACCCTGCCCTTTGGCCTTAACACAGTCTCCCAGATGTACACCAAATGCATGGCAGTGGTTGCAGCTCATCTCCAACTGCAAGAGTTCCAGGTGTTCATCTATCTAGAGAACTGTTCCATCACCACTTCTACCAGGTGTTTGTCAGTCCTGGTAAGAAACTGTTTGCTTCAGCTATGCTTCAACTAGGGAATTACAGTGAACCAGAACAAATTTCAGTTTTTCCCAGCACAAGTTCTGGAATTCATAGGAGCATGTTTGGATGTAACCATTCAAATTGCAAGGTTACCAGAGAACAGGTTATACACTCCAATAAATCAGGCCCAACAACTTATTACATATCAGTTGCAGCCTGCCAGACTAGTTCTTCAACTCCTGTGTTCAGTGGCAGCCTCCATTACTTTGGCCCCCTTGATAAGGTATTACATGAAAGTGTTGCAGTGGACACTAGCAGTCCAATGGTTCATTATATCCCAGATCATGACTCTTCTAGTCCACTTAACAAGAATCTGTATAAATCATGTAAGTTTGTAGATTACGTCTCCATAGGTGTTTCAGGGCCATTCCTTTATTCCTCCCTCTTCCAAAGCTGGTCACCACGAATGCTTCCCAACTTAGGTTGGGAGGGCATTACCTGGGAATGATGGTCCAAACCACATGGTCCCCATCAGAGGCCAGTCTTCACATCAGTGTCTTAGAGATGAGGGCAGTCTTCCTAACATTGCAAATTTTCAGGATGCCCTTCCTCTAGGAGTGATTTATATCTTGACCAACAACATGTCAGTAGTCTGGTGCATCAACATACAAAGGGGAACATGCTCCTACTCTGTGTCAAGAATCAATGAAAGTGTAAAGAAAATGAAAACACTGTCATCTGCGTTAGCATGTCTGGCAGGAGATTTGTGTATATTCTCAGATTAAATTGTCTTGTATGCCAGCATGTCTAACCGTGAAAACATAAATACATTTTTAAAATGTTAAGTATTTCCCTGTTTATACAAAATATTTAAGGAATCAATCAGTGTTTTTATACATTTTTAATTGCACATGTTTGTGAGGGAGATTCTAAAGTACAAACTGTCTGTGGAGAATCAGCTTATCAGTAGGTGATGTCATTAGAATGTTCCTCATTGCTATGTGATCATTTGAACAGATGATTGACAGGAAAAAGAACTGTTTCAAACAGCTGATTGTTATTTTTAAAAGAAGACAGTTGAGACTGTTAACCTGGACTATAAAAGAGACTGCTGAAGTAAGTTGAAGGGCAGTTAGTGAAGAGTTGCAGTCACAGTACTGTGCAGTGGATATCCCAAAAAAAGGACTCACCAAAAAAATTATAAACCTGCCTTTGTCTTGCTGTTATATTTTAGATTAGATTAGGGACAATATTTTCTAGTGAGATTAGGAAAGTATAATCATTTAGATAAAGTTTTTCTAAGATGATGGACTTCTATCCTACAGTTTAATTGTATATTTCTGGGGATTGAATTCTGGTGTTTATTGAAAATTATTGAGTTACATTCCTGTAATCATTTTACTTATTAAATATTTTGCATTACTTTACATTGTAGCTGGACAATCAGTGTATTCATTAGCGTTTAGAGAGTGCTTATACCTGTTTGATACTCCACAGGTCACCTCAGATGCCTGGCTGCTTCTGGTCATAGCTGTTATGTATTTTGATATTTAATTTTTAATAATTGATCACACTTTGTAGAGTGTGTAAACTTGTCTGACTCTGGTTGCAGCATTTACCATTTGTCCTGGGGAGGGGAAACAGCTGAAAATCTGTGTCAGGCTTCCCATAAGTGTTTGTTTGAGTGTGTGAGATTTGAATTTATTTTGAATGTGAATGAGTCAGAGGTCTTAAACTGGAACACATTGCTCTGAAGTGTATAATAAGGGATTACATTTGGGGTGGACAGGGGTATATAGTTCAGTCATAGGAAATAGAGCATGTTCCTTTTCTGCTCTTAAAGGAAATTCTGGAATTGTACACTTGTGTGCTCTGTGCTTTGGTGTTTTCCATGATGTTCCCACACTGGAGTCAGTAGTGAGGATTGAGGCTCCTTAATTACTGACCCGGGTTTTAAGTGGGGCAAGTCACATTTTGGTGGCAGTCCGGTGGGATATTATCTGGATGTCACATTATTGTTGGCAGTCTGGTGGGATTTTTACTGGATCTCAGTAGCCTGTGGGTAGTTGTCATTAAAGTGTGCACATGACAGCCTCAAGGTAAACTTGCAGAATTTCAATCTACCCCAGTTTTATTTATTTATTTTTTTAGTTAGTCAGGGATAGCAGGCAGGGATGTTGGCAAAAGATTTTAGCAAGCTGACAAAGATCAAGTTGGATAAGGAGTGTGAATCCAGAGGATTGGTGCATGCTAGCCTGACCTAGGAAGCAATGATTTCAGTCCTGGTTGCAGCCACAGCTCAGACCAGCTGTTTGGAGGATATCCAATTTTGATGTTGGTGATGTGCAGCCTGCTAAGACAAAACAGTCCACATTTTCTTAAGAGGACCTGAGAATCTGTCTGGGATAAGGAGATTGGAACTGGAGGCTGAGGAGAAGCTGTGCCACCATGAATTGGATTCTAAATGTCTTGAACTGGAGTAAGCAGAGAGACTGAAGTGTTTAGAAGCCGGGGAGAACAAGAGATAGCATGAGGAGAATGAGAGACAGCACCAGCATTAAGTGGAGCTTCTTACCCTTTGAGAGGTCATAGAGATAATGGGAAAAGGAATTACCAGACCCCAGAAGCTGTAAAAGTCAGTAAACTTTTTCCTTAGTACAGGGATGGGGATGATTTTGATAGTTTCATTCATATCTTTGAGAGGGTATGTAGACAATATGATGCTGACTGTGAGATCTGGGTTTGGCTCCTGACTCTCTTACTCCATGGTAAAGCTGTTTAGGCTGTAGCAAAGCTAAATGATGTAAATTGTTTGAATTATCACAAAGTGAAATGTTGCTTGGTTGACTATTTCAAGCTTACATCTGAGGCATATAGAAAAAGTTTCATGAACATAGACACAAGGCAGATGAATGTGTGTGTAATTATATTGCTGACTTAAGTACTTACTTTAACAGATGGGTGAGTGGGAGTTAGGTCACCACTTTTGAGGGACTGACAGACCTTTTGGTGAGGGAAAAAGCCTTCAGTACTTTGCCTGATGACATGAGGGTCTGGTTAGCAGACCATGAGTGTAACTCTTCAGAGGTGTTAGGGAGAAAAGGGGATCTCTTCTTGGCAAGCAGAACACCACTGCATTAGAATGGGATACCCAGTGCTGCACATGGATATAAGGGAATCCATGGGGGGCAGTCTAGAACACTCCAACAGAGTACACTAGTAACGGAGAAACTACTAATCATAGTGCATGGTTAGGGATCAGATGTTTCAGTAAAACCAGAGGGGACACATACCATCCAAATGTCCATTGAGGCAAGGTGAGAAACAGAAGGTGAGGGAGCCAGTAAGTGTGTATGACAAACCTCCAGTGGTAAATTGTTTAGAAACAACTGGGGTGCCTAATTATCACCAAAATGTTTATCCTGTCTTAGTAGGTGGTAAATAGGTAACTGCTAAGAGGGATACAGCTTCTGATATAATCATTGTGAGGCCTGTAGTGGTTAGAGAAGAGCAGTACTTGCTTGGGCAGTCTACTCCAAACAGAGTTTTGGGAGGTACCCAGTTCCAAATATCTTTGGCTAGGATTCATCTTGACTGGGAGGGTGTAAGAGGAAGCAAGCAAGTAGATATGTTTGAGGATTTTCCTGCAGATGTCCTAATAGGGAATGACTTTGATGATGAAGTACGTTGTGTACATGCAATGACATGCAGTCAGGCTTGGAAATAGGCATGTAGGTTGGGTAGTCTTGGAGAGACCCAGAAAGATCTCATTACTGAAACTGGGACTGGCATGGTGTTGGTTTCAGAGAAGGTGCTATCTGGTAGCAGTATGTCTGAATGTGAGCCACAGCTACTGGTGAGTACTGATGTTCTCTTGGACATGATGAATGTGAGGGTGAAGGTGGGTGGTGATACCCAGAGTGACAGCAAGGTGCAGCTGTTGGAAGTGACTAGGATTCCTGCTGAAGGGGAGCTGGGGGAAGGTCATGAAGGTAGAGTTGAGACAGGCTCAACTTACATATCCTACGTTACAAAGCTTGAGAGAGATGACTAAGGATGCACCTGAGGCTCAAGGAAGAGGGGAGTCTGTATACTGGAACAAAGGTTTGTTGTATAGAGAGTAGATTCCTAGAGGTGGGCTAGAAGGTGAGGTAATATGGCAGTTGGTCATGCCTAGAGCTTACCATCTACCACTTTTAGCCATAGCACATGACATTCTTTTCTCAGGTCATATGGGCATAGGATGTACTAAAAGACATATTATGCAAAATGTCTATTGTCCTGGGATTGCAAGGGATGTGGTAGGAATTTATAGGACTTGTGAACAGTGCCAAAAAGTTGGTAAAGCAGGGTACAAGGCTAAGGCTCCATTAATGCCTTTGCCTGTTATCGAAGAGCCATTTCAGAGAGTGGCCCTAAATATTGTGGGACTCCTGAGTACTCCCAAGTTCTACAGGAATGGAATACATCTTGGTGGTAGTAGACCATGCTATAGGATATCCTGAGGCAGTGACTCTATCATCTATAGAGGCAGAGAAGGTGTAAAATGCTTTGTTAGAAATTTTCAGAAGTAGGTTTTCCATGGGAAATACTGACAGACTTATGTGCCAACTTCATGTCAAACCTGCTGACTTGTCTGTGGAAGCATTGTGGGGTGAAACATCTGAAGACCGCCCCTTACCATCCCCAGACTAATGGTCTTGTGGAGAGGTTAAACTCTACATTGAAGACTATGCTATGGGCTTTTGCAGACCAATATGTTAGGGATGTCCTGGATAGATTAAGTAGGGCAGGTTTAACCATTAAACCCAGTAGGTGTCAAGTGGATATGGCAGAGTCACTTACTTAGGACACAGAGTGGGAAGTGGTAAAATTAGGCTAGAACCTGTCAAGGTAGAATCTTTTCAAGTGTGGTCAGTTCCTGTTACTAAGAAACAAGTGGGAGGATTTCTAGGGACAGTGGGGTACTATAGGAAATTTGTGCCCAATTACAGTACCATAGCTGCACCCCTTACTGACCTAACTAAGAAGAATAAACCAGACAAGGTAGTGTGGACCACAGCTTGTGAACAACTATTCCATAAACCTAAGGAGATTTTGGGAGGAACTCCTGCATTAGCCAGCCCAGATTACAATAAAGAATTTATTGTACAAGTTGATGCTTCAGATTATGGAGTTGCGGTGTACTTAGATAGGTTTCCACAGAAGGAGGAGAGCACCCAGTGGTATATCTGACCCATAGACTCCAACCTGCAGAAGAGTGTTATGCAGCCTTGGAGAAAGAGTGGTTGGTCATATTGTGGGCATTGCAAAAGCTGCAGCTCTATCTTTATGGGAGAAAATTCACTGTACTCACAGATAATAACCCTTTAACAGGGCTTAATAGGGTCAGTAAGCAAAATGCCAAGTTACTGAGGTGGAGACTAGGATTGCAAGCATATGATATGACCATACAACATTGCAGTGGGATTAATTATGTCAATGTGGATGGATTGTTCAGAAGAAGAGTGGATTAATATTCCCAGGTAGACCCATTTTTCTCAAGTGTCAGTTTTCAAGGGTCACTTGAAAATCATGCTTGAGTCATGGGGGGGGGGGTTGAAGAAAATGAAAACACTGTCATCTGTGTTAGCATATCTGGCAGGAGATTCATGCATATTATCAGATTAACTTGTATTGTATGCCAGCATGTCTAATTGTGAAAATGTAAATACGTTTTTAATATGAGTATTTTCCTGTTTATACAAAACGCTTAAATAGTATGTCAGTGTTTTGATACATTTTTAATTGCACATGTTTTTGAAGGAGATTCTAAAGTACAAACTCTCTGTGGAGAATCAGCTGATCAATAGGTGATGTCATTAGAATGTTCCTGGTTGCTATGTGATTATTTGAACAGATGACTGACAGGGAAAAGAACTTTTGCAAACAGCTGATTGTTATTTTTATAATAAGACAGTGGAGACTGCTAACCTGGACTATAAAAGAAACTGCTGAAGTCAGCTGAAGGGCAGTTAGTGAAGAGCTGCAGTCAGTTACAGTACTGTGCAGTGGATACCCAAGAAAAAGGACTCACCAAAAACTGTAAGCTTGCCTTGCTGTTATGTTTTAAATTAGATTTGGGACATTATTCTCTAATTAGATTAGGAAAGTTTAGTTATTTAGATATAGTTTTTCTAAGATGATGGACTTCTGTCCCACAGTTTAATTTTAAATTTTTGGGGACTGAATTCTGGTGTTTATTGAAAATTATTGATTTAGATTATTGTAATCATTTTAAGTATTAAGTATTTTTCATTACTGTACATTATGGCTGGACAATCAGTATATTCTATAGAGTTTAGAGAATGCTTATACCTGTTTGATACTCCCCAGGTCACCTTGAATGCCTGGCTGCTTCTGGTCATAGCTATAATTTATTTTGATATTTAACTTTTAATAATTGATCACCCTTTGAAGGGTATGTAGACCTGTCTGACTCTGGTGGCAGTGTTTACCACTTCTATTGGGGAGAGGACACACCTGGAATCTGTGTCAGGCTTCCCATAAGTGTTTAAGTGTGTGAGACTTGAATTTATTTTGTGTGTGAGTGAATCAGAGGTCTTAAACTGGAACACATTGCTCTGAAGTGTATAATAAAGTATTACATTTAGCATGGACAGAGGTATATAGTCCAGTCCCAGGAAATAGAACATGTCCATGCTGTGCTCTTAAGGGGAATTGTGGAATTTTTCTCTTGTGTGCTGTGTGCTCTGGTGTTTTCCGTGACACTCCCACACTGGAGTCAGTAGTGAGGATTGAGGCTCCTTAATTACTGACCTGGGTTTTAAGTGGGGGTCATCATTTATTGTTGGCAGTGTAGTGGGATATTAACTGGACGTCACATTATTGGTGGCATTCTGGTCGAATATTAACCGGACATCACAAGAGCATGGCAGTGGGCGATAGCTTCCATTCAATTTCTAATAGCAATTCACATACTGAAGAAGACCAACATTCTAGTGGATAGGTTGAGCAGATCTGTTTTGCTACCTCACAAGTGGTCTCTCAGTCCAACAGTGGCAACACAAATCTTTTGTCACTGGGGCCATCCATGCTGTTATCTTTTTGCTTCTCCTGTCAATTCCAAATGCAGCAGGTTCTTTGTTCTGATACCCCCAAAAGAAGATGTCTGATCCATGACTGGCTGACTGACCTCCTATACACTATCCCAGTAACTCCCCTAATTTTGAAGTTTCTGCATAAAACATTTCAACAGAAGATCATAGTCATCCTCATGTCCCTTTTTTGCCTCAACAGGTGTGACTTCCCCTCCTCTGGCCTCATCTGGTACACCCCCTTGGATGCTGGATCCAAATCTAGATATTCTGTCTCATCCATCTGGAATTCCTTATCCAAACATTTGAACCCTAAAACTAATCACATTGTTTGCATTGTTTCTACACTTCCAGTAATTGTTAGTCAGTCCAGGCTTTCATCCCAAGTGGTTTATATTGTTTCTTCATAGAAAGTGTCCTCTAGGAAAATGTACACAAATAAATGAGAAAGGTGTTACATTTGGACTTTGCAAAGACTTTTTAAATTCTTTTTCAGACCCTTTATCAGCCATATTAGATTTCCTTGCCTCCATTTTCCATAATTGAGCTATTTGTATAGTGTATATAGTTATTTATATATTTTGTATCAAGTATTTGAATTTTTATTTCTTTGTGGTTGTGTAAAGAATTTTATGACATTAATGAATTTTAAGGAAGTCACTTCCAAGCTTGTTTATGTCAAAATGTTACTTAGATAAATCTTGCATTTTAAACTAAAGATCCAGCAGAATGAAAGCCTAGGTTTTTAAATGTCATACTTTGGCCAGTAGATGTCACTAAAACATTATGAATTCAAAATTTTGGTTTTCACATTAATAGGAATGAATTTTAAATGTTTTTTATAAATGTTTTGTAGTTTTAATAAGATTTGGAGTGCAGTGAACTGTATAATTTGTAATGTTTTGCTTCACTCACGATATTAGTTTTTATTAATGAGCTATAATAAGTTTAAATAACTGTTTGTTTTTAACAAATGATGTTTTATATTGAGTATAGGTTTGAAGGAGTTAATCTTTGTTTATTGAATAATTGCTAATTAGTGAGGACTATATTTAAGAAGAAGTGCTGGTGCTATTCTTGTTGTCTGATGAAGTGTGATGACTGTTGAGTTTCTCATTGTTTTATTTGTTGCATTATTATTAAATTCTCGAACCTTCAACTGCAGCTTTATTTCCTCAAAGTGCTTTTATAGTGGTCTTGGTTTTGGCACTTTATTCCACTTGTTTGGAGGTTGTGTTTTCGTTTGGAAATGGAGGAGAGTGAGCAGAATGAGAAGAGTTCGTGTGGAATGGATATGCAGCAGAACAAACTTGACCAACTGTCCAATCAGCTTAGAGGATTGCAACCAGGAAATGAGATCGAAGGGTGAGGCGTTATGGGCCTGCGAAAAGAAGCAAGGTACCGCGAGTGTCACCAGAGGAAGGAACAGAACAGCAGGGAAGTAGAGCGAGGACTGGCGGTGTATTGGAACACAGTAAAGAAGGGATGATGCCATTCCGAGCGCCCGTCCAGCGCTTGCAGATAATCAGCAAGACTTGGACTATGACATGCCAGCAGTATTCTTGAATGTTTGGTGAGGTACACTCCCGAGCATGAACCGAAGGGATGTTTCTAATAAGGTGATACCTCCCAATCTACTAGACGAAACAGAATACTTTTGGAAGAGAAAATGAAGGCCAAGCTACAATGGAAAATAGTGGGGCTGGCAGAGTATGCAAGGAAGCCCAGAGGTACAACACTGACTTTTATAATGTAATTCATAAGCGATTTAATTTTAGTGATAAAAACTACTGTAATGAATGACAATGACATTAATTTATCGTATGAGCTAAACATGAAAAAGCTGGATGAAATGTTATTCAAGTTTAAAAATTTGGAGCTTGAAAATATTTATTTAAAAGAATGCCTTAGGTTGGAAATTGTCCCAAAAGGACTTAGAGTGTGTCGTTTCCTAATAAGGTTATAGAAGGAAGTGACTTCCATGTAGAACTACTAAATATTTTTAATGATTGTGGGTTAAATGTTTTAAAAGCAATAATGAAGGAAAATGAGAAGAGATTGATTCCATAAGTAAGGTTATTGACAAATTGAATGATAAAATTATCAAGGATTTACTTTTCCATAGATGAAAATCAAAGGTGGTATCAGGATATGTTAAAAGGTTGATCGTATTAATAATATTTTCCAAAGGAAAAGTAGAAAGTTGGAGAGGACATATTAGAATATAAAAATAAAGTTAGTTACCCCAAACCTAGAAATAATTTTGGAAGTTATGAGAGGCATACCTCAGTGTGGTCAGAGGATGAAGACACTAATAATGTTGAAATTAATGAGAATGAAGTGATTGTCGATTTCAATGACCCTCAGAGTTCCCCCCATTGAGAAGATCTGAAAGAATAAAAAATTACCAGAATAATCACCAGCAAAATTTTCAGAGAGGGGGGAGAATGTATGGCAATTACAACAGGACATATCAGCGGTGGTAACAAATGAACAGAAAGACAATTCACCCCTAGGTAAAGAAATATTGGTGGATGGCCCTGTTCACACACTTTCAGGATATAATATTTACAATTATAGTCATACAAATATTCAAGATACACATTTTTCATTGTTCTCTAAAGGTTTAAAATTTGTCCCTAATAGAAAGGCAGATATCAGAAAAGTTTTAATAGATTTAAAGCTGTTCCTTAGGAAGAAAAATTTTGAAATTTTATATAATGGGCAGCCATCAAATAACTTAGATGGTGATAGTTTCAGGAGGCGTAGTACCTTTAACCCCCTCTACATACACAATTAAAGAATTTTGAAACACTAATGGAAAAGAGAGTTCGGAATGAATTAAGTAAAAGTTATATAGCATTTAATTTGTCAAAGGAAGAGAATTTGTTGTTGAAAAATTTGAGCAGTGATAAAAATATCAAATTTCAAAACCTGATAAAGGTGGCGGCACTGTGGTTATGGACCATTTATGGTATAAAGAAAAAATGATGAATATACTTGAAAATGAAGAAAGGTATGTTAGAGCTTCTCTTAATGAGATCAACATAGGGAATAAGAAAGTTGAAATATCATTAAATGATTTATTATTAGAAGGCTCAATTGACCATTTAACATACCAGTATTTGCATGTAGAACAACCAAGAGTTCCGTCAGTATTTGGCGTGCCTAAGGTACATAAAAACATTATGAGTCCACCTCTCCATAGTAGCTTCAGAGAACTCAATTACAGCACCTATAGCTAAATGGCTGGACATTAAGTTAAAGCCAGTTGCTAATTTAGAGAATGGCATTGTAAAAGATTCATGGGAATTACTACAACTACTTACAGAAGAAATTTTTGATGAGAATATAACTTTCTATACAGTTGATATTGTTGATTTATTCTCTTCTATACCCCATGAAGATGGTTTGAAGTTGTTCGAAGAGGCCTTGTCGAATTATGGAAAATTTGACAACAATGATTTTCGTTTAATTCTTACTTTAATGGAAGTTGTACTATCTAACAGCTTCATTTACTTTGAAGGTAATTTTTTCAAGCAAATTCAGGGGGTAGCAATGGGGGCCAGGTGTGCCCCCACATATGCTAATATTATTCTATCAGCCTGGGAATGCGAATTTATTATCAATTCAAAGTTCAAGACATGCTGGAAGTTGTATAAGCGTTTCTTAGACGACATGTGTTTTCTTTGGATTGGTACTGAGGATGAATTTCAAGCATTTTATAAGCATATTTCAGAATCAACCAGATTTTTGAAATTCACCTATCAATGTGATAAAAACGAATTAAAATTCTTGGATATAAATGTTGGTAAATATGAGGAAGGATTTTTTTCGAAAATTTTCAGAAAAGGCACGCGATTATTCTAATTCATTTCTGTCCTTTAACAGTGCACATCCCTACCATCAGAAGAAGGGGATAGTGAAAGGACAATATGTGAGGGCAAGTAGAATGACATCTAGGGAATTAGACTTTGAAGAAGAATGTGATACCCTTTACCAAATGTTTACCGAAAGAGGATATCCACCCACACTTATAAGAAGTATAGAGAAGGAGGTAAGAGATGAGAGAAGAGGTAGGTTTAAACCTATTCTAGGTAATCTTAGTATGGGTGAAAAATCCACAAGGGCCACAAGATCTAGGAAAAACAAACAATCTAATTATGGATTATTGTGGACAAGCAGCACACATTAGAAGAATGTTTGAAGAAGAATGGCAAAAATTTGGTGAACTATCAGACTTAACTTTTTAATGAACCACTGAAATACATATACCGTAGAGGTAGGAATTTAAAAACTATATTAGAGGGTCAGAAAGGACAGAGAAATACTAGGAGAACGAAAGTAGGTACCTTTAAATGTGGGAGGTGCGCACAATGTATGTATATATGCACAACCAATAATATACACATTGAAAGTAGGGGCATCTCAATTAAGAGTGAGTATTATGCAAACTGTGATACAAATGGTATTATATACTTGGCCATATGTAATTCATGTGAAGCATTTTATGTCGGAAAATCCGAAAGAAAATTAAAAAGAAGGATTTATGAGCATTATTATGAAATGAAAACTAATAATCCTAAGAATGCTCTATACAGACATAAAATTGATTGTGCACAGGCTGTTTATAAATTCTTTGTTTTAGAGGTTGTAGAAAAGGATATAAGAGGTGGACAATGGGAAACCTCAATCGAATATAAAGAATTATTGTGGCAATTGCAACTGGAAGCAAATAGACCACCAGGTCTAAATGATGTCATTTCTATAAACCCTGTGTTAAAAATGAGAGCAACAAAATTGTAGAAGTTGCTTAACATGGACCAAAATACAGTAGGTTCCAACATTGAGCTATTTATATGTTTACCCACTTAAAATTAAAACTATATGTATTTTTTAAGTATTTTTAAGTATTTTTAAGCATATTTATGAAATCCTAGTTGAATTAATTGTTTTGCATTTTTGTAACACAAATATTTGTATAGTGTATATAGTTATTTATATATTTTGTATCAAGTATTTGAATTTTTATTTCTTTGTGGTTGTGTAAAGAATTTTATGACATTAATGAATTTTAAGGAAGTCACTTCCAAGCTTGTTTATGTCAAAATGTTACTTAGATAAATCTTGCATTTTAAACTAAAGATCCAGCAGAATGAAAGCCTAGTTTTTTAAATGTCATACTTTGGCCAGTAGATGTCACTAAAACATTATGAATTCAAAATTTTGGTTTCACATTAATAGGAATGAATTTTAAATGTTTTTATAAATGTTTTGTAGTTTTAATAAGATTTGGAGTGCAGTGAACTGTATAATTTGTAATGTTTTGCTTCACTCACGATATTAGTTTTTATTAATGAGCTATAATAAGTTTAAATAACTGTTTGTTTTTAACAAATGATGTTTTATATTGAGTATAGGTTTGAAGGAGTTAATCTTTGTTTATTGAATAATTGCTAATTAGTGAGGACTATATTTAAGAAGAAGTGCTGGTGCTATTCTTGTTGTCTGATGAAGTGTGATGGAAACGAAAACGTACTGTTGAGTTTCTCTAGCGTTAATTTGTTTTATTTGTTGCATTATTATTAAATTCTCGAACCTTCAACTGCAGCTTTATTTCCTCAAAGTGCTTTTATAGTGGCCATAATTGAGCTAGCTATTCAACTGTCAGGGTTCAGCTAGTGGCAATCCCACACTTCCATATTTGAAAGAATCATACTTCCTCATTCGTTCTCAACTTGTGTAAAACTTTCTTGAGAGGTACCTCTCTTCTTAGACCCCCACTCAAAGATCCTACTCCCCCTTGGAACATGACTGTCTTGCTACAAGCCTTGACCCAGTCTCCTTTTGAACCTGTTGCCATAGTGGACTTAAAACTTCTGACTTCAAAAACTCTTTTCCTGGTAGCAATTACTAAAGATAGAAGGGTGTCAGAGCTCCAAGCCCCATCTTGTCAACCATTGTATATTATCTTCCAGAAGAACAGGGTTTCTTTATGCACCATCACTCTCTTTTGCCTAAAATAACTATGCAGTCTACTCAGAGTGTTAATCTACCAGTCTTCTTTTCAAATCTTTTGAATAAAGGAGAATACATGATCCATTTATTGCATGTGCAAAGACAATTACATTTACACTTTTGCTGAACCAAACCTTTCAGGAATTCAGTAATGTGTTTCATTTTCTAAAACCAAGACTGGTCAAGCTGTACCAGAGGTTACTTTAGCTAGATGGTTGACTGGCTGTATCTCCCATGTGTATAAGCAAAAAAGTTTGGCCTTACCTAAACCACCAAAAGCACACTCAACAAGATCTGTTTCCGCTTCTTCAACCTTCTTTTCTAGTGTCTTGATCGATGATGTTTGTGCTGCTGCTGCCACCCGATCTATTCATTATTCTGTTATTTCACATTACAAATTGGATTTGCTTTCCAGAGACACAGCAGCTTTCGGTTATGCCATCCTGTGGAAAAACTGAGTAGCAGGAAACTCTTTCCATCAATTGAAGAATAGACGGAAAAGACAACATCAGATATGAAAGCTTTGTATTTACCATAATGATAGATCTATGTTGTCTGTTTCTGTCCTTCCTCAACTCACCTCCCTCCCTCATCCCCCCTTCCATATCATGGAAAAATATTTTTTTTCTTTGGCTTCTGGTATGACTGTATGGGCTACCATTGGTACAGGAATACATACTCTTGCAGCTCCAGTGCAGGATTTCTTCTACTCTGTCATATAATTTTCTGATACTTTCTCTATTTGTTTGTGTCTTTCGGCTTTTCGCGGTTAGGGGTCGCCACAGCGGAACTCCGGTCCACTAATGATTGGCAGTTGATTTTTATGCACCGGCTTGCCAGGCCTGACGCACAACCTTAAACAAAGGTACGCCCATTCATGCATGTCTCCACGCAGAAGACGCTCTAGCTGAGAATCGAACTGGTCAGCGTCTTACTGTGAGGCGACAATGATACTGCAGCACCACCACCGCGGGTTCTGATAATTTCTCTATAATAATATATATTTATAATTTATGTATTTGTTGTGGAAGATTTAAAGACAGACTTGATCTGAGGTAATGTTGGAGATGGGGGGGGGGGGTGTTATGGGTAATGGGAGGAACCTAAACTACAGATCCTAAGTCTAGAAGACGTGTCTGAAGTCAAATTCAAGGCTGGATCTGAAACACATCAGTTGTTGAAGGACAGAAACAGACAACACAGATCTATCGTTATAGTTAGTACATAACTTTCATTTTTGAGGCACCATATGAGAACAGAAAGAAGGTGAGTAACTATTTTAAAGAATCACTATGTGCAAGTGGATGCCAATATTACTTGCATTCAGATATTGAGCAGCTGGCTCAGTAGTGCCATCTGCACTGCATCTGTGATCTCGACAAAAAGGCTGTAGGCTTCTGACAAAAGCAAAATTCATAGTCAAATTGCACAAGTTTCATTACCAATTTCATATGCTACAGTCGGGTACAACTGGTTGCATGTTTTGTGTGTGTGTGTGTGTGTGTGTGTGTGTGTGTGTGTGTGTGTGTGTGTGTGTGTGTGTGCAGAGTGGAATCTAAAATTCTATATGAATTAAGGTGGGGGTGTGTATGCACAAAGCAGGATGCACAGCATGGCAGACTGTATTTTTTGCATTGGAGAGGGTAGTCTATGTTACTCGCAAAGATATAACAAACTGCAGGATACTCATTATATCACCCTGTATGTCCTGCAGCTGTAGGCAGCAGCTTGTACCAACTAGAAGGAACTGAGTTTACACAACAACCTAGGCTGCAAGCAGTGTTAATTGAGAAGACATGCATAACATTCAGCAGACTGTAGAAAATTATGAATATTTATACAATGCAGTGTGTGTCCCTCCAACTATTTATACAGTGTACAAAGGTCAGAAGAATGTAAGAAATTAATGTTCAGACACTAATGCAGGCTGCCTAGTAGTACAGAGGCTCAATAAATACAGACAAAGAGGACAAAGAAGAAAAGCAAAGGATGCAGAGCACCATAGTCAGTGTGCCTTTACTCTGTGAGTGCTGAGGCAAAGGAACAGTAAGGGGACACACCACTGCTGCTTTTGTTCCCTGCAATCTTCAGGTCTGTGCACTACATCATTTTCATGAATGTAAATTGTGCCATGGGGGTAGTGGGGCAAAATGTGCTTGTATATTTTGAATAAAACACACACACACACACACACACACACACACACACACACACACACACACACACACACACACACACACACACACACACACACACACACACACACACAGGTATAGTGTGTAATCTAGAAGATTTTTTTGTGAGAGAATATTTCTCTACATCACTATACATCTGCTGAAATCAGTCTGTACGTCACTCCATATTACTATTGGAGGAATGGTATTCATGAGAGATTTGGGCATTTCAGAGAAGTCTGAAATGTATTATGTCCTGGGCTCATTCAAGTGTACCAGTCCTCATTTGCAAGTCATTATAACTGTTTTTAGTAATGACATGTCTGTCCTGCAGTGTAAGTACTACTCACTTTGTCAGTGCAACTGTTGATCAGCTGTTTACTTTAAGCAGATGGTGCAGTGGTGCAGCGGTAATATTGTCACCTCACAGCAAGAGGCTGGAGTGCCTTCTGTGTGGAGTCTGCATGTCTTCCCTGCATTCATGTGGGTTTCCTCCGGGTGCTCCGGTTTTCTCCCACATTACAAAGACATGTGTCTGAAGCATTTCTCCCCAGCCTCTGTTGAAAATTGGCTTTGTTCCAAGTCAGACTTTCCTGGTTAACAAATAATAAAAAAAATAAATAATATATATATATATATATATATATATATATATATATATATATATATATATATATATATATATCACCTAACTCAAATTTTTGTTGTGCCTATTTCAAGTTTGCACATGTATTTGTGCATAGGTAGCTTATGTATATGGGGGGAGGGCTGACATGTGCAAGGTGCTCTTCCTTTGTTTCCTTTATTGCACTGTTACTTTTATAGCTTAATGATTCTGACTTCTTAAAATAGCTGTGGGTGCATTGTCATGTTGTTCATTATGACAGCCATGTTATATGGGATCTTTGTCCCTAAGTTACTTTAGCCATTTTATGCAGAGTGAACTGCTAATTTTGCATAAATCTTGAGCCTATTTTATCTGTATGCAGCCCTGCTTGTTCCACTATCTGTGAATGACCTGCAGACATCTGTCCTCCTTTTGCACATCAGCTCTATGTGGTATGTACAATACCTTGGAATTTCACTATACATTTTAATTAGTGTGCCCACTGTGACTACACTGGACTGTCTCATTCACAAATGTACCTTTATATATCTGTTGAAAGTAAAGCATTTTTCATTTATTATTATTATTCCCTCTTACAAGTGCTTTAAATTCATCAGTTCTAGTCAGAAAAGTATGCCAAATTGCCATAAGTAAATTTTGCATGATGAGTGGCCATGTGCAAGGTGGGTGCGGTTGAGAAAAATGGGCTCCACAACATGACCAGGGCAAGAAGCTTGATCAGTCTCAGTATATGCTAATGACCGTATAATGAGGTGCTGTGTATGATAATGAGGCAAAACAAACTGGTGCAGAGTTTAAGAAACTCATGCACAAGAGAGCTGCATCCGAAGCAAATTGGAACCTGGATGTTCACTGGGGTTCATGCTTAGAAAATTGGTAAATAATGTTAGGAATGCCTTACTCTTGGAATACCACCCTCAGTCTGTCCAACTTATTTAATATTATAGTGAACAATTACAGTAACAATTAAAAGTAAGCATACTTGAAAGGTTCGGACTTGCTGGTCTATGAGTTGTTGTATGGCACAATGGTTCTCTCTGCTTAATCCTATGCAGATTTACCTGGATGGGTACAATGATTATGTTAATTAGGCTCAGTTTATCATTCTTTTTAAATTGTTCAATAAGCAGGATGAGCACACATGCTAACTATTGTCTCTTCACTGCCATGCACATGCCTGTGACCCTGCAGGCAGCACTATACATGTGCAATCCAGGTCATGATTTCAGGGTAGACACTGTAATCCCATATTTAACCATCTGTACATAGAGTCACAACAGAGCATGATTTCTTAACAGCAGTCAGAGAGGGATTGAGGCTGCAATGTTTCACACCTTGAAGTGCCATAATGAACCATAATAATACAGTGCCTATATTTTCCAAGTTTGCCATGCATTGTGCAAATGAGGTGCCCATCGATGCTAGTCATTGCTTAGCCAAGGAAACATAAGAAACCTGATTTTGGCACTAATTTTCTGTCTTTCCCCCCTGATATTCTTCAAGGTGAGTCATTATGACTAGAGCACGAGATGGTAGTGCTCTTTTTAGAGTGCAGAGGTGGTTTGTGGAGGAGACAAAAATATTTCTCTATCTTTTCCATCAAGATTATAGTCAGTGAAGCCTGGAATGGTTTAGCCTGGCTGTCACCTATACAACTGCCATACCATGCATGGAGAACAGTGTCATTACCATTACATTGACATGAGGTGCCACAATCCTGACCTTCTGTGCTGATGGGAGGATGAAGTAAAACAGCAAGCCCCACCTGTTTAGTATAAGTATAACATATCTCAGCTACACATAAAACCTGACACTGTGTGCCATCCACAGATATAACACAGTGGTGTAGCACCTGAAGATATGAACCAGAATAGGCAGTTACACAGGAAACGACTGGAGCATCTAAGAGAGCTCTAGGGTGAGTATACATGCTTCATACTGCCTTTCTTTTAATATTAACAACAGTAAGAATGTTTTCAAAATATATATAAATTTGATGCACCAGTGCCATTTCTGTCATTACTGACATAGCTAAAAGGTAGCAGTAATGACTGTTCAATGTTATTACTGTGTTTGTGCATGCATCTTCTTGTAGATCAGGACACCTGGCTTAGGATTTTAAAGGTTCTGCTGCCACATTGTGAGTTTGCTCATGGGTTCAACCCCCCAACTGTTGTGTTATCATGAAAAATATTTAAGGGTTTATTTTTCTGTGTCATCATTATAACTGCAGAATTAGATGGGGCAAATATGTAAGTTCATCATTACTGTTTGGGTGGCCTTGTTTCACTATATAAAAGAAGTTTGTTTCCTTTGCACATAGCCTGTGAGTGAAGTGTATGTCTGAACACCATGTTTTATTTGCATATGTACATTTCTGTTATCATCATTATTGCATTTTTGACTACAGACATCTACTGGTCCGTCTAAGTATCTCATCACATTAATCTTGCATTTGACAGAGGGCAGGTGACGATGGCTATTAGTTCAGATCCCCTTCACAGCTCTGTATACTAACAGCCTTGTTAAACTGAAAAGTGTTTTTTAACCCAACAAGTTTATTATTTTTAAGAGTATCATACCATATTTTCTACATATGTTGGAGTTTCAGTTTTTCATATTATTTCTACTTCTCCCCCACATGTCATTATCCTGTCTCTTACATTTGTTTATTATTTTGTTTCTCTGCATTTATTTTACTATTATATGCAGCAGAACAACAACCTGCACTCATTCCACTGACAAGGCATGCCTGCTCCTCACAGATCTCAGTAGCAGTTCCAGTGTCACTACCACCATCACCAACAGAAGCACCCAGCACATTTGGATTCCAGCCTGTCATAATCACCTACAAGTCTACCTGCACCACCGAATACAGGTAGCCCTACCCTGCTGGTTGCAGTTCCAATGTTGGTGACACCTTTGTCACCCTTTGGCAGCTGGCAAACATTGTGGGGAACATTACAAACAAGAAATTCGGTGCCTGACTTGGTCAAATGGAGAACCTCCGACAACGACTCAGCGAGTTTTAGTCCATGTCCAGCACATCTCCACCATGTGATTCAGGGCCCAATGGTGATGGTACTCAGGGTGGTGAATAGTTTTCCACTAAATCTGAGCTGGCAGAGACTTAAGGTGCGAATACAATTCCTTTCTGCCAGCTTAGTGCTCCCTTACCTTTTGTAACCATTCTCACCCTGCTGGTCATTCATTCCTTTTATTTTTTTTATTTATTTAACATTTGTTGACTGGGAAAGTCTGACTAGGTTCCACAGAGCCTGTTTTCAGTGGAGGCCCGGGGAGAGATACTCCAGATGCATGTCTTTAGAATGTGGGAGGAAACCAGAGTACCCAGAGGAAACCCACGCGAATGCAGGGAGAACATGCAAACTCTGCACAGAAGGCACCCCAGCCAAGAATTGAACCAGAGCACCTCTTGCTGTGAGGTGACAACGTTAACCGCTGCACCACTGCGCCGTCCTATCCTACCATTCCTACCATCACTATTGTCTTCTACCTGCTTGTCTGATGTCTCCTTCACCATTGTGTCCCATCATTGTGTTACCACACACCCTGTCAGTAATGTCTGCTACCTATCCTAACTCTCTTACCTTACTCTTACTTATTTTACTTCCTTCCCCACTTTTCGTTTTGATATGCAGGAAAAATGGGCACCTGTCCCACATAAAAAAAGAAAAAATGACCTCCCATTCCTCATTTCCATCCTGCTCATTCCTTATTTGCTTATGTTTTTTCTACTCTCTGTTTGCTTCCCCTTTTAATCTCTTTCCTACACTCCCATTTCCAGCCTTTAATCTGGTGAAAAAAATAAACATACATCATACATGCCCCATGTAGGGTTTCCAAATCACTTATCTTTCATGAATGTACTGTGTGTGACTTGTTGCAAAGAGCAAAACTGATGCCCATGTACAATTGATAAGAACTGACATTGGTCATTGTATAGCAAAGAGTGAGTACAACTGCTGTCTGCTACTTCCATTGCCCTCAGTTGCCATCAGGAACTCAAATGAGCTGAGTGCTGTTATGCAGCAGTGTTAGTATACAGCACAGAATTAACATGAAGCCTTTAGTGTGCTAGCTTCCATGACTCAGCTTCTATATGAAGTGCTTGGCGAACTCCTAAGTGAACAGGGTTGAGGCTCCTAATTCCCTCAGGGTTGAGTGCCTTCTTTTCTTTTTATGCTTCCATTTGGCTAATATACAAGAATCACCTGCTATGTGGTTCACTGACACCTGTACTGTGACTGCTTCCATGCCTCAGCTTGTAAATAAAGTGTTTGGTCAAATCTAAGTGAATAGCATTGAGGGTCCAGGAACCCTCAGGGTTGAGTGCCTTTTCTGTCTTTTATGCTTCCGTGTTGCAAATATACAGCAGTCACCTGCTGTGTGCTTCACTGACACCTTTGTTGTGCCTGCGTCCATGGTTCAGAGTATAAATGAAGTGCTTTGTCAAATCAGGGTTGAGGGTTCAAGTCCTTTCAGGGTTGTATGGTTGCATTTTTCATGGCATTTGTATTGCAGTACAAGTGCAGTGCTGCTTTTGGGCTTATCAGTTATTTTTGTAATTTCAGTTACTTGAGATTGATTTCTGTGTGTTTTTCTTATATCCATTTCACCATTGTTTTTCATATCTGTGAAAGTGTCACCACCTCCCTTTGCAATCCTTTATATGTTATATGTTTGTTTTTATGGCTCTACTACCTCATCTTCCCTCCTAGCTATATCATACTTGCCTTATTACCTTTCACA